>NC_091337.1:30893921-31222100 GCF_038502225.1 Cherax quadricarinatus
TGACCCCTTGATGTGTGGCAACTGTGTTTCACCTGACCCCTTGATGTGTGGCAACTGTGTTTCACATGACCCCTTGATGTGTGGCAACTGTTTTACCTGACCCCTTGATGTGTGGCAACTGTGTTTCACATGACCCCTTGATGTGTGGCAACTGTTTTACCTGACCCCTTGATGTGTGGCAACTGTGTTTCACCTGACCCCTTGATGTGTGGCAGCTGTGTTTCACCTGACCCCTTGATGTGTGGTAACTGTGTTTCACCTGACCCCTTGATGTGTGGCAGCTGTGTTTCACCTGACCCCTTGATGTGTGGCAGCTGTGTTTCACCTGACCCCTTGATGTGTGGCAACTGTGTTTCACCTGACCCCTTGATGTGTGGCAACTGTGTTTCACCTGACCCCTTGATGTGTGGCAACTGTGTTTCACATGACCCCTTGATGTGTGGCAACTGTGTTTCACCTGACCCCTTGATGTGTGGCAGCTGTGTTTCACCTGACCCCTTGATGTGTGGCAACTGTGTTTCACCTGACCCCTTGATGTGTGGCAACTGTGTTTCACCTGACCCCTTGATGTGTGGCAGCTGTTTCACCTGACCCCTTGATGTGTGGCAACAGTTTCAGCTGATCCTTGATGTGTGGCAACTGTGTTTCAGCTGACCCTTGATGTGTGGCAACTGTGTTTCACCTGACCCCTTGATGTGTGGCAACTGTGTTTCATCTGATCCCTTGATGTGTGGCAGCTGTGTTTCACCTGACCCCTTGATGTGTGGCAACTGTGTTTCACCTGACCCCTTGATGTGTGGCAACTGTGTTTCACCTGACCCCTTGATGTGTGGCAACTGTGTTTCACCTGACCCCTTGATGTGTGGCAGTTATGTTTCAACTGACCCCTTGATGTGTGGCAGTTATGTTTCACCTGACCCCTTGATGTGTGGCAGTTATGTTTCAACTGACCCCTTGATGTGTGGCAGTTAAGTTTCAACTGACCCCTTGATGTGTGGCAACTGTGTTTCACCTGACCCCTTGATGTGTGGCAACTGTGTTTCACCTGACCCCCTGATGAGTGGCAACTGTGTTTCACCTGACCCCTTGATGTGTGGCAACTGTGTTTCACCTGACCCCTTGATGTGTGGCAACTGTGTTTCACCTGACCCCTTGATGTGTGGCAACTGTGTTTCACCTGACCCCTTGATGTGTGGCAACTGTGTTTCACCTGACCCCTTGATGTGTGGCAACTGTGTTTCACCTGACCCCCTGATGAGTGGCAACTGTGTTTCACCTGACCCCTTGATGTGTGGCAACTGTGTTTCACCTGACCCCTTGATGTGTGGCAACTGTGTTTCACCTGACCCCCTGATGAGTGGCAACTGTGTTTCACCTGACCCCCTGATGAGTGGCAACTGTGTTTCACCTGACCCCTTGATGTGTGGCAGTTATGTTTCAACTGACCCCTTGATGTGTGGCAACTGTGTTTCAGCTGACCCTTGATGTGTGGCAACTGTGTTTCACCTGACCCCTTGATGTGTGGCAACTGTGTTTCACCTGACCCCTTGATGTGTGGCAACTGTGTTTCACCTGACCCCTTGATGTGTGGCAGCTTCACCTGACCCCTTGATGTTTTGCAACTGTGTTTCACCTGACCCCTTGATGTGTGGTAGCTGGTTCACCTGACCCCTTGATGTGTGGCAACTGTGTTTCACCTGACCCCTTTATGTGTGGCAACTGTGTTTCACCTGACCCCTTGATGTGTGGCAGCTTCACCTGACCCCTTGATGTTTTGCAACTGTGTTTCACCTGACCCCTTGATGTGTGGTAGCTGTTTCACCTGACCCCTTGATGTGTGGCAACTGTGTTTCACCTGACCCCTTGATGTGTGGCAACTGTGTTTCACCTGACCCCTTGATGTGTGGCAACTGTGTTTCACCTGACCCCTTGATGTGTGGCAACTGTGTTTCACCTGACCCCTTGATGTGTGGCAACTGTGTTTCACCTGACCCCTTGATGTGTGGCAGCTTCACCTGACCCCTTGATGTGTGGCATCAGTGTTTCAGCTGACCCTTGATGTGTGGCAACTGTGTTTCAGCTGACCCTTGATGTGTGGCAACTGTGTTTCAGCTGACCCTTGATGTGTGGCAACTGTGTTTCACCTGACCCCTTGATGTGTGGCATCAGTGTTTCAGCTGAAGCTTGATGTGTGGCAACTGTGTTTCACCTGATCCTTGATGTGTGGCAACTGTGTTTCACCTGACCCCTTGATGTGTGGCAACTGTGTTTCACCTGACCCTTGATGTGTGGCAACTGTGTTTCACCTGACCCCTTGATGTGTGGTAACTGTTTCACCTGACCCCTTGATGTGTGGCATCAGTGTTTCAGCTGACCCTTGATGTGTGGCAACTGTGTTTCAGCTGACCCTTGATGTGTGGCAACTGTGTTTCAGCTGACCCTTGATGTGTGGCAACTGTGTTTCACCTGACCCCTTGATGTGTGGCAGCTGTGTTTCACCTGACCCCTTGATGTGTGGCAACTGTGTTTCACCTGACCCCTTGATGTGTGGCAACTGTGTTTCACCTGAATCCTTGATGTGTGGCAGCTGTGTTTCACCTGACCCCTTTATGTGTGGCAGCTGTTTCACCTGACCTCTTGATGTGTGGGAACTGTGTTTCATCTGACCCCTTGATGTGAGGCAGCTGTGTTTCACCTGACCCCATGATGTGTGGCAGCTGTGTTTCACCTGACCCCTTGATGTGTGGCAACTGTGTTTCACCTGACTCCTTGATGTGTGGCAACTGTGTTTCACCTGTCTCCTTGATGTGTCGCAACTGTTTCACCTGACTCCTTGATGTGTGGCAGTTAGGTTTCACCTGACCCCTTGATGTGTGGCAGTTATGTTTCCCCTGACCTCTTGATGTGTGGCAGTTATGTTTCACCTGACCCCTTGATGTGTGGCAGTTATGTTCAAGTATCTTCTCTATAAGGGTTACTTTAATGTGGGGTTTACAGGTTTTGGGTATTGTGTGGTTTACATGTTATAAAATACTAATTACAGAGGGGCCACTAGGACATCTAGCATGGCTAAGTATTTCGAGCAGACTTAGATTAATTCTTAACTTTAAATCCTTACAGATTATGGTATTAAGGCTAAGTGACTACATCATAATTTGTGAGTTTAGCAACGTGAATGCTTTTGTTTTGGCACAATACAAAGTATTGGAGTATCATAGGCATAAAATGTTTTCTAACTGTAGTTTTGAAAGTGATGAATGTGTCTGCAGTTCTAGAGTTTTCAGGTAGGGTGTTCCAGATTTTAGGTCCTTTGAAATACACTGAATTTTTGTAAAGGTTTAGTCGAACACGGGGAATGTCATAGAGATGTTTGTGTCTGGTGTTGCGCCTGTGGATCCTGTCACAACTATCAAGAAAACGTTTTAGACCAAGGTTAATATTGGAATTTAAGGTCCTGTAGATATAGATTGCACAGTAGTAAGTGTGGATGTTCTGAACAGGGAGTAAGTTTAGATCTATGAAGAGTGGGGGGGGGGTGTTGCCAGGGATGGGATTTAGTGATTATTCTTACTGTGGCTTTTTGTTGGGTTATTATTGGCTTTAGGTGTGTTGCTGCAGTTGAACCCCAAACACAAATAGCATAGGTGAGGTATGGATATATAAGTGAATGGTATAGTGTGAGAAGGGCAGTTTGGGCCACGTAGTATCGTATCTTGGAGAGGATCCCCACCGTTTTGGATACTTTTTTGTTATGTGTTGGATATGGGTGCTGAAATTTAGGTAGTTGTCGAGGTACAGGACAAGGAATTTGCCCTCATTATGTCTGGCAATTAAAGTGTTGTCGATCTTAATGTTAAGTTGCGCAACACCTGCTCTGCTACCAAACATAATATAGTAGGTTTTGTCAGTGTTTAGTGTAAGTTTATTGGCTGTCATCCAAGTCGATATTTTGAGCAGCTCCTCGTTAACAATGGTGTTGAGGGTGGCAAGATTAGGGTGAGAGATGACATAAGTCGTGTCGTCAGCAAAGAGAATGGGTTTCAGGTGTTGGGATATGTCTGGAAGATCATTGATGTAAATGAGGAAGAGGAGGGGTCCAAGGACACTTCCCTGCGGAACTCCAGTATCAAGTGGCCGTATTGATGAGGCTGTGTCTTTAATGGTGACATAATCATACCTATTAGAAAGGTAGAATTTAAAATATGCAAGCGCATGGCCTCTTATACCATAGTGGTCAAGTTTGTGGAGTAGGATGCCATGGTCTACTGTGTCAAACGCTTTTTCTTAGGTCAATAAAAGTTCCTAGCGGATATTATGTTTCAGCTGACCCCTTGATGTGTGACAGTTATGTTTCACCTGACCCCTTGATGTGTGACAGTTACGTTTCACCTGAACCCTTGATGTGTGGCAACTATATATCATTGTCTCTTCAGTCATGTCTGTTGTTTAACAGTGAGTAAAGTTTTAATTTGTCTTACACAGAGTCCATTAAAACAGGTAAGAAAAAAATACAGTAAAAGGATACCACTATTAGTACAGAACAACGTTATGCCTAATGAGCAAAACATCGAGCAGGTGAAACGTTGTAGTAATAAAGTAACATCTTTTAGAGAACATTTCTTCTTTCCGCTTCTCTGCTACGCCACTCTTTAACTGCTTTAATTATCTTCAACTGCTTTAATTATCTTCAACTGCTTTAATTATCTTCAACTACTTTAATTATCTTCAACTACTTTAATTATCTTCAACTACTTTAATTATCTTCAACTGCTTTAATTATCTTCAACTACTTTAATTATCTTCAACTACTTTAATTATCTTCAACTGCTTTAATTATCTTCAACTACTTTAATTATCTTCAACTACTTTAATTATCTTCAACTGCTTTAATTATCTTCAACTACTTTAATTATCTTCAAATGCTTTAATTATCTTCAACTGCTTTAATTAACTTTAACTGCTTTAATTATCTTCAACTGCTTTAATTATCTTTAACTGCTTTAATTATCTTCAACTGCTTTAATTATCTTCAACTGCTTTAATTATATTCAACTACTTTAATTATCTTCAACTACTTTAATTATCTTCAACTGCTTTAATTATCTTCAACTACTTTAATTATCTTCAACTACTTTAATTATCTTCAACTGCTTTAATTATCTTCAACTGCTTTAATTATCTTTAACTACTTTAATTATCTTCAACTGCTTTAATTATCTTTAACTACTTTAATTATCTTCAACTGCTTTAATTATCTTCAACTTCTTTAATTATCTTCAACTACTTTAATTATCTTCAACTACTTTAATTATCTTCAACTGCTTTAATTATCTTCAACTGCTTTAATTATCTTCAACTACTTTAATTATCTTGAACTGCTTTAATTATCTTCAACTGCTTTAATTATCTTTAACTGCTTTAATTATCTTCAACTGCTTTAATTATCTTCAACTGCTTTAATTACCTTCAACTTCTTTAATTATCTTCAACTGCTTTAATTATCTTCAACTGCTTTAATTATCTTTAACTGCTTTAATTATCTTCAACTGCTTTAATTATCTTCAACTGCTTTAATTACCTTCAACTTCTTTAATTATCTTCAACTACTTTAATTATCTTTAACTGCTTTAATTATCTTCAACTGCTTTAATTATCTTCAACTACTTTAATTAACTTTAACTGTTTTAATTATCTTCAACTGCTTTAATTATCTTCAACTACTTTAATTATCTTTAACTGCTTTAATTACCTTCAACTTCTTTAATTATCTTCAACTACTTTAATTATCTTTAACTGCTTTAATTACCTTCAACTTCTTTAATTATCTTCAACTACTTTAATTAACTTTAACTGCTTTAATTATCTTCAACTGCTTTAATTATCTTCAACTACTTTAATTATCTTCAACTGCTTTAATTATCTTTAACTGCTTTAATTATCTTCAACTGCTTTAATTATCTTCAACTACTTTAATTATCTTCAACTGCTTTAATTATCTTCAACTACTTTAATTATCTTCAACTGCTTTAATTATCTTCAACTACTTTAATTATCTTCAACTGCTTTAATTATCTTCAACTACTTTAATTATCTTCAACTGCTTTAATTATCTTCAACTGCTTTAATTATCTTTAACAGCTTTAATTATCTTCAACTGCTTTAATTATCTTCAACTGCTTTAATTATCTTCAACTGCTTTAATTATCTTCAACTGCTTTAATTATCTTCAACTGCTTTAATTATCTTCAACTGCTTTAATTATCTTCAACTGCTTTAATTATCTTCAGCTACTTTAATTATCTTCAACTGCTTTAATTATCTTCAACTACTTTAATTATCTTCAACTACTTTAATTATCTTCAACTGCTTTAATTATCTTCAACTGCTTTAATTATCTTCAACCACTTTAATTATCTTCAGCTACTTTAATTATCTTCAACTGCTTTAATTATCTTCAACTACTTTAATTATCTTCAACTACTTTAATTATCTTCAGCTACTTTAATTATCTTCAACTACTTTAATTATCTTCAACTACTTTAATTATCTTCAACTGCTTTAATTATCTTCAACTACTTTTATTATCTTCAACTGCTTTAATTATCTTCAACTGCTTTAATTATCTTCAACTACTTTAATTATCTTCAACTGCTTTAATTATCTTCAACTACTTTAATTATCTTCACCTACTTTAATTATCTTCAGCTACTTTAATTATCTTCAACTGCTTTAATTATCTTCAGCTACTTTAATTATCTTCAACTGCTTTAATTATCTTCAACTACTTTTATTATCTTCAACTGCTTTAATTATCTTCACCTACTTTAATTATCTTCAGCGACTTTAATTATCTTCAACTGCTTTAATTATCTTCAACTACTTTAATTATCTTCACCTACTTTAATTATCTTCAGCTACTTTAATTATCTTCAACTACTTTAATTATCTTCAACTCCTCGTAGTGGTGGTGCTCGTGGTGGTGACTCCTCGTAGTGGTGGTGCTGGCGGTGGTGACTCCTCGCAGTGGTGGTGCTGGCGGCGGTGACTCCTCGTAGTGGTGGTGCTGGCGGTGGTGACTTCTCGTAGTGGTGGTGCTGGCGGTAGTGACTCCTCGTAGTGGTGGTGCTGGCGGTGGTGACTTCTCGTTATGGTGGTGCTGGCGGTGGTGACTTCTCGTAGTGGTGGTGCTGGCGGTGGTGACTCCTCGTTATGGAGGTGCTGGCGGTGGTGACTTCTCGTAGTGGTGGTGCTGGCGGTGGTGACTCCTCGTAGTGGTGGTGTTGGCGGTGGTGACTCATCGTTATGGTGGTGCTGGCGGTGGTGACTTGTAGTGGTGGTGCTGGCGATTGTGACTCCTCGTAGTGGTGGTGCTGGCGGTGGTGACTCCTCGTAGTGGTGGTGTTGGCGGTGGTGACTCATCGTTATGGTGGTGCTGGCGGTGGTGACTTGTAGTGGTGGTGCTGGCGGTGGTGACTCCTCGTAGTGGTGGTGCTGGCGATTGTGACTCCTCGTAGTGGTGGTGCTGGCGGTGGTGACTCCTCGTAGTGGTGGTGCTGGCGGTGGTGACTCCTCGTAGTGGTGGTGCTGGCGGTGGTGACTCCTTGTGACTCCTCGTAGTGGTGGTGCTGGCGGTGGTGACTCCTCGTAGTGGTGGTGCTGGCGGTGATGTCTTCCGGTTGTGGTTGTAGTTGACTCTAGGGGAAAGTGGTGATTTGTGATGAGAGTTGTTGTAAGTGCAGACATGCTGGTTTATTGGAAGATGTGATACCCAGGAGCTGTACATCAACTGGTGGTAATGGTGGTGATAGTGACCTTAGTGATGCCCCAGGAGCTGTAGATCAACTGGTGGTAATGGTGGTGATAGTGACCTTAGTGATGCCCCAGGAGCTGTAGATCAACTGGTGGTAATGGTGGTGATAGTGACCTTAGTGATGCCCCAGGAGCTGTAGATCAACTGGTGGTAATGGTGGTGATAGTGACCTAAGTGATGCCCCAGGAGCTGTAGATCAACTGGTGGTAATGGTGGTGATAGTGACCTTAGTGATGCTGGTGAAGTTTGAGATAATCCCCGGTGGTTCTTGTGATTTGGGGACGTTTGTGGTCGTGGTTGGGATAGCGCTGGTTGGGATAGCACAGTTTGGGATAGCGCAGGTTGGGATAGCACTGGTTGGGATAGCGCTGGTTGGGATAGCGCTGGTTAGGATAGCGCTGGTTGGAATAACGCTGGATGCTATAGCACAGGTTGGGACAGCGCTGGTTGGGATAGCACAGGTTGGGATAGCACAGTTTGGGATAGCGCAGGTTGGGATAGCACTGGTTGGGATAGCGCTGGTTGGAATAGCGCTGGTTGAGATAGCGCAGGTTGGGATAGCGCTGGTTGGGATAGCGCAGGATGCAATAGCGCTGGTTGGGATAGCGCTGTTTGGGATAGCACAGGTTGGGATAGCACAGGTTAAGATAGCACTGGTTGGGATAGCGCTGGTAGGGATAGCGCTGTTTGGGATAGCGCTGGTTGGGATAGCACTGGTTGAGATAGCGCAGGTTGGGATAGCGCTGGTTGGGATAGCGCAGGATGCAATAGCGCTGGTTGGGATAGCGCTGGATGGGAAAGCGCTGGTTAGGATAGCGCTGGTTGGGATAGTGCTGATAGGGATAGCGTTGATTGGGAGAGCGCAGGTTAGGATAGCACTGGTTGGGATAGCGCAGGTTGGAATAGCGCTGGTTGGGATAGCGCTGATTGGGATAGCGCTGGTTGGGATAGCGCTGGTTGGGATAGCGCTGGTTGGGATAACGCAGCTTGGAATAGCGCTGGTTGGGATAGCGTTGGTTGGGATAGCGCTGGTTGGGACAGCGCTGATTGGGATAGCGCAGGTTGGAATAGCGCTGGTTGGGATAGCCCTGGTTGGGATAGTGTTGGTTGGGATAGCCCTGGTTGGGATAGCGCTAGTTGAGATAGCCCTGGTTGGGATAGCGCTGTTTTGGATAACGCTAGATGGGATAGCCCTGGTTGGGATAGTGCTGGTTGGGATAGCCCTGGTTGGGATAGTACTGGTTGGGATAGCGCAGGTTCGGATAGCACTAGTTGGGATAGCACAAGTTGGGATAGCACAAGTTGGGATAGCGCTAGTTTGGATAGCGCTTGTTGGGATTACGCTTGTTGGGATAGCCTTGGTTGGGATAGCGCTTTTTGGGATAGCGCTGGTTGGGATAACGCTGGTTGGGATAGCCCTGGTTGGGATAGCGCATGTTGGCATAGTGCTGGTTGGGATAGCCCTGGTTGGGATAGCGCTGGTTGGGATAGCACTGGTTGGGATAGTGCTAGTTGGGATAGCGCTGGTTGGGATAGCACTAGTTGGGATAGCACTGGTTGGGATAGCACTGGTTGGGATAGTGCTGGTTGGGATAGCGCTGGTTGGGAGAGCGCTGGTTGGGACAGCGCAGGTTGGAATAGCGCTGGTTGGGATAGCACTGGTTGGGATAGTGCTGGTTGGGATAGTGCTGGTTGGGATAGCGCTAATTGGGATAGCGCTTGTTGGGATAGCGCTGGTTGGGATAGCCCTGGTTTGGATAGCGCTGGTTGGGATAGCCCTGGATGGGATAGCGCTGGTTGGGATAGCGCTGGTTGGGATAACACTGGTTGGGATAGCCCTGGTTGGGATAGCGCTGGTTGGGATAGCGCTGGTTGGGATAACACTGGTTGGGATAGCCATGGTTGGGATAGCGCTCGTTAGGATAGCGCTTGTTAGGATAGCCCTAGTTTGGATTGCGCTGATTGCGATAGCCCTTGTTTGGATAGTGCTGGTTGGGATAGCCCTGGCTTGGATAGCGCTGGTTGGGAGAGCTCAGGTTGGGATAGTACAGGTTGGGATAGCCCTGGTTGGGATAGCCCTGGTTGGGATAGCGCTGGTTGGGATAGCGCTGGTTGGGATAGTGCTGATTGGGATAGCGTTGATTGCGAGAGCGCAGGTTGGGATAGCACTGGTTGGGATAGCGCAGGTTGGGATAGCGCTGGTTGGGATAGCGCTGGCTGGGATAGCGCAGGTTGGAATAGCGCTGGTTGGGGAGGATAGCGTTGGTTGGGATAGCGTTGGTTGGGAGAGTGCAGGTTGGGATAGCGCAGGCTGGGATAGCACAGGTTGGGATAGCACTGGTTGGGATAGCGCTGGTTGGGATAGCACTGATTGGGATAGCGCAGGTTGGAATAGTGCTGGTTGGGATAGCGCTGGTTGGGATAGCTCTGGTTGGGATAGTGCTGGTTGGTATAGTGCTGGATGGGATAGCGATGGTTGGGATAGCGCTGGTTGGGATAGCGCTGGTTGGGATAGCGCCGGCTGGGATAGCGCTGGTTGGTATAGCGCTGGTTGGGATAGCGCTGGTTGGGATAGCGCTGGTTGGGATAGCGCTGGTTGGGATAACGCTGGTTGGTATAGCGCTAGTTGGTATAGCGCTGGTTGGTATAGTGCTGGTTGGGATAGCGCTGGTTGGGATAGCGCTGGTTGGGATAGCGCTGGTTGGGATAGCATTGGTTGGGAAAGCGCTGGTTGGGAAAGTGCTTGTTGGTATAGCGCTGGTTGGGATAGCGCCGGCTGGGATAGCGCTGGTTGGGAAAGCGCTTGTTGGTATAGCGCTGGTTGGGATAGCGCTGGTTGGGATAGCGCTGGTTGGGAAAGCGCTTGTTGGTATAGCGCTGGTTGGGATAGCGCAGGTTGGGATAGCACTGGTAGTGATAGCGCTGGTTGGGATAGCGCTGGTTGGGGATAGCGCTGGTTGGGATAGCTGGGATAGCACTGGTAGGGAGCTGGTTGGGTAAGATATCGCTGTTTGGGATAGCGCTGGTTGGGATAGCGCTGGTTGGGAAAGCGCTTGTTGGTATAGCGCTGGTTGGGATAGCGCCGGCTGGGATAGCACTGGTAGTGATAGCGCTGGTTGGGATAGCGCTGGTTGGGAGAGCGCTGGTTGGTACAGCGCTGGTTGGGATAGCGCCAGTTGGGATAGCGCTGGTAGAGATAGAGCTGGTTGGGTAGGCGCTGGTAGGGATGTCGCTGTTTGGAATAGCGCTGGTTGGGATAGCGCTGGTTGGGATAGTGCTGGTTGGGATAGCCCTGGTTGGGATAGCGCTGGTTGTGATATCGCTGTTTGGAATAGTGCTGGTTGGGATAGCGCTATTTGGGATAGCGCTCGTTGAGATAGCCCTGGTTGGGATAGCACTGGTAGGGATAGCGCTGGTCGGGATAGCGCTGGTTGTGATACCACTGTTTGGGATAGTGCTGGTTGGGATAGCACTGATTGGGATAGCGCAGGTTGGAATAGTGCTGGTTGGGATAGTGCTGGTTGGGATAGCTCTGGTTGGGATAACGCTGGTTGGTATAGTGCTGGTTGGGATAGAGCTTTTTGGGATAGCACTGGTTGGGATAGCGCTGGTTGGGATAGCGCCGGCTGGGATAGCGCTGGTTGGTATAGTGCTGGTTGGGATAGCGCTGGTTGGGATAGCCCTGGTTGGGATAGCGCTGGTTGTGATATCGCTGTTTGGAATAGTGCTGGTTGGGATAGCGCTGTTTGGGATAGCGCTGGTTGAGATAGCCCTGGTTGGAACAGCACTGGTTGGGATAGCGCTGGTCGGGATAGCGCTGGTTGTGATGCCGCTGTTTGGGATAGCACTGGTTGGGATAGCCCTGGTTGGGATAGTGCTGGATGTGATATTGCTGTTTGGAATAGTGCTGGTTGGGATAGCGCTATTTGGGAGAGCGCTGGTTGAGATAGCCCTGGTTGGGATGGCACTGGTTGGGATAGCGCTGGTCGGGATAGTGCTGGTTGTGATACTGCTGTTTGGGATAGTGCTGGTTGGGATAGCACTAGTTGGGATAGCGCTGGTTGGGATAGCCCTTGTGAGGGAAAAGTTCAATAGATAGGAGTAACGAGGGAGTATATAGTAACAATAGTTTCATTGCCGGCTACTTGTTAAGGTAAGGTAAGTTTAGCTCCCGCTATTCTCGCCTTTTTCCCCCTCCCCGAAAGTGATAGTTTGATTGCCGGCTGCTTGTTAAGGTAGGGTAAATCTAGCTCCCGCTGTCCCTTCCCCTCCTTCTTCCCCTCCCCCGAAAGGTGACATGTGGGGCTCCGGTCCAAAACAGTAATCACTCGACTCACAGCTCCCAGCACTACTGTAAGTACATGCCTGCCTTGTATTCTAGTGGATTTATTGGTTGAAAGCTTCACTTTTGACCAATAATAAACTTAGTTCTTTCAGTCTTGCTCTAGGTTGACTGTTGTAATAATCACCACATCTTTCTGGTATTGTACTTATCATGGAGAGTAATTTCTTAAGCAGTGGGTAACCTGTCTATCTTTTCAGCTTGGATGACAGAGAGGGTCACCTGCCAATCAATGAGTAGAATTGAAGGAGACTAACGTTCTGAGATGTCCCAAATTTTTGATCCACTTACCTGTTTGTATATGCAAGTAGCAGGATATAACCCCTCATCATTGCAGTGGAAAAAAACTGCTTTCCTGCCATCTGGACGGATTATTGACGGCTAGAAAATCTGTGAAGAACGAGCTGGTGGGTTGTCATCAACACCTGCGACCCCCCCCATCATCGGCAACGGCTACCATTTCAACAACACGCAGTGTCACCAACACCAGACAACCAAGTTTTATATTAGCGTTGAATTCAGTTATCATTTATATTTTTCATTTTTCATTTTCTTTAATGTAGGATTAATATTTCATATTTAAGTGTTTTATATTTTATATTTTCTATATAATAAAGTGTTTATGTTTGTCTGTTATTATTTCTTTTTCTATTCATTAATTTTCCTGAGGAGGAGCCAGCCTGGGTAATACTGTCTGAAGTTGTTACTAGGCTGAGTAAGCCTTCACAAGTGGCGACCTTGCCAGGATCAACTCTACTGAATCAAGATTCAATTCCTTCTCGAATCTACCATTGGAACTTCAACGCCGCATACCACAGACGGTTACCACCAGCCATGAGTAATCATTCTCTATGGTAGGACTACTGTACAGGTATTTAAAAGATTTGGTGATTGTTATAGTCTCAATTTATTGTAAGTCAAGTCAGGCAGGAATACTAGTTACTACTAGCCATCTATTTTTGTGTGAGCTTGAAACACTTTGGAGGATTAGACTCTAGGGACCCGAGATTTTCCAGTGACAATTTGTTTCATTGAGCTCTTTATTTTATCAAGATAACTGTCTTAGGACACTCTTGATTTGTTCGTGAGAAGATTGGATGGTCAAGTGACCCCATTGTACTTATTGTTTGCTCGGAGCCGGCATAGAACCCTTCGTTTTCATTAATACATATTGTTTAATTGAAGCAGGGATCGAGCCCTCTGGTTTATTTACCGTTTGAGCGGAGCAGGAATTGAACCCTCTGTTTTCTTTGAGACACGTTTCATTTTCCCCCTGCTAGTTTAAGTTCTTGCAAGTATGGAGGAATACCAGTTTGGGATGAACACTGGAAGTAAGTTAGGAATAACAGGGAAAAATTTAGAATCTTTCATTAGTGCTAAGATCCAGGAAAGAATTGAAAGAGAGAGAATTGAGAGAGAAGAGAGACAGTTAGAAAGGGAAAGACAGGAGAAAAAGGAGAGAGAGAGAATTGAAAGAGAAAGCAAAGAAAGACAGAAAGAGAGCGAGAAGACAAAAAAGAGCGTGATAGACTTGATCGTGAGGAAAGAGCTAGAGAACGTGAGGAACAAGCTAAAATACGTGAGGAACAAGCTAAGATACTTGAGGAACAAGTTAAATTAAGAGAACTTGAGGAAAAAGCAAAGGATAGAAAACATGAGTTAATAGAGAGAGAAAAGGATCGCGAGCTCGAAAATTCTCGCCTTGAATTAGAGAATAAAAAGTTAACTTTTACACAACAATTAGAAGAAGGAGTAATTGAACATCATGCAGCTAGTGCACATATTCCAACACCTAATTTACCTCCCTTCACAGAGGGTGAAGACATAACTCCATACATTATCAGGTTCGAAAATACTGCTACCCTCTGTGAATGGCCTGCTGACACCTGAGCTACCAGGTTAGGAATGTTATTTTCCGGTACAGCTTTGAATATCTATGCAACTTTGTCGCAGGATATCATATGTAATTATAACCTACTGAAGAAGGTAATCCTTAAAGCATATCAAAAAACCACTAATTCTTACAGGAAAGATTTCAGGTATGCCACCTTACAGCCTGGCCAGAACTTTCAGCAGTTACAGGTAACACTCTTTCGTTTGTTCGACTTTTGGATAGAGAGTTCAGGAATTGATCACAGTTATGAATCTCTTAGGGACTTCATGGTTGCTGACCAGTTCCTGACAGCTCTTCTCCACCAGATAAGAACATTCATTAGAGAACGCAACCTGATTAAAGCTGAGGAAGTTGCTGAGGCCGCTGACTTGTATGCTGAAGCTCACAATTCCTATAAAGACCTAAAGGGATCGAACCCTAAGGGCAAGGGTTCATCAGACCTTAAGAAATCAAAGCCTCTAGTGGAAAGTAAAGTGACTTCTTTTATTCCTGTTTGTCATTTGTGTGGTGTTAAGGGACATAAACGTCCAGATTGTCCTTCAAAGAAGGTCCAAAAAGTTGGAAGATGTTTTAAAGGCTGTAATGACCAAGCACCCTTCTGTTCAGGAACAGTTAATGGACTTAATGTATCTACCATTTTACGAGACACTGGATGCACATGTATAGTCATTTCTGATAAGCTGTTCCCTAACCTTAAAGAAACTCATTCCTCTGCTATACTTTCAGACTACATGGGCCGTACGGACACTTTTCCTACCATCCGTTGTTACATTAGGTCTAAATGGTTCACAGGTTGGTCTGAAGCCGTACTAGCTCCCATCACTTCTTGCTCCGTACTAATAGGTAATGTAAAAGGTGCCATTCTTCCTTCTGAGGTTGACCTTTCATCACCAGTGATGGACATAGGTGTTTCAGATCCTCTTCCTGTAGAGTCAGAGAGGCCCCTAGAAAGCTCAGATGAGACAATGTCTCGTGAGATTCATGTGGGATTGAAAACCAGTGATGCTACTCTCGAAAGCGAGGTAGTAGGATCACAGGTTCACTTGTTAGATGAAAGTGAAGATATCATCTCCGATACCATAAATGTCTTCACTAGGGCTCAGACCAAAGCCCAGGCTTCTCCTACTGTCCATCCTTTGATTTTCCCTGACTTTAAGCCTTTAGATATTTCGAAGGAATCCTTTGTCAATTTACAACGTAATTGCCCTTCTCTTCAGAATTGCCATAATGCCGCTAAACAAAATCAAGTTATCCAAAGGAAAAACTTTTCATATAAATTTGAATATATAGAAGGTATCTTGTACAGATGAGATAGACTATTCCATCTTAGTTTTTCCAAGTCAATGCAGAGAGAATGTTCTTAAAATGGCTCATGACATGACAGTGGCCGGACATTTCTCGCATCGTAAAACCTTAAATAAAGTTAGGGAAACCTATTTTTGGCCAAAAATGTCCTCAGATGTCGCCGCTTGAGGTGGACATTGGCACTCCAGGCTTTTAAGTTCCATATTGTGTATATCAATGGTTCATCCAATTATTTCTCTGACTGGTTAAGTCGTGACAGTCAGTAGAAGATTTGTTGAACATTAAAATGGTATAAAATACCGACAGGTTGTTTGGTAAGACACGTATGCAACAGTTAGGTATCTTTATTTCGAAACGTTTCAGAGGGACCTGACCTCCAAAAATGACCTACGTCTCACCTCCATGCGCTATATAAGGCTCCATCCTGTCACTTCAACTCCATATTGTTTCAGACTACGGAACAATGCTCTTCTCCAGACTGAGGGACTGACCACCTCAAAACTTTAAGGGTGATGGACTGATTATATCGTCTTCAAGTCTCTTCTGCTTCTATCAACTTTTCTGTACTCGACTGAAGAAGCCTACTGTGTAGGCGAAACGTTTCGAAATAAAGATACCTAACTGCTGCATATGTGTCATACCTAACAGAAGATTTGTTGCCTTACGCGACTTCCACATGTTAGAACTTTTTCCTCGCCTATTCTTCTTATACTCCTTGACTATAAGTCTTGGTATGGGGGAGTGTGAGGGAAAAGTTCAATAGATAGGAGTAGAGAGGGAGTATATAGTAACAATAGTTTCATTGCCGGCTACTTGTTAAGGTAAGGTAAGTCTAGCTCCCGCTATTCCCGCCTTTTTCCCCCTCCCCGAAAGTGATAGTTTGATTGCCGGCTGCTTGTTAAGGTAGGGTCAGTCTAGCTCCCGCTATCCCTTCCCCTCCCTCTTCCCCCCCCCCGAAAGGTGACGTGTGGGGCTCCGGTCGAAACAGTAATCACTAGACTCACAGCTCCCAGCACTACTGTAAGTTGTATTCTAGTGGATTTATTGGTTGAAAGCTTCACTTTTGACCAATAATAAACTTAGTTCTTTCAGTCTTGCTCTAAGTTGACTGTTGTAATAAACACATCTTTCTGGTATTGTACTTATCATGGAGAGTAATTTCTTAAGCAGTGGGTAACCTGTCTATCTTTCCAGCTTGGATGACAGAGAGGGTCACCTGCCAATCAACGAGTAGAATTGAAGGAGACGGACTAACGTTCTGAGATGTCCCAAATTTTTGATCCACTTACCTGTTTGTGTATGCAAGTAGCAGGATATAACCCCTAATCATTGCAGTGGAAAAAAACCTGCTTTCCTGTCATCTGGACGGATTATTGGCGGCTAGAAAATCTGTGAAGAACGAGCTGGTGGGTTGTCATCAACACCTGCGACCCCCCCCATCATCGGCAACGGCTACCATTTCAACAACACGCAGTGTCACCAACACCAGACACCCAAGTTTTATATTAGCGTTGAATTCAGTTATCATTTATATTTTTCATTTTTCATTTTCTTTAATGTAGGATTAATATTTCATATTTAAGTGTTTTATATTTTATATTTTCTAAATAATAAAGTGTTTATGTTTGTCTGTTATTATTTCTTTTTCTATTCATTAATTTTCCTGAGGAGCCAGCCTTGGTAATACTGTCTGAAGTTGTTACAGGGCTGAGTAAGCCTTCACAGCCCTGGTTGGGATAGCGCTGGTTGTGGTATCGCTGTTTGGGATAGTGCTGGTTGGGATAGTGCTAGTTGGGATAGCGCTGGTTGGGATAGCCCTGGTTGGGATAGCACTGGTTGGGATAGCCCTGGTTGGGATAGCGCTGGTTGGGATAGCCCTGGTTGGGATAGCGCTGGTTGTGGTATCGCTGTTTGGGATAGTGCTGGTTGGGATAGCGATAGTTCGGAGAGCGCTTGTTGGGATAGCACTAGTTGGAATAGCGCTTGTTGGGATAGCGCTGGTTGGGATAGCCCTGGTTTGGATAGCGCTAGTTGGGATAGCCCTGGTTGGGATAGCGCTGGTTGGGATAGCCCTGGTTGGGATAACGCTGGTTGGGATAGCCCTGGTTGGGATAGCGCTGGTTAGGATAGCCCTAGTTTGGATAGCACTGGTTGGGATAGCCCTGGTTTGGATAGCGCTGGTTGGGATACCCAGGTTGGGATAGCGCTGGTTGGGATAGCGCTGGTTGGGATAGCCATGGTTTGGATAGCGCTGGTTGGGATAACGCTGGTTGGGATAGCGCTGGTTGGGATAGCCCTGGTTGGGATAGCGCTGGTTGGGATAGCACTGGTTGGAATAGCGCTGTTTGGGATAGCGCTGGTTGAGATAGCGCTGGTTGGGATAGTGCTGGTTGGGATATCACCGGTTGGGATAGCCCTGGTTGGGATAGCGCTGATTGGGATAGCCCTGTTTGGGATAGCACTTCATGGGATAGCACATCTTGGGATATCGCTGGTTGGGATAGCCCTGATTGGGATAGCGCTGGTTGGTATAGTGCTGGTTGGTATAGCGCTGGTTTGGATAGCGCTGGTTGTGATAGCGCTGGTTGGGATAGCACTTTTTGGGATAGCGCTGGTAGGGATAGCCCTGGTTGGGATAGCACTTGTTGGGATAGCGCTGGTTGGGATAGCGCTTGTTGGGATAGCGCTGGTAGGGATAGCCCTGATTGGGATAGCGCTGGTTGTGATATCGCTGTTTGCGACAGCACTTCTTGGGATAGCGCTGGTAGGGATAGCCCTGGTTGGGATAGCACTGGTTGGGATAGCGCTGGTTGGGATAGCGCTGGTTGGGATAGCGCTGGTAGGGATAGCCCTGGTTGGGATAGCGCTGGTTGTGATATCGCTGTTTGGGATAGCACCGGTTGGGATAGCGCTGGTTGGGATAGCACTTCTTGGGATAGCGCTGGTAGGGATAGCCCTGGTTGGGATAGCACTGGTTGGGATAGCGCTGGTTGGGATAGCACTGGTTGGGATAGCGCTCTTTGTGATGTTGTTTGGGATAGCACCGGTTGGGATAGCGCTGGTTGGGATAATGCTAGTTGGGATAGCGCTGGTTGAGATAGCCCAGGTTGGGATAGCACTGGTTGGGATAGCGCTGGTTGGGATAGTGCTGGTTGTGGTTTCACTGTTTGGGATAGTGGTGGATGGGATAGCCCTAGTTGGGATAGTGCTGGTTGGGATAGCCCTGGTTGGGATAGCTCTGGTTGGGATAGCCCTGGTTGGGATAGCGCTGAGGGGTGATGGTGGTAGTGATGGCAGAGGTGGCGGTGAGGGGTGATGGTGGTAGTGATGGCAGAGGTGGCGGTGAGGGGTGATGGTGGTGGTGATGGTAGAGGTGGCGGTGAGGGGTGATGGTGGTAGTGATGGCAGAGGTGGCGGTGAGGGGTGATGGTGGTAGTGATGGCAGAGGTGGCGGTGAGGGGTGATGGTGGTAGGGTCTATAGCCAGGGTCTAAAGCCAGCAACGAACAACAAAATACCTTTCATCCGTGGACTGCTTGCAGAGGCAAAGGCAATGTTCGCGGCTTTCACAGAGACCCACATAAAGAATCACTTGGACAACGAAATATGGATCCCAGGTTACAACGTATACAGATGCGACAGAGTGAAGAGGCAGAAGGGAGGAAGGTTGGCCTGTATATCGCAGTCACTTATTTGCACAGAACTGCTTAATGCTTCAAATGATGTAGTGGAAGTTTTAACAGTAAAGATTGAGAACCAAAACCCAGTCATTGTGGTAGTCTACAAGCCTCCTGATGCAACGTCACAGCAATTCCAGGAACTAAAAAATTGACCACTGGAAAATCTTCCAGCCCCTGCCCCCAACATCTTGCTCCTGGGGGATTTCAACTTAAGGCACCTAAAATGGAGGAATATAGCAAATAATGTTGTTGCAGTGATAACACCAGGAGGCAGCTCTGACGAGAACTTACACACACGAGCTTTTAAATCTCTGCACAAAATTCAACTTAAACCAGCAAATAATAGAGCCTACTAGACTGGAGAATACACTAGACCTCATCTTCACTAACAATGATGATCTGAAACTAAATGTCACCATATCAAAAACAATATACTCAGATCACAACATAATCGAGGTTCAGACATGTTTGCGTGGAGCCCCAGACCGACATAATGAGATTAGTCACGAGGGAGCCTTCACCAAATTCAACTTCAATAACAAGAACATAAAGTGGGACCAAGTAAACCAAGTCCTAAACGAAATGAGCTGGAAAGATAGACTAAGCAACACAGACCCCAACTTATGCCTAGAACAGAGTACCTCTGTGGCACTCGATGTATGCTCAAGGCTTATTCCTTTAAGAAAAAGGAAGAGTAGATGTAAAATAGAGAGAGACAGGCGCTCCTTTACAGGCGACGGAAAAGAATAACAGAGCAGCTAAAAGAGGCCAATATATCTGAAATGCGTAGGGAGTCATTGGTCAGGGAAATAGCAAACATCGAACTTAAGCTAAAGGAATCTTTTAGGAGTCAAGAATATCGGGAAGAACTAAAATCCATAAATGAAATCGAAAGAAACCCAAAGTATTTCTTCTCTTATGCCAAATCAAAGTCGAGAACAATATCCAGTATTGGGCCCCTACTTAAACAAGATGGGTCCTACACAGATGACAGCAAGGAAATGAGTGAGCTACTCAAGTCCCAATATGACTCAGTTTTTAGCAAGCCACTAACCAGACTGAGAGTCGAAGATCTAAATGAATTTTTTATGAGAGAGCCACAGAATTTCGTTAACACAAGCCTATCTGATGTTATTCTGACGCCAAATGACTTCGAACAAAAAGATAAATAACATGCCCATGCACTCTGCCCCAGGGCCAAGACTCATGGAACTCCGTGTTCGTCAAGAACTGCAAGCCCCTATCACGAGCTTTTACCATCCCATGGAGAGGGAGCATGGACACGGGGGTCGTCCCACAGTTACTAAAAACAACAGACATAGCCCCACTCCACAAAGGGGGGCAGTAAACAATAACAAAGAACTACAGACGGATAGCACTAACATCCCATATCATAAAAATCTTTGAAAGGGTCCTAAGAAGCAAGATCGCCACCCATCTATATAACTATCAGTTACACAACCCAGGGCAATATGGGTTTAGAGCAGGTAGCTCCTGTCTGTCCCAACTACTGGGTCACTACGACAAGTTCCTAAATGCACGAGAAGGCAAAAAGAATGCAGTTGTAATATATGCAGACTTTGCAAAAGCCTTCGACAAGTGTGACCATGGCGTAATAGCGCACAAAATGCGTGCTAAGGGAATAACAGGAAAAGTTGGTAGATGGATCTATAATTTCCTCACTAACAGAACACATATAGTAGTAGTCAACAGAGTAAAGTCTGAGGCAGCTACAGTGAATAGCTCTGTTCCACAAGGCACAGTACTCGCTCCCATCTTGTTTCTCATCCTCATATCTGACATAGACAAAGATGTCAGCCACAGCACCGTGTCTTCCTTTGCAGATGACACCCGAATCTGCATGACAGTGTCTTCCATTGCAGACACTGCAAGGCTCCAGGCGGACATCAACCAAATCTTTCAGTGGGCTGCAGAAAACAATATGAAGTTCAACGATGAGAAATTTCAATTACTCAGATATGGTAAATATGAGGAAATTAAAACTTCAGAGTACAAAACAAGTTCCGGCCACAAAATAGAGCGAAAAACCAACGTCAAAGACCTGGGAGTGATCATGTTGGAGGATCTCACCTTCAAGGACCATAACATTGTATCAATCGCATCTGCTAGAAAAATGACAGGATGGATAATGAGAACCTTCAAAACTAGGGATGCCAAGCCCATGATGACACTCTTCAGGTCACTTGTTCTATCTAGGCTGGAATATTGCTGCACACTAACAGCACCTTTCAAGGCAGGTGAAATTGCTGACCTTGAAAATGTACAGAGAACCTTCACGGCGCGCATAACGGAGATTAAACACCTCAATTACTGAGAGCGCTTGAGGTTCTTGAACCTGTACTCCCTGGAACGCAGGCGGGAGAGATACATGATCATATTCCTGGAAAATCCTAGAGGGACTAGTACCGAACTTGCACACGAAAATCACTCACAACGAAAGCAAAAGACTTGGCAGACGATGCAACATCCCCCCAGTGAAAAGCAGGGGTGTCACTAGCACGTTAAGAGACAATACAATAAGTGTCAGGGGCCCGAGACTGTCTTCAAGCAGGCACTGGACAAGCACCTAAAGTCGGCACCTGACCAGCCGGGCTGTCGCTCGTACGTTGGATTGCGTGCAGCCAGCAGTAACAGCCTGGTTCATCAGGCTCTGATCCACCATGAGGCCTGGTCACAGACCGGGCCGCGGTTGCGTTGACCCCCGGAACTCTCTCCAGGTAAACTCCAGGTGGCGGTGAGGGGTGATAGTGATGGCAGAGGTGGTGGCGGTGAGGGGTGATGGTGGTAGTGATGGCAGAGGTGGCGGTGAGGGGTGATGGTGGTAGTGATGGCAGAGGTGGTGGTGAGGGGTGATGGTGGTAGTGATGGCAGAGGTGGTGGCGGTGAGGGGTGATGGTGGTAGTGATGGCAGAGGTGGCGGTGAGGGGTGATGGTGGTAGTGATGGCAGAGGTGGTGGCGGTGAGGGGTGATGGTGGTAGTGATGGCAGAGGTGGTGGCGGTGAGGGGTGATGGTGGTAGTGATGGCAGAGGTGGTGGCGGTGAGGGGTGATGGTGGTAGTGATGGCAGAGGTGGCGGTGAGGGGTGATGGTGGTAGTGATGGCAGAGGTGGCGGTGAGGGGTGATCGTGGTAGTGATGGCAGAGGTGGTGGTGAGGGGTGATGGTGGTGGTGATGGCAGAGGTGGCGGTGAGGGGTGATGGTGGTAGTGATGGCAGAGGTGGCGGTGAGGGGTGATGGTGGTAGTGATGGCAGAGGTGGCGGTGAGGGGTGATGGTGGTAGTGATGGCAGAGGTGGCGGTGAGGGGTGATGGTGGTAGTGATGGCAGAGGTGGCGGTGAGGGGTGATGGTGGTAGTGATGGCAGAGGTGGCGGTGAGGGGTGATCGTGGTAGTGATGGCAGAGGTGGTGGTGAGGGGTGATGGTGGTGGTGATGGCAGAGGTGGCGGTGAGGGGTGATGGTGGTAGTGATGGCAGAGGTGGCGGTGAGGGGTGATGGTGGTAGTGATGGCAGAGGTGGCGGTGAGGGGTGATGGTGGTAGTGATGGCAGAGGTGGCGGTGAGGGGTGATCGTGGTAGTGATGGCAGAGGTGGTGGTGAGGGGTGATGGTGGTGGTGATGGCAGAGGTGGCGGTGAGGGGTGATGGTGGTAGTGATGGCAGAGGTGGCGGTTAGGGGTGATGGTGGTAGTGATGGCAGAGGTGGCGGTGAGGTGTGATGGTGGTAGTGATGGCAGAGGTGGCGGTGAGGGGTGATGGTGGTAGTGATGGCAGAGGTGGCGGTGAGGGGTGATGGTGGTAGTGATGGCAGAGGATACGGTGAGGGGTGATGGTGGTAGTGATGGCAGAGGTGGCGGTGAGGGGTGATGGTGGTAGTGATGGCAGAGGTGGCGGTGAGGGGTGATGGTGGTAGTGATGGCAGAGGTGGCGGTGAGGGGTGATGGTGGTAGTGATGGTAGAGGTGGCGGTGAGGGGTGATGGTGGTAGTGATGGCAGAGGTGGCGGTGAGGGGTGATGGTGGTAGTAATGGCAGAGGTGGCAGTGATGGCAGAGGTGGCAGTGATGGCAGAGGTGGCAGTGAGGGGTGATGGTGGTAGTGATGGCAGAGGTGGCAGTGATGGCAGAGGTGGCAGTGATGGCAGAGGTGGCAGTGAGGGGTGATGGTGGTAGTGATGGCAGAGGTGGCAGTGAGGGGTGATGGTGGTAGTGATGGCAGAGGTGGCAGTGAGGGGTGATGGTGGTAGTGATGGCAGAGGTGGCAGTGAGGGGTGATGGTGGTAGTGATGGCAGAGGTGGCAGTGAGGGGTGATGGTGGTAGTGATGGCAGAGGTGGCAGTGAGGGGTGATGGTGGTAGTGATGGCAGAGGTGGCAGTGAGGGGTGATGGTAGTGATGGCAGAGGTGGCAGTGAGGGGTGATGGTAGTGATGGCAGAGGTGGCAGTGAGGGGTGATGGTAGTGATGGCAGAGGTGGCAGTGAGGGGTGATGGTAGTGATGGCAGAGGTGGCAGTGAGGGGTGATGGTAGTGATGGCAGAGGTGGCAGTGAGGGGTGATGGTAGTGATGGCAGAGGTGGCAGTGAGGGGTGATGGTAGTGATGGCAGAGGTGGCAGTGAGGGGTGATGGTAGTGATGGCAGAGGTGGCAGTGAGGGGTGATGGTAGTGATGGCAGAGGTGGCAGTGAGGGGTGATGGTAGTGATGGCAGAGGTGGCAGTGAGGGGTGATGGTAGTGATGGCAGAGGTGGCAGTGAGGGGTGATGGTAGTGATGGCAGAGGTGGCAGTGAGGGGTGATGGTAGTGATGGCAGAGGTGGCAGTGAGGGGTGATGGTAGTGATGGCAGAGGTGGCAGTGAGGGGTGATGGTAGTGATGGCAGAGGTGGCAGTGAGGGGTGATGGTGGTAGTGATGGCAGAGGTGGCAGTGAGGGGTGGCAGTAACAGTGGCGCTTGTACTGGCGATGACTGTCGTGGTGATAGTTACTGGTAGGATTTTTGTGGTTATGTATAGGATTGCGGAGGTTATTGTGGCTGTAGTTCCTGTGGTTGTAGCGCTTGTGGTTGTGGTGGTTATGGAGGTTGTGGTGGTGGTGGTAGTGGTGATACTGGTGGTGATTATTTCTCTTTATAGTGATCATTATTGTTTCTACTATCTTCTTTATTGAGAATTATTCGTTCAAGCTGAAAATATTTAACACTCACGAATAAGTCACGTCAGTATCACCAAAATTCTAATTCTCTAATACAAATCACATCAAAATATTGACGGGTACAGCCACTGGCAGCCACAGTAATTTTACTGCAGTAAAGTAGAGTCAGATACCTGGGTTTACAAGCGCTGCAACATTTATAAACAACAAGATATGTACACAACTTTCATCTTTTTCCTCGTAAAGTTTACCACAAGTTGGTGTTATCTTGTCAGTTACGACGTCGTAAGCCTTATTAAAGTCAGTCTAAGCTGAACCTTCTTCAAACATGTTTAGAATTTATAATGATGGAATTTTGGTTAGTGGTGAGCAGAGAGACGAAGGTCAATACGATAATATATCTCTGGATATTATGTCACTCTGATATCTAATGTGAGGCTTGACGCAAGAAACTTGCTTTCTGGCTTGAAGATAAGTTACTACTTTGTGCACAAGAAGCTGGTACACTATTACTCTGAGGAGGAAGATGGTGCACCATAATTATTGTGCACAAGGTGGTGCACCACAGCTATTGTGCAGAAGGTGGTGCAGCTCAACTGTTGTGCACGATGAGGTGGTGCACCACAACTGTGATAATTAAGATGCTGCACCACAAATATTGTGAGGAGGCGGTGCACTACAAACATTGTAAGGGGGAGGCGGTGCACCACAAACATTGTAAGGGGGAGGCGGTGCACCACAAACATTGTAAGGGGGAGGCGGTGCACCACAAACATTGTGCACCACCAGTATTGTGGAAACAGTGGTCGTGCAGCCCAACTATTGTGAGGATGGAAGTGATGTAGAGAATAAGAAGCAACATAAGAAACACGTAGTTACTATCAAACCATGCCACAGGCGGGGATAGAACCCGCGGTCAGAGAGTCTCAAAACTCCAGACCGTCGCGTTAGCCACTGGACCAGCTAACCACAATAAGATTAGTCCAACTCGTGAGTCATTTTAACTGCTGTGAGGGGCCTTGAGCTAGAGTTCGTCACGGCCACGCTAGCTGGAGATTCATCCGTAAAAACTTGCATTTGTGGTCACAGTGGTGCCTGTGCTAACCTTCCTATGGTGTAGAAATATACCTAGTTGGATGAATCTTATTGTGGCTAGCTGGTCCAGTGGCTAACGCGACGGTCTGGAGTTTTGAGACTCTCTGATCGCGGGTTCTATCCCCGCCCGTGGTATGGTTTGTTTGCAATCTTGTCATTACGATTTCGTGAGTTGTGTAGTTACTGTGCAGCTCAGAATTTGCATTACTAAGTTGTCATCAGGAAAGTTAATCAGATGCGACACTCAGAAATTATCGAGTACAACTAAACATTTCAAATTTCCACGTCCCAAATAGTAAGCAACCTGTGACCTACACTGACCAAACACAGTCCAAACATTTCTACGCTTAATACTGACCATCTTTTAATACAGCAAGTACAATAAGTAAGTTAGTAAGTGTTTATATGTAAGTTTAGTGTAAACGACAAGTTTTTGTAATGGTCTTTAAGTTCCACAATCATGTTAGAATAAATATTAGATTTCCATTATTTTGGTTTCTATTATTTAGAAGTCATTCAGATGTTACAAGATAAACAATTTGCTTATAAAATTGATAAAATTAAATTTACATAGCTCAAAGTGAGGGACAAGCTGTGTTTTAATAAAACCCACCAATGGTAAAACTTTGCAGCCCATCATGTAAAACATTCTCTGGTAATTAATCTTATTTCAACATGACGCGTCGGTCTGGAGTTTTGAGACTCTCTGATCGCGGGTTCTAACCCCGCCTGTGGCATGGTTTTTTTTTTTCCTGATTTCAACGATTTCAGGGTTTTGTTTTTTTAAATATTTCAGTAAAATTTCAACAATTCACTACTCTGGTATCATTCTTCTTATGGATTAAATCGTCAATACTATTTTCCAGCCAACTGGAAAAACATTCTTTAGATAATGAGATTTATACCAGCCAGTGTTAGTGTGACTCTTGTGTTTAACAAGCCACGCCAGTGTTAGTGTGACTCTTGTGTTCAACAAGCCACCCCAGTGTTAGTGTGACTCTTGTGTTTAACAAGCCACCCCAGTGGTAGTGTGACTCTTGTGTTTAACAAGCCACGCCAGTGGTAGTGTGACTCTTGTGTTTAACACGCTACGCCAGTGTTAGTGTGACTCTTGTGTTTAACAAGCCACGCCAGTGTTAGTGTGACTCTTGTGTTCAACAAGCCACGCCATTGTTAGTGTGACTCTTGTGTTTAACAAGCCACGCCAGTGTTAGTGTGACTCTTGTGTTCAACAAGTCACGCCAGTGTTAGTGTGACTCTTGTGTTTAACAAGCCACGCCAGTGTTAGTGTGACTCTTGTGTTTAACAAGCCACGCCAGTGTTAGTGTGACTCTTGTGTTTAACAAGCCACGCCAGTGTTAGTGTGACTCTTGTGTTTAACAAGCCACACCAGTGTTAGTGTGACTCTTGTGTTTAACAAGCCACGCCAGTGCTAGTGTGACTCTTGTGTTTAACAAGCCACGCCAGTGTTAGTGTGACTCTTGTACAAATAACCCGCACATAAAAGAGAGAAGCTTACGACGACGTTTCGGTCCGACTTGGACCATTGACAAAGTCACACTAACCAGAAGTGGAGCAGGACGGCTATATATAGGCAGGAAGTGGTGGTAGTAGTAGTAGTAGTAGTACAAGAATGGTATATAATACCAACAAGATGAAATTAAGACACATGCACAACACCCGGGCATCCCTATCGTAGACGTTTCGGAATCCAGCCAGCCACTGGATGGCGAAACGTCCACAACAAAGAACCAGACGCCGCACATGAGTCTTAATTTCATCATGTGCGGCGTCTGGTTGTCTTTGTTGTGGACGTTTCGCCATCCAGTGGCTGGCTGGATTCCGAAACGTCTACGATAGGGATGCCCGGGTGTTGTGCATGTGTCTTAATTTCATCTTGTTGGTATTATATACCATTCTTGTACTACTACTACTACTACTACTACCACCTCTTCCTGCCTATATATAGCCGTCCTGCTCCACTTCTGGTTAGTGTGACTTTGTCAATGGTCCAAGTCGGACCGAAACGTCGTCGTAAGCTTCTCTCTTTTATGTGCGGGTTAATTGTGTATCGTTCCAGTCACGGTATTGTGCCTTTTTTTGTTATTTTGTGACTCTTGTGTTCAACAAGCCACGCCAGTGTTAGTGTGACTCTTGTGTTTAACAAGCCACGCCAGTGGTAGTGTGACTCTTGTGTTCAACAAGCCACGCCAGTGTTAGTGTGACTCTTATGTTCAACAAGCCACGCCAGTGTTAGTGTGACTCTTGTGTTCAACAAACCACGCCAGTGTTAGTGTGACTCTTGTGTTTAACAAGCCACGCCAGTGTTAGTGTGACTCTTGTGTTCAACAAGCCACGCCAGTGTTAGTGTGACTCTTGTGTTTAACAAGCCACGCCAGTGTTAGTGTGACTCATGTGTTCAACAAGCCACGCCAGTGTTAGTATGACTCTTGTGTTTAACAAGCCACGCCAGTGTTAGTGTGACTCTTGTGTTCAACAAGCCACGCCAGTGCTAGTGTGACTCTTGTGTTTAACAAGCCACGCCAGTGTTAGTGTGACTCTTGTGTTCAACAAGCCACGCCAGTGTTAGTGTGACTCTTGTGTTCAACAAGCCACGCCAGTGTTAGTGTGACTCTTGTGTTCAACAAGACACGCCAGTGTTAGTGTGACTCTTGTGTTCAACAAGCCACGCCAGTGTTAGTGTGACTCTTGTGTTTAACAAGCCACGCCAGTGTTAGTGTGACTCTTGTGTTCAACAAGCCACGCCAGTGTTAGTGTGACTCTTGTGTTCAACAAGCCACGCCAGTGTTAGTGTGACTCTTGTGTTCAACAAGCCACGCCAGTGTTAGTGTGACTCTTGTGTTCAACAAGACACGCCAGTGTTAGTGTGACTCTTGTGTTCAACAAGCCACGCCAGTGTTAGTGTGACTCTTGTGTTCAACAAGCCACGCCAGTGTTAGTGTGACTCTTGTGTTCAACAAGACACGCCAGTGTTAGTGTGACTCTTGTGTTCAACAAGCCACGCCAGTGTTAGTGTGACTCTTGTGTTTAACAAGCCACGCCAGTGTTAGTGTGACTCTTGTGTTTAACAAGACACGCCAGTGTTAGTGTCACTCTTGTGTTCAACAAGCCACGCCAGTGTTAGTGTGACTCTTGTGTTCAACAAGACACGCCAGTGTTAGTGTGACTCTTGTGTTCAACAAGCCACGCCAGTGTTAGTGTGACTCTTGTGTTCAACAAGACACGCCAGTGTTAGTGTGACTCTTGTGTTCAACAAGCCACGCCAGTGTTAGTGTGACTCTTGTGTTTAACAAGCCACGCCAGTGTTAGTGTGACTCTTGTGTTCAACAAGACACGCCAGTGTTAGTGTGACTCTTGTGTTCAACAAGCCACGCCAGTGTTAGTGTGACTCTTGTGTTTAACAAGCCAGGCCAGTGTTAGTGTGACTCTTGTGTTTAACAAGCCAGGCCAGTGTTAGTGTGACTCTTGTGTTTAACAAGCCACGCCAGTGTTAGTGTGACTCTTGTGTTTAACAAGCCACGCCAGTGTTAGTGTGACTCTTGTGTTTAACAAGCCACGCCAGTGTTAGTGTGACTCTTGTGTTTAACAAGCCACGCCAGTGTTAGTGTGACTCTTGTGTTTAACAAGCCACGCCAGTGTTAGTGTGACTCTTGTGTTTAACAAGCCACGCCAGTGTTAGTGTGACTCTTGTGTTTAACAAGCCACGCCAGTGTTAGTGTGACTCTTGTGTTTAACAAGCCACGCCAGTGTTAGTGTGACTCTTGTGTTTAACAAGCCACGCCAGTGTTAGTGTGACTCTTGTGTTTAACAAGCCACGCCAGTGTTAGTGTGACTCTTGTGTTCAACAAGCCACGCCAGTGGTGGAAGATTGAAGGTAAACGGATGAATCATTCTCCTGTTACGGAAAAGATTCCAATGATTCAATATTTTTTTTTACTCTTTTAATAAATAAATTTGCCTGCATGTAAACGAAACCTAACCTTACTACCGTTAATATATATATATATATATATATATATATATATATATATATATATATATATATATATATATATATATATATATATATATAATGAAATCATGAAACAAGTGATTTTAAATCACTTACCAAACTGCGGTAGGCCAGGACGCGACCCTACGAACCTTATACCGCCTCCAGAGACAGCACAATGTACATATCGCCTTACCACTTGAGCCAGCGATCCTACAAGAACCAAGCACACAGCACGAAGCTATGTGTTTTGTGTCTTGGCCCGAGAATACTCGTGGCAGTGGTATCTTAAGGATTAAATTGAGCCTCATCCTGTTTGAGGCGGGTATTCAAATAACCGGTTTCCCTGAATCCCTTCACTAAATATTACCCTGCTCACACTCCAACAGATCGACAGGTCCCAAGTACCATTCGTCTCCATTCACTCCTATCTAACACGCTCATGCACGCTTGCTGGAAGTCCAAGCCCCTTGCCCACAAAACCTCCTTTACCCCCTCCTTCCAACCCTTTCGAGGACGACCCCTAACCCGCCTTCCTTCCCCTATAGATTTATATGCTTTCCATGTCATTCTACTTTGATCCATTCTCTCTAAATGACCAAACCACCTCAACAACCCCTCTTCTGCCCTCTGACTAATGCTTTTATTAACTCCACATCTTTTCCTAATTTCCACACTCCGAATTTTCTGCATAATATTTACACCACACATTGCCCTTAGACAGGACATCTCCACTGCCTCCAACCGTCTCCTCGCTGCTGCATTTGCCACCCAAGCTTCACACCCATATAAGAGTGTTGGTACTACTATACTTTCATACATTCCCTTCTTTGCCTCCATAGATAATGTTTTTGACTCCACATATACCTCAATGCACCACTCACCTTTTTTCCCTCATCAATTCTATGATTAACCTCATCCTTCATAAATCCATCCGCCGACACGTCAACTCCCAAGTATCTGAAAACATTCACTTATTCCATACTCCTCCTCCCCAATTTGATATCCAATTTTTCTTTATCTAAATCATTTGATACCCTCATCACCTTACTCTTTTCTATGTTCACTTTCAACTTTCTACATTAACACATATTCCCAAACTCATCCACTAACCTTTGCAATTTTTCTTTAGAATCTCCCATAAGCACAGTATCATCAGCAAAAAGTAACTGTGTCAATTCCCATTTTGAATTTGATTCCCCACAATTTAATCCCACCACTCTCCCGAACACCCTAGCATTTACTTCTTTTACAACCCCATCTATAAATATATTAAACAACCATGGTGACATTACACATCCCTGTCTAAGACCTACTTTTACCGGGAAGTAGTCTCCCTCTCTTCTACACACCCTAACCTGAGCCTCACTATCCTCATAAAAACTCTACCCAAGGCAGGGTGGCCCGAAAAAGAAAAACTTTCAGCATCATTCACTCCATCACTGTCTTGCCAGAAGGGTGCTTTACACTACAGTTTTTAAACTGCAACATTAACACCCCTCCTTCAGAGTGCAGGCACTGTACTTCCCATCTCCAGGACTCAAGTCCGGCCTGCCGGTTTCCCTGAATCCCTTCATAAATGTTACTTTGCTCACACTCCAACAGCACGTCAAGTATTAAAAACCATTTGTCTCCATTCACTCCTATCAAACACGCTCACGCATGCCTACTGGAAGTCCAAGCCCCTCGCACACAAAACCTCCTTTACCCCCTCCCTCCAGCCTTTCCTAAGCCGACCCCTACCCCGCCTTCCTTCCACTACAGACTGATACACTCTTGAAGTCATTCTGTTTCGCTCCATTCTCTCTACATGTCCGAACCACCTCAACAACCCTTCCTCAGCCCTCTGGACAACAGTTTTGGTAATCCCGCACCTCCTCCTAACTTCCAAACTACGAATTCTCTGCATTATATTCACACCACACATTGCTCTCAGACATGACATCTCCACTGCCTCCAGCCTTCTCCTCGCTGCAACATTCATCACCCACGCTTCACACCCATATAAGAGCGTTGGTAAAACTATACTCTCATACATTCCCCTCTTTGCCTCCAAGGACAAAGTTCTTTGTCTCCACAGACTCCTAAGTGCACCACTCACTCTTTTTCCCTCATCAATTCTATGATTCACCTCATCTTTCATAGACCCATCCGCTGACACGTCCACTCCCAAATATCTGAATACGTTCACCTCCTCCATACTCTCTCCCTCCAATCTGATATCCAATCTTTCATCACCTAATCTTTTTGTTATCCTCATAACCTTACTCTTTCCTGTATTCACCTTTAATTTTCTTCTTTTGCACACCCTACCAAATTCATCCACCAATCTCTGCAACTTCTCTTCAGAATCTCCCAAGAGCACAGTGTCATCAGCAAAGAGCAGCTGTGACAACTCCCACTTTGTGTGTGATTCTTTATCTTTTAACTCCACGCCTCTTGCCAAGACCCTCGCATTTACTTCTCTTACAACCCCATCTATAAATATATTAAACAACCACGGTGACATCACACATCCTTGTCTAAGGCCTACTTTTACTGGGAAAAAATTTCCCTCTTTCCTACTTACTCTAACTTGAGCCTCACTATCCTCGTAAAAACTCTTCACTGCTTTCAGTAACCTACCTCCTACACCATACACCTGCAACATCTGCCACATTGCCCCTCTATCCACCCTGTCATACGCCTTTTCCAAATCCATAAATGCCACAAAGACCTCTTTAGCCTTATCTAAATACTGTTCACTTATATGTTTCACTGTAAACACCTGGTCCACACACCCCCTACCTTTCCTAAAGCCTCCTTGTTCATCTGCTATCCTATTCTCCGTCTTACTCTTAATTCTTTCAATTATAACTCTACCATACACTTTGCCAGGTATACTCGACAGACTTATCCCCCTATAATTTTTGCACTTTCTTTTATCCCTTTTGCCTTTATACAAAGGAACTATGCATGCTCTCTGCCAATCCCTAGGTACCTTACCCTCTTCCATACATTTATTAAATAATTGCACCAACCACTCCAAAACTATATCCCCACCTGCTTTTAACATTTCTATCTTTATCCCATCAATCCCGGCTGCCTTACCCCCTTTCATTTTACCTACTGCCTCACGAACTTCCCCCACACTCACAACTGGCTCTTCCTCACTCCTACAAGATGTTGTTCCTCCTTGCCCTATACACGAAATCACAGCTTCCCTATCTTCATCAACATTTAACAATTCCTCAAAATGTTCCCTCCATTTTCCCAATACCTCTAACTCTCCATTTAATAACTCTCCTATCCTATTTTTAACTCACAAATCCATTTGTTCTCTAGGCTTTCTTAACTTGTTAATCTCACTCCAAAACTTTTTCTTATTTTCAACAAAATTTGTTGATAACATCTCACCCACTCTCTCATTTGCTCTCTTTTTACATTGCTTCACCACTCTCTTAACCTCTCTCTTTTTATCCATATACTCTTCCCTCCTTGCATCACTTCTACTTTGTAAAAACTTCTCATATGCTAACTTTTTCTCCCTTACTACTCTCTTTACATCATCATTCCACCAATCGGTCCTCTTCCCTCCTGCACCCACTTTCCTGTAACCACAAACTTCTGCTGAACACTCTAACACTACATTTTTAAACCTACCCCATACCTCTTCGACCCCATTGCCTATGCTCTCATTAGCCCATCTATCCTCCAATAGCTGTTTATATCTTACCCTAACTGCCTCCTCTTTTAGTTTATAAACCTTCACCTCTCTCTTCCCTGATGCTTCTATTCTCCTTGTATCCCATCTACCTTTTACTCTCAGTGTAACTACAACTAGAAAGTGATCTGATATATCTGTGGCCCCTCTATAAACATGTACATCCTGAAGTCTACTCAACAGTCTTTTATCTACCAATACATAATCCAACAAACTACTGTCATTTCGCCCTACATCATATCTTGTATACTTATTTATCCTCTTTTTCTTAAAATATGTATTACCTATAACTAAACCCCTTTCTATACAAAGTTCAATCAAAGGGCTCCCATTATCATTTACACCTGGCACCCCAAACTTACCTACCACACCCTCTCTAAAAGTTAGCATTCAGGTCCCCTACCACAATTACTCTCTCACTTGGTTCAAAGGCTCCTATACATTCACTTAACATCTCCCAAAATCTCTCTCTCTCCTCTGCATTCCTCTCTTCTCCAGGTGCATACACGCTTATTATGACCCACTTCTCGCATCCAACCTTTACTTTAATCCACATAATTCTTGAATTTACACATTCATATTCTCTTTTCTCTTTCCATAACTGATCATTTAACATTACTGCTACCCCTTCCTTTGCTCTAACTCTCTCAGATACTCCAGATTTAATCCCATTTATTCCCCCCACTGAAACTCTCCTACCCCCTTCAGCTTTGTTTCGCTTAGGGCCAGGACATCCAACTTCTTTTCATTCATAACATCAGCAATCATCTGTTTCTTGTCATCCGCACTACATCCACGCACATTTAAGCATCCCAGTTTTATAAAGTTTTTCTTCTTCTCTTTTTTAGTAAATGTCTACAGGAGAAGGGGTTACTAGCCCATTGCTCCCGGCATTTTAGTCGCCTCATACAACACGCATGGCTTACGGAGGAAAGATTCTTTTCCACTTCCCCATGGACAATAGAAGAAATAAAGAAGAACAAGAGCTATTTAGAAAAAGGAGAAAAACCTAGATGTATGTATATATATATGCATGTGCGTGTCTGTGAAGTGTGACCAAAGTGTAAGTAGGAGTAGCAAGATATCCCTGTTATCTAGCGTGTTTATGAGACAGAAAAAGAAACCAGCAATCCTACCATCATGCAGAACAGTTACAGGTTTTTGTTTCACAGTCATCTGGCAGGACGGTAGTACTTCCCTGGGTGGTTGCTGTCTACCAACCTACTATATATATATATATATATATATATATATATATATATATATATATATATATATATATATATATATATATATATATATACACATATTAACGCATCAGCAGTTTCCCTCCAAGGCAGGGTGGCCTGAGAAAGAAAAACTTTCGTCATCATTCACTCCATCACTGTCTTGCCTTGCCGGAGGCGCGCTTACACTACAGTTATGAAATTGTAACATTAACACCCCTCCTTCAGAGTGCAGACACTGTACTTCCAATCTCCAGGACTCAAATCCGGCCTGCCAGTTTCCCTGAATCTCTTCATGTTACTTTGCTCACACTCCAACTCCACGTCAGGTCCTAAATACCATTTGTCTCCATTCGCTATCTAACACTCTCCCTTCCAGGAAGTCCAAGCCCCTCGCACACTAAAACTCATTTTCCCCCCTCCCTCCAATCTGTCTTACTCCGACCCCTACCCCGCCTTCCCTCCAATACAGATTTATACACTCTTGATATTCTATTTCATTCCAACCTCTCTACATGTCCGAAATACACCAACAACCCCTCCTGAGCCCTCTGGATAATGGTTTTGGTAATCCTTCACCTCCTCCTAATTTCCATACTACGAATTTTCTGCATTATATACACACCACACATTGTCCTCAGACAGGACATCTCCACTGCCTCCAGCCTTCTCCTTGTTGCAACATTCACCACCCATGCTTTGCACCCATATAAGAGCGTTGGTATACATTCCCCTTTTTGCTTTCACAGACAAAGTTCTCTGTCTCCACGGACTCCTCAGTGCACTACTCACCTTTTTCCCCTCGTCAATTCTATGAGTCACCTCATCTTTCATAGACCCATCTGCTGACACGTCCACTCACAAATATCTGAATTCATTCACCTCCTTATTCTCTCCAATCTGATATCCAAAGTAAAGGTCACCACTGAGTAAAGTACAGATCACCACTGAGTAAAGTACAGATCACCACTGAGTAAAGTACAGATCACCACTGAGTAAAGTACAGATCACCACTGAGTAAAGTACAGATCACCACTGAGTAAAGTACAGATCACCACTGAGTAAAGTACAGATCACCACTGAGTAAAGTACAGATCACCACTGTTGGAAAAATTCAGATTCAGGAAGGATATAGGAAAGCACTGGTTTGGTAATAGAGTTGTGGATGAGTGGAACAAACTCCCGACTACCGTCATAGAAGCTAAGACTCTTGTGAGGTTTTAAAAATAGGTTGGATAAATACATGAGTGGGTACGGGTGGGTGCGAGTTGGACCTGACTAGCTTGTGCTAATAGATCTGATGCTGTGTTCCTTCCTTAAGTGGATGTGACCTGGCTTGACTAGTTGTGTCATTGGTTTAAGCCGGGATGTGACTTGGACCTGCCTCGCAGGGGCCAGTAGACCTGCTGCTGTGTTCCGTCTTTCTTATGTTCTTCTCTTAAGTGTCTTTTTCCACATTTTGTTGGTATCACCACACCATTTCTCACACACAGACACAGCTTGACTGAGAATAAACAAAAAGCTATGACTATGAGACACAGCTTGACTGAGAATAAACAAAAGCTATGACTATGAGACACAGCTTGACTGAGAATAAACAAAAAGCTATGACTATGAGACACAGCTTGACTGAGAATAAACAAAAAGCTATGACTATGAGACACAGCTTGACTGAGAATAAACAAAAAGCTATGACTATGAGACACAGCTTGACTGAGATGAAATAAAAACTCTGCGAATCAAAAATTTTTTTTCATGAAGACTTTGGAAGAAAAATCTTTTATTGTTGGCTGTCAAAGATGTGGCCGGAGTGCAACGATACCTCGTGTGTGAGAGTGTTATTTCCATCCTAGTGAGCGCTGTCATAAGAAAGCGATTGTGAATTAGTTTCTTGTTTTAATATTGGTGGTTGAAGACGTACGTGTGAGAGAGTATGTAATATGCATGAAGGCCTCACCTGAAGAATTCTTCAGTAGTTCTATATAGGACTCACAGGAGTTGGTAGTACATCACTTTCCAATGGTAGCAGCAGTAGTGGGTTGGCTGTTTAATGTAATATGGGAGTGTAATAATATAACTCTCTAGATATTGGTATACTCTGAGTATTGGTATACTCTGTAAATTGATGACTATTGCAGTTCACCAGATGCTAGTTTTATATGTGGGCGTAAATTCCACCACCACATTTATTTTTATCAGAGGTCGTTGCCGTATATAGTACAGTAAAATTTGTATCTGCCTCCCCTCAGTTATATATGACACTCTCGGTATAATATGGGCTGAAATTTAAATGATTTTCAATTTTATTTAGTGCAAAAGCACTTAATGTGAAGCAGTTATTTTTTTCTCCCTGGGAGGAATTCAGTACAACTTACAGACATAATTAGGAATATTTATTAGTAAAGAAATGTAGTGAGAGTAACTACCAATAATGCTGAGAAATTCTTTACGGTTTTTAGAGAATTACAGCATAGTATAAACCTTAGTAATAAATACCGAAAAGTTGTTTTAGGAAAACGCGTAAGGAAACACTAGGACAAATTTACTAGGAAACGTTTCGGATCTAGACCTTGAGAAGTGATCAAGGTCCCAGGACCAAAACGTCTCCTAAAAAATATGTCCTAGTGTTTGCTTACGTGTTTTTCTAGTTACAGTAAAAACTTGATGTAAACATTTATGAAAAAAATGAAGCTTCAGGTACAAAATGTTTGCAGTATTAAACACAGGATAAAGCTTAGTTGTAGATGATGTTAGTTTATCAGCATCGCCAGTGTAATAACTTTGTAATGATTTATATTTTTTGTAATTTTATTAATTGTGGGAGACGGGATTAAGTGTTTTTAAAGAGGTACATATAACTAATTTTTAATGTAGAATATTAGTTATGTTTGGCGTGAATTAGGTTAGGTACTGACTGAAGTTTTCGTTTTTAGGGAGACCAGTCTGACCAAGTCTGACCAAGTCTGACCAAGTCTGACCAAGTCTGACCAAGTCTGATCAAGTCTGACCAAGTCTGACCAAGTCTGACCAAGTCTGACCAAGTCTGACCAAGTCTGACTAGTCTGACCAAGTCTGACCAAATCTGACCAAGTCAAAACTACGGTTATAATCATAACCCTAATTTGTAATGAGGTGGACCGGTAAGCCAACGGAAGGCTTCGGTCAGATGTCCAAAAGCTCCAGTGGTGGGTCGTCATATAACTAAGACCCCCGTCAGGAAACACTTGTCCTGTTTCCTGGCAAATCATACGTAACTTAATTTATTCCTGGTCCTCCCCCAGACACAGAAGTAGTTATATTTGACATATGAACCTGGGTGCTACCTGGATCTCGTGGTAAATATCCCTCCAAGAAAGAACACGAAGTAATTGGTTCGGATTTGATAAGGTTAGATTTAGTAAAGATATAGGAATGTACTGGTTTGGAAATAGTGGTCGATGAGTTAAACAGTGTGAATAACTTAAACCTTGGGTAGCTTCAAATTTAGGTTAGATACATTGCTTCCCTTTTGCACTACACTTTTAAACTCATTTTTTTCTCTATATTTCTCCCTCCTCATCTCACTTCGGTTTTATAAATCCTCGCATATGCTAGCTAGCTCTTTTTACCTCATCATTCCACCAATTCCTTATCTTCCTTCCCATCCAGCCTCTTATATCCATACCTCTTCGGCCTCCTCCTCCTCCTCCTCCTCCTCCTCATTACCTATTCTCTCACTAGACCATCTTTCTCCTAACTTACCCTAATTACCTCCTATAGTTCATAAACTTCCACTTCTTTCTTACTGATGCCATACACCTTGTACCCCATCTACCTCTGTAGCTATAACTAAATATTGATCTGTTGCCCACTCTAAAAACATGCACATCCAGAAGTCTAGACCTCAACTTTTATCCACCAATACATAATCCAATAAACTGCTATCATAATATTAAGTAAAAGAACACAAGTACAACTAATGTGACATTTTATTGTGGCTGTCATAATGTTCAACATCATATCTCGAGTACTAGTTTATCCTCTTTTTCTTAAAATACGCATTTGTCTATTACTAAATCTCTTTCTAAACAAAGTTTAATTAAAGGCTCGTACTATCATTTACCCCAGGTACCCCAAAGTTACTATCTACGCCCTCTATAACAGTTTCTTTCACATTAGTGTTTAGATCCCTCCACCACACGTAAACTTGTCCTTGGTCCTAAAACATACTAAACACTCGCTTATCATCTAGAATTTCTTTCCTACACTTCTTTCTTCTCCAGGTTCATAAATACTAAGCACAACTCACTTTTCGTACCTGCCTCTTATTTAAATTCCTGTATTCATTGAATTTATTCATTTATATTCTCTCTTTTCTTCCAAAACTGACCATTTAATTTGGCATGCAAAGAGTATGTTACAATTTATTCGGCGTATGTCACACTCCCATATAGGGAGCGTGACATACTGGTTCATTGACTAATCACAGACAAGCCGAAGCAATGTGGTTTGCTTGTGGTAAGCTTTGGCAGACTTTCCTACCTGCTGGTTGAATACGGTGCACTCTCTCTGGCTCTTGCTTTGCCATCTGTCACCGTACAATATGTACTATTCTGTCTGTACATATTGTACATAGTATACATACCTGTATATATCATCTGATGAAAGCAAATATAAACTATAGTCTGCTGTTGAGTTTTGTTTGTTTCACATTCCCATCATGACCAGATCTCACAAGCTATTCATTACCTGTGTTCGTAATATGGGAGCTGGAGCTAGAGCTGGTCTTGGTTTCGTTCAGGTTGCCTTACTATCGCTTTTTGTATTGCCTGCCAGTCTTGCTACTGTGTATCCTGCAAGTCGTACTGGACTATTGCTGCCTGTTGCATGCACTGCAAACAGTGTTTTGTAGTGGGTTATGCCACCAACACGGGTGAGGCGGTTGGTGTCTGAGTACACTATCCTAAATCTTCCCAAACTATCTCTACAGTGCTGCTGGCGAATTGCTAGTTCCATTGGCATAGAATACCAACGAACCATTCGTCTCTCAGCCCTTGAGTAGAGAGGACGTGTGCTGCTGCTACCCCCTGGTGTTGACTGGGTGCAGTAATATTTTCACAACATGGCGCAGGCTTGTCGCCGGAGAGTTAATACAGTCTGTATTGAATTAACCAGTGGAGCTATCACGGGGCCGTCTATGGAGCTACTTCTCCCAGCAATAATTAGAGACACCTACGGCGTAGCTACTGAAGAGATTTGTGGACTTGCCTTGAATGGCACGAAGAGGATATTTCTTAAATTCAATTCGACGAGTATCTATGAGACAGTGGTTAACAAGTTTCAGGAAGTGGCCATACCTGTGAATCATGCTGTCACGGTGAGGATGCATGATGTATCAAGTTACTTCACTTGGGTGAAGATCAGGAATGTGCCATTTGAGGCGGATGCATCTGACATAAGGTTTGCCATGAGTAAATATGGGACGGTACACACGGTTACTGCCGGAAGATGGTCAGCTGGTACGTATATGGGAATACCTGAGGGTACGTACTCTGCAAAGATGACGATACGACATCCTATACCGTCGTATGTGGTGATGGAAGAATTCAGAACTCAGGTATTTGTGACATACGCAGGGCAACGACGCACTTGTCGTTTGTGTGGGTCGTATGAACACCTGGCAGCGCAATGTGGTAGAGGACGTGGAGACAACGACCTGCAACAACGAAGAAACGTAGAGGTGAGGAGAGTGAAGCAAGAACAGCCTTTTTCGACACTAACTCCGCAGAGTGCGTCATGGAGTGAGGAGGTTGAGAAGGCAGAGAAGATGGCAGGTGCTACGAGTGGGGGGGACTCCCCTCCCTTGGACGTGGTTCAGGCATTGGAGGAGATCATCGCGGAAGTGAATGATAGCAAGGAGGAAGCGTCGACGACGCTTGTGGATATTTCGGGCACGGGGCCGTATCAGGAAGAAGACACGATCCTGGATCTTGGGACTATTATGGAGGACGGAGGGGCGAAGGTAGTTCGTCCTAAGGTGTGTGACAAGGCTGTCTTGTCGGTGAATACGGTGGAGGTTGAGGTTCATCGTGGTGATGAGCTTGATGACGAGATGCAGGTCGACGGTACGACGCGAAAGCGCGCAGCAGTGCTTTTTGATTCAGATGAAGTGCTTACGCCCGCACAACGTTCAGGGAAGAAAACATGGGCGGATGTCACGCAGAGGGGTTCAAAAGACACTCAGGGACAGGGATCGAGTAAGAGTGCACAAAAAGGGGGGAGAGGGATAAGAGTGCAATGAGGCGATCAGGTGACAAAAAGGTTGTGTCAAGAGGGAAACCACCTTTGTCGGTTTTAAGTGCTTGACATTGAACATCAATGGTTTGAGGTCGCAGAGAAAGTGTGAGTGGTTTAGGGAGTTTTTGGAGCGTCATGGTGTTGACGTTGTGTTCTTGCAGGAGCATAATTATAGACATGGTTATGAGTTGAAGGTGGAAGGATATAAGGTGTATGTTGAACATGCGGTCAGATTGAAAGGCGGTGTGGCTATATTGGTAAAGGAAACTAGCCCGTTGGTTGTCAGGCATTGTGAAGGGGGGGAGGGGAGGGTGATACGTGTGGATGGATTATGGGGTCAGGTACAGATGACGTTGGTGTGTGTGTGTATGGACCGGCAGATGGAGACGTACGCGTTAAGAATAAATTTGTGAGGGACGTGTTGGTTTACTACTTGCGTGGATTGCCAGGGGTAGCCGTGATAGGAGGTGATTGGAACTGTGTGATAAGGCGTAAGGATGTGGAACCGAGGGGGGCGGGGCATTGTATGGGAACATTGGGAGAATTGTTATCAGGGGTGGATTTAATCGATATCTGTGGGGGGGGAGGTAGAGCATACATTTATTAGGCGTGGGTATGCTGCTAGGCTCGATCGTTTGTACGTCCCCAGGAGGGTAGTAATACATAGGGTGAGGGTGTTGGATGTGGTATTTTCTGATCATAGGGGTGTTATGGTGGATTTGGGTTGGGAGGGGTTGCCACGAAGGGGTAGGGGGTATTGGAAGTTAAATGTAAAGTTGCTGCATGAAGAAGAATATAGACAGTCATTTAAACAGTTTTGGGAGGGGTTGGAGGCAGAAGCGCCTGGGAATGGTGATCTGGTTAGATGGTGGGACTCGGTGGCGAAATCAGGTATTAAGGATTTTTATGTACGTAATGGGAGGGAATATAATAGGTTAAAGTATGGGTTTCAATCTTATCTTGAGGGGCAGTTGAGGGCTTGCTACGAACGTGGGAGGGTTAGTTACCCGGTGGGAGATATTGAGGGATTAAAGGAGAGCATTAGGGATTTGCAAAATGAAAGATTTGATGGTGCACGCGTTTTGGCGGGGTTGGAGGAGGTGTTATGGGGTGATAGGCCATCGGCGTGTGTATTGAGAGGACAGCGTAAGAGGAGAGCGGCGACGGAGATGATGGGATTTACTGTTCATGTGGGGATGGGAGGGTATAGGGAAGGGCAGGTATTGATGTCGACTGAAGGTATGAGTGGATATCTTGATGTATGGTTTAGGTCTTATGCACAACATGTGGGTATACGAGATGATGCTTTAAGGGAAATGGGTGGTTATGTGCAATGCGAGCTTGATGGTAGAGATAGGGAGACTTTGGAAGGACAGATTACGGAAGGGGAAATTTGGCAAGCTATAGCAGGTGCAAGTTTAGGTAAGGCACCAGGTGTAGACGGGTTGCCTAATGATTTTTATGTTAAGAATTGGGAAGTATTGAGGAGATTTTTAGTCAGATTGTTCAATGTAATGAAGGAAGATGGGGCAATGGGTGAGCAGCAAAGGACTGCTGTTGTTGTATTAGTGCCGAAGGGTGGACAGACCACGGTAGAAGATTACCGTGCAATATCGCTTATGTGCGGTGATTATAAGTTATTTGCAAGGGTATTAGGGAACAGAATCAAACAGGTTTTAGGTAAAGTAATTGATAGAGGACAATATGGCATACCGGGTAGATCAATGTATGAAGGGCATGGAGTTATTAGGAGTTTTATAGAGCATAGGGGGGAGGGGGGAGGGGGTGTTTTGGCTCTGGATTGGAGAGCTGCTTATGATAACGTAGAAAGGGATGCATTATGGAGTTTTATGCGTTGGTTGGGTTTCGGGAGGGAAATTGTTTCTTGGGCAAAAACTTTGTATCTGGGTGCAGTTATGAGAATTCAGGTTAATGGACGACTAGGTGATAGCATACAAATGGGAAGGGGTTTGCGACAGGGATGCCCTCTGTCGCAAATTTTGTTTGCATGTCTTCAGGAACCCTTTTATAGGGCAGTTAGGTGGAGTATGGCGAGAGCGAGGGTTGGTTTTGCACGAGAAGGGGAAGCGGGTATAGTGGGTTACGTGGATGATACGACTGTCTTGGTGAGGGATGTGAGGGATTTACATAAGGTAGGAAGGGTGATAGACGTTTTTGGTGAGGCTACGGGGATGAAAATTAATGTAGTAAAGTCCAAGTATTTGGATCTAGGGGATAGTGTACATAATGGTGTGACTGTTGAGGGTGGGTGGCGTGTGGTAGATCAGTTGTTGATATGTGGGATAGTGTACATGCGGAATGATAGGGATGCACAAGAGGCAAATTCGAGGCGCACCGTGGATGGAGTTTTGAAAAGATTGGGAGGTTTGAGGGCAGAGCAATTAACGTTGCATCAAAGGGTTATAGTCACGAATGTCCTGTTGTATAGCAAGTTATGGCACGTGGTGGCAATATATCCGTTACGACGGTGTGAGGTGCAACGGTTGCAACTGCGGGTATTCAGATTTATATGGGGATCGGGTTGTGACTGGCTAAGTAGAGGGGTGGTGTCGCTTCCCGTTAGCCAGGGGGGGCTGGGACTTATACCTCTTGAGAAACGTATGTTGAGTGTGTTTCTGAAAAGGGGGTTTATGAGGGAGGGGGTGAGGGGGGGGGCCTTGAAAGACTGCGCATGGATATGCAACGGTGGTGGAGGGGTAGGGATTTAATGTTTGGGGAGGCTATGTTGCGAGTTTTACTGAAGGTAAGGGATCCGAAACAGCTTAAATTGAAGGTTCTTGAGAGGGTGGGGGGTGGGTCTGTGGTGGCGGCAGTTGAGGGGGCATACCCTATGTATGCATGGGGTTCTGTATGGAAATGTCTTCAACAACTACGTGTAAAACCAAGTGTCAGGGAGGTTATGTTTAGGTTTTTACATGGGATCTTGCCGTCTGGGGTTGTGTTATTTAATAGGAGATTAAGGGAGGGTGGGGAGTGCAAAGCGTGCGGATGTCTGGAAACCATATTTCACGCTGTGTATTTTTGTACTTGTTTAGAAGATGTGAGGGTCTGGCTAAGTAGGGTAGTTAGGTTAGTGGGTGGGGAAGGGTTACAGGTGTTGCGGGTGTTAAGTTTAGATATAGGTGGGTGGAGTCAGCAGGTGGTGAATGCGGTTGCGTATGTGGTTACTGATTTTATTTATATATCTTGGGCCATGAGGGAGGTGGGAGTCGAGGAAAGGATAAGAGTGTTAGGGGCCACGATGTATAGAACAAAGTGCCGCAATAGGGATCTTTATGGGGGAAGATGGGAGACAGCATTTACTGAAGGTTATCGTAGATTCAGGTTGAAGGATTTAAGAGATTTAAGTGTAAAGTAAGGGGTTGCGGCGGGCTAGTTTTCTTGAGTATGGAAATGTGTATGGATGTTAGCGTGTGTGGTATGTTTGGTAATATAATAAATAAGCTTCTTTTGTGATGTGAGTTTGGTCTGGGTAGTTGTGTAAGATATGTTTTTCATTGTTTTTAAGAAGGTTTTGAATATAATATGTAAGTAGTGTTGTTGCACTACATTGTGTGTATGTGTGAGAGGGTACATCTCACAGTATTTGTGTGTTTGAAGGTTTGAGGTGACACAAGGCATGATCTAAGTATGTTTGGTTTTTCTTTTTGTCCTCAAATGTGTTATACAAAGATAATACTGTGGTGTATGTGATGTGTAGGTTTATAGGTATTCACATGCTTGTTGTATGCTCCCTTTTAGATACTTTGTTTTAATTGTCATTTCAATGTACTTTGTATAGTATTATACAATGGTATTGTTCTTTGCCATATGAAGTGGGTTTTTTTTCTTTAGGTTATGTTATGTTCTAGGTTTTTGTATGTTAAGATGTACTTATAGACTGTCAGCACCCTGATATAGGTTTTTCATGGCAATGTTCTTAACGTAAGTTTTGGCTGTATGGTATACAGATATATCTAGCCAGTTTATAGACGCATTCCTTTTGTGTCTGAGATTTTTGTATACGGGTTTATTGTAACTGTAATGAGTCGGTTTTGAGATCTAAGCTGTTTTCTTTGTATGTTTATTTGTATTTTGGTATATGTAAATCTGTAATGTTAGGGATAAGTATGTAGATGTTCTAGCAGGATTATGATGTTAGGTTTTGGTTTATTGATTAATGAGAAGGCTGGAAGTAATTGTTACATTTTATTGTATATATTATTTTCAATTGTAATGAGTCTTTGTCATATGTCATGTTATGTAAAATTTATATGTAAGTTAGGTTTTGAGTCATTGAATGTTTATATATGTTAGTTCACGACCCTGTTACTGTGGTTATTTGTAGCTATGTTCTTGCCGTAAGTTATTGTTGTATGTTATACAGCTATATCTTGCAAGTATATAGGTGCAATCCATTTGTGTTAGTTTATTTTGTGTTGGGTTTCTTATGTCAATGGCCGAACCTTCAGGATTGAGATCCATACTGTTTCCTTTTATTTTTATTTTTATGTATACTGTATTGGTTATAAATAAAATATAAAAAAAAAAAAATGTGTAGCCTAAAAAAAAGTAATTTGCACATCCATTATCAGTTTATATTATTCTGTATAATAAAAGTTTGAATGAAAAAAAAAAAAAAAAAAAAAAAAAATACCAACGAACTCTCACTGCTGCACAACTTCTTGACGCTATTCGTACTGAATTAAAGACTGAAGCAACTATGGCGCACCAAACTAAGGTCCCTCTCGCTACAAGAGCTATTAATCGCCGATTTCCGCTTAGATTCCTTTGCTAATGTGGGAGAGCTAACACCAGAGCAGTCAGAGCAGCAGCCTCGTGAAGCAGTTGGTGCACAGGGTTTGTCTCAGGGAGAATCAGCTTCACTGGTGTTTCAGTTAAACTCAATCTTGAAACAACCAGAGAGAAACGTGCATTTAAGAACATAAGAAAGAACACTGCAGCAGGCCTACTGGCTCATACGAGTAAGGTTTAAGTCACCTCTGTTTAAACCAATGACTCACCTAGTCAGGTCAGGTCACATCCACTTATGGAAAGAGCACGGCATCAGACCTATTAGCACAAGCTAGTCAGATCCAACTCACACCCACCCACACCCACTCGTGTATTTATCCAATCTATTTTTAAAACTACACGACTTCTTAGCTTCTATAACTGTACTCGGGAGTTTGTTCCACTCATCCAAAACTCTATTACCAAACCAGTGTCTTCTTATATTTTTCCTAAATCTGAATTTTTGCAGCTTCAAACCATTGCTGCCATCCCTGTCTTGGCTAGATATTTTTAGTATGCTATTTACATTCCTTTTATTTAATCCTGTTTTCCATTTATACACTATTGCGACCCCTGAATGGGTCACAATGTATATAATGTATATTACCAGTTCATATAATTTTATATTGCTTATATTTGAGATATTAGCTAAATCGTAAATATATTGCTTTATATTATTATTTGATTTAGTTATATTATTAGGTAGGATGTAACATTTATATATTATTCAGTGCTCATTCAAAGTTTATTCTCTATAAGGATTACAATGCTGAGTTTACAGAATTTGGTTATTGTGTGGTTTACATGTAGTAAAATAATAATTACAGAGTGTACCACTAGAACACCTAGCATGGCTAGACATTTCGGGCAGACTTAAATTAAATCTTAAGTATAAAATATTACAAAATTATGAGGTAAGTTGGTATTATGGCTAAGTGACTAAATACTAGTTTGTGAGTTTAGCAATGTGAATGCTTTTGTTTTGGCACTATACATAGTTTCAGTATTGGAGTATCACAGGCCAACTTATGACTAGTTAAGATTCATTATTTTGAGAGTGAGATTGATATTTCTGTTTATGGTCAAATGGGTGAGTGAGCGAGTGTTAACCACCAGGTGGTATTCGTGTAATTAGTTGACAGGGTGTATCAGGGAGATAAGATGTTTTCTGATGGTAGTTTTGAAGGTGATGAATGTGTCTGCAGTTTTAGAATTTTCAGGTAGGTTGTTCCAGATTTTAGGGCCTTTGACATACATTGAATTTTTGTAAAGGTATAGTTGGACACGGGGAATGTCATAGAGATGTTTGTGTCTGATGTTATGCCTGTGGGTTCTGTCACAACTATCAAGAAAGCGTTTTAGGTCAAGGTTAATATTGGAATTTAAGGTCCTGTAGATGTAGATTGCACAGTAGTAAGTGTGGATGTACTGAACAGGGAGTAAGTTTAGATCAATGAAGAGTGGGGGTGTGTGTTGCCAGGGATGGGATTTAGTGATTATTCTTACTGTGGTTTTTTGTTGGGTTATTATTGGCTTTAGGTGTGTTGCTGCAGTTGAACCCCAAGCACAGATAGCATAGGTGAGGTATGGATATATAAGTGAATGGTATAGTGTGAGAAGGGCAGTTTGCGGCACGTAGTATCGTAACTTGGAGAGGATCCCAACCGTTTTGGATACTTTTTTGGTTATGTGTTGGATATGGGTGCTGAAGTTCAGGTTGTTGTCGAAGTATAGGCCTAGGAATTTGCCCTCATTATGCCTGGCAATTAGTGTTGTCGATCTTAATGTTAATTTGCGCATCTCCTGCTCTGCTACCAAACATAATGTAGTAGGTTTTGTCAGTGTTAAGCGTAAGTTTATTGGCTGTCATCCAAGTCGATATTTTGATCAGCTCCTCATTAACAATGGTGTTGAGGGTTTCAAGATTAGGGTGAGAGATGACATAAGTCGTGTCGTCAGCAAAGAGAATGGGGTTCAGGTGTTGAGATACGTTTGGAAAATCATTGATGTATATGAGGAAGAGCAGGGGACCAAGGACACTTCCCTGCGGAACTCCAGTATCAAGTGGCTGTGTTGTTGATGCTGTGTCTTTAATGGTGACATACTGATACCTATTAGTAAGGTAAGATTTGAAATATGCAAGCGCATGGCCTCTTATACCATAATGGTCAAGTTTGTGGAGTAGGATGCCGTGGTCTACTGTGTCAATAGCTCTTCTTAGGTCAATAAAAATTCCAAGTGGATATTCCTTATTTTCCAATGCTGTGTAAAGCAGATCTAGCATTTTTATGATTGCATCGTTAGTGCTTTTATTTTTCCTGACTCCAAATTGGCAGGGGTTGAGTATGTTTTGTGCCGTTATAAATGAATATAGTCTCTTGTGCACGAGTTTCTCAAAGATTTTGGATAGCAATGGTAAGTTTGATATTGGCCTATAGTTGTTTAAATCTGTAGGGTCACCACCTTTATGTATTGGAGTAACCCTTGCCGTCTTGAGTAGTTTCGGGAAGGTGCTAGTTTCTAGTGACTTGTTAAAAAGTAATGAGATAGCATGCGAGAGGACATGGGCCGCTCTCTTGTACAATAATGGTGGGACATGAGAGAGATTCCCTGAGTTATTTTTAAGTGACTTTATAATCTCGGTGACTTCCGTGGGCTCAGTTGGAGCAAGATTGAAGGAATTTGGGAAATTCCCATCTAGGTAGTCCCCGGTATGGGCATTGGTACGTGGGATTTTATTGGCGAGATTAGAACCTATGGTTGAGAAGAAGTCGTTTATCTTGTTAGCTGTGTCAGTGGGGTGCAGTGGTGTTTCATTAGGCTCAGTTAGGACAATATTCTTGTTTTTTTTCAGTTCGTGGGTCCCTAGAATCTGAGAGAGTGTTTCCAGGTCTTTGTTATATCTCCTCTTGTGTCAGTGAATCTACTGGAGTAGTATAGTTGCTTAGCTTTCTTTATTACTTTGGTGAGGACTGATGAATAGTGTTTAAGAATATCTTTGTGTATTAGGCCCTGTCTATATTGCTTTTCATATTGGTGTTTCTTATCAGTGGATTTCATAATGGTGCTGGTTAGCCATGGGCAACGAAGCCGTTTGTTTGTGATCTGTTTCGTTTTTATAGGACAATGTTTGTTGTATAGTCTAAGTAATTTGTTATGAAAAATGTCTGTCCAGTCATCAATACCATTGGCCTTGGAGAATTCTGTAGGCCAGTCAACAGTCTCTAGGTCAGCTGTGAACTTCCTTATTGAGGCCTCATCATGGAGTCTAAATGAAACTTTGTTGTATTCTAGTGGTGGTTTACTAATGTTTGTCAAGAGGAAGGTAGGGTAGTGGTCTGTAGTGCTATCTGTGATTATCCCTGATTTAAGTGGGGCTAGTATATTGGTCCATATGTGGTCTATTATGGTTGCACTTGTTTCAGTGAGCCTGGTTGGTTTAGTTATTGTTGGTATGAGAAGTGTGTTCATATTGTTGATGAAATCAGTTACAGGCTGATCATCTAGTAGGCCAAGGTTGATGTTGAAGTCTCCAGCTAAGAGAAGGTGGTGCTTATTCATTTGTCTGTTTGTTATTAGTGACTTTAATTTCTCACTGAAATTTGGGATGTTTGTGTGGGGTATCCGGTAAATGGCACCGATTGTTATAGGCGTCTTAAGGTTTTTTACAGTAAAATTAGCAAAAATGTATTCTCCATATTCATCACTAAAGCAAGTGGTGCTAATACAAGATAACTGGTTAGAGTAATAGATTGCAATACCACCCCCAACTTGGTATGGTCTGCAGTTGTGGATTGCTGTGTATCCTGGTAGAGGGTAGATATCTATTGTGTCCTGCTTAAGCCAGGTCTCAGTAAGAATAATGCAGGAGAAGGGTGTCTTTAGTGATTCAAGGAGTGCCAGGAGGTCATCATAGTGTTTGCTTAAGGACCTGATGTTATAGTTAAGTACTGATAGACTTTTAGCATTGTTTAGGATAGTGGTGGCTTGTGATGCTGTGTAATAAAGGCAGTTACTTTCCAATAGGTTTTGATTGTGTGTCAGATTATGGAGGATTAGATCAGGGTCAACGTGATCAATCAACTTCTAGGTTTAAATTATGTTTATTGATATCCTGAGTTGTGTGTTGAGTTTTAGTACTGATATCTGTAGTTGTGGGAAGTTTGGACAAGTATATAACTATAGCATTTTGGTCATGTAGAGTATAGTCACTAATGCACATAATGGAGTTGGTGTTGTCTACGTGTTGTGCTGGAATGAGCTAAAGTACAACTAGGTATAAACTAATAATAAAAAAAAATAAATTAAAAATAGCTCATAGTTCGAGTGTTAACCCTTAAACTGACCAAACGTAGATCTACGTTTTTATCAACATTTGAAAGTATGTAAAACAACGTAGAGCTCCTTTTTCTTTTTTTACATTTGAAAACGTATAAAAAACCTTTGATCTTCATTTTTTTTATGTAAAAATAAAAAAAACGTAGATCTACTTTTGGAGCACTACGCATGTGAACGTAGATCTGTTTGGACAGTTTAAGGGTTAAGTAGCTGACAACATTGTCTAACTACTGTGTTTTCTCTCCGCTCGTTACGCTGCCGGCTTCTCTGTGTTGCTGGGCAGCAGCAGTCCACGGAGAGTCACGTGATCGGGGGGTGGAGAGTGATCACACCTCACCTGGAGAGTCTGCCTGGCCTGCGTGGCCACTTGTCAGTTGGACGTTGCTTCTAATAAGAGGTCTCCACACCAGCTCTATCTTGTGGGCCCTTGTTGGAAGAACGTCTCTGTCGCTTTCTTGTTGTTGGTTCTGTGTAACTCTGTTCACAGGACATAGTCTAGACTTAGTGATTTTCGACGTTAAACTGAGGTTGTGTGTTGCACAGACACTCTGAGAAACTCAGGTCCTGAGCTGTAGCTTCTGACCTAATTTGTATTGGTATCTGTGTACTGTCACAGTCGGGGATTTTCTAATGCTGAACTTAGATTCAGTAGTATGGAAGTTTTGTGACTTTTGTGGAGGATCTGCAGATGGTCCCTACTTAGTGCGTTATATTATCTCCTTGTTCCTGATTCTGTGTCACTGTTCCTTGCTATATTGCTGTTCGTCTTATCAGTCGTTTTATTGTTCAAGCAAGCTGTTCTGATTGCCAGGTTGGTCAAGAAATTAGTTTATGTGAGTACTTTTAGTCTGTCACTGGTTAAATCTAGTCGAGTCTTGAGACACAGCGAACTACTTAGAGCACTTACACACATACACACTAACTTACTTGTATATATTTGTATTATGCTATTAAATGCTAACACTGTACCACACGGTACTTAAAAGCAATAAAGATGTGATATGTGCCTTTATCACAATACTAGTGTACACGAGAGAAGTGTAGAAACTTTTATCCTATATTATATTCAATTGATTACTACAATTTACTTTGATAATATGCGCCTAGACAACTTAATTATTAATAAACTTATTAAATTTTAATTACTTTAGTTAGTAGCCTACCAGTTGTAATCCTGAAGCACTATTGAATCTTATTGAATTCTAATGGATAATTTGACCAGGATACTGACTACTTGTTACAAAAACCCAGTAACAGGCTGGATGCTAGAAGGGCAGTCCTTTCTAGTATTCACTGGAGATTTCTATGCTTATTAGAAATCGCGTTTTTCGTAACATACACCTCAATCATATCATCCTTAACTCAATGCCTTTCTAGAGAGTGCAGATTCAGGATCCGATTATTATAATAAATCATAGCCCGAGATGGTATGGATAATAGTGGAGCGTAATTTGGGTTCTTGTAAACAAACACGGAGGAAAACTGGGAGATCAACACCTGAAACTTACCCCGGTTACCCCTGAGGCCTCGGATATTCCACTGTAAATAAGCCATGATTTGCGAAAAGAAGGATACTAGAAATCTGAAGGTAGAGGTATCTACGTACCAGAAGGGTTAGAAAAGTCCACATGTGGAGGCAGCAGAAAACGAACAAGCAGGGAAGGGTTGGGATGCTGCGAAGAAAGGAGTTGTGTAGATGGAGAAGAGTGAAGAAGAGGAACAGGAGGTGGATCGGTGTCCATCAATGGTCTAGTCTTCTCAATGTATTCGGGGATAGCTTCAAGCGTTTCAGAGGACAAGGACGTTGTATGTGGGACGATATTGGAGATAGAAGGAGGAGGGTGAGAAAAGATCGGGGCTACGACAGAATTTACCAAAGTAGAGGGGGACGAGAGGTTAGAGGGAACTTGAGAAGAAGCTTGGGAGGGGACAGGAGACGAAGTGACCTGAGAGGGGACAGAAGAGGAAGAAACCTGAAGCGAGCTACATTGCAAGGATAGCGTCTCTGCCCGAGGGCAGGTAGTACATACTTGTCTACTCTAAGGATCGGGAAGTCTTGGAGCTCAAGCTGTTCCAGAATGTTATCATCACATGTCTGGAAGTTATGTTGAACGTTGGTATGAGGTAGAATGACAGGACCACTACAAGAATTGAGAGAATGATATTTTGCAGTTGTTACAGGAATAGCATCTATGGTTGTAAGGAGAGAAAGATCGCGAGCTTGGCTAGCATTCTGTACCATAACGATGCATGCATCGATCTTGAGAGCATGAAAGGATATATCTCGACCAACAAGGCAGAGAAGCGCCTTGCTGATACTAGGATAGAAAAGGTAGTCAGCAGTAGAAGTCAGTTGCAGAGTGAAAAACTATGTCCATTGCATATTTTGAAACAGTGTGTGTAAAGGTAGTGAGTGTCGTGTCAGTCTTTTCTAGGCAGAGTGAGAAGTAAGTGAAGTAGTATCATCAGTTAATGGTCTTGGTCATTTAGGTGTGGCACCGGAGGAGGTCCGACGTGGAACGGGCGGGCGATTTGAAAATTGTCGCACCGTAGAGGGAGAAGCCAGAATTATGGTCAAAGAAGTGCGGAGGTTGGATGTATCAAAGGAGACGGTACCCCGGTACCCGGAGTGGGCGACAAAACGGCACCAGCAGGAGGTACAGGGGCATTAGAAAGGTCTGAAGAGTGTTCCAATAACGAGATAGGGTAAGAATAGGGTGCGGTATCAGAAAGGGGCCCGGGAGGAGCTAGGACTGGGAGATTGGTTATGTCACTTTTTTCATTATTGAAAAAAAGAAAAAGAAAATAAAGAGGGGAACATGGTGGGATAGCTCCTAGGAGGAATGAAAGGGCAGTAAATGTCCCTCCATACCCAAGAGGACCCCAGCACCCCAAGTAGTGAAGATGCAGCAGTGCACGCCAGTAAACCAGCAATCCAGGATAGCAACCTCACATCTGCTGAGCCACCTCGGCAGACAAAAGAGAGGGTGGCCGGACACCTGCTACAAAGCATACTTCCTTAAGCCACTTCCACCCGGAATCCGAAAGGCAGCCTCCAGAGATGTGCCTGTCACCCGAAAGACACCAAAGCCACCACCTGGGAGACCAGAGAGGGATTGGGACATTCCCAGGTGATCCAGATTCCTCGGCAAACTACACCACCAAGTACCTCAACGGAATGGGATGGACCACGGCACCCGTCCCCCTACCAAGGAAGTAGAATACCTGTGGGGAGAATCCCACAGGCTGAAAACTGGCAGGGGATAGGTAAGGGATGGGAGGGCGGAGGAAAGAGAAAGGGGGGGGGGATGGATAGGAAGGGTTAGGGAAGGAGGGATTGGGGGATAATTAGGTTCGGTCTGAGGAAGAATATCAAAAGGTTCTATTTCTCAGACCAATATCCTCTTTACCGCAACAAGGAGACTCCCTTAAAGAGGTTTATACTTTATAGATATCACATTTTGTAATATTTTGTAACATTGGGTTAAGACAGATGAGCTTAAATATATATGGGAAGTTCGGTGTTCAAGAATTTAACTTAAAAAATTTCAGTGGTAGCTTATGATACATAGGCAGCTGTTTTATATATGAGCGATGGTCAGAAGTGAGGCATATATAGGCGTATCAAAAGAGGGAAGGGACACTTAAGAAATTAATATATTCAATTAAAGAAAGAAATAAAGAAAGGAATAAGAAAAGCAAAAAGGGATTATGAGGCTAAGGTCGCAACGGATTCAAAGACTGACCCATAAGGGTTCTTTCAGGTATACAGAAGTGAGATTAGGGACAAGATTGGCCCACTTAAGAGTAACTCTGGTCAGATCACTGACAGTGATAAGGATATATGTGAAATTCTCAATACCTACTTCCTCTCAGTTTTCACCCAGGAAAATACTAGCGATATTCCTGAAATAATAGATTATGTAGAACAGGATGATGATAAAACTATGTACGATTGTGGTACCTAGTGACATGGTCCTCAGACAAATAGAGAAACTAAAACCTAACAAATCCCCAGGTCCTGATGAACTGTTTGCAAGGGTGTTAAAGGAATGTAAAGAGGCACTTAGCATACCTTTGGCTAATCTTTTTAACATATCACTACAAACTGGCATAGTGCCTGATAAGTGGAAAATGGCAAATGTAATACCTATTTACAAGGCAAGTGACAGGTCCTTAGCTTCGAACTATAGACCAATAAGCCTTACCTCCATAGTGGGAAAATTTAAGGAATCAATAATTGCAGAAGCAATTCGTAGCCATCTTGACAGGCATAGATTGATTAATGAATCTCAACACGGTTTTACAAAGGGGAGTTCCTGTCTTACGAATTTACTAATTTTTTTCACTAAGGTGTTTGAGGAGGTAGATCATGGTAATGAATATGATATTGTGTATATGGACTTCAGTAAGGCTTTCGATAGAGTTCCACACCAGAGGCTATTAAGGAAACTTAAGGCACACGGAATAGGAGGATTTTTTTCCTGGGTAGAGGCATGGTTGACAAATAGGCAGCAGAGAGTTTGCATAAATGGGGAGAAATCAGAACGGGGGCACGTCACAAGCGGTGTTCCTCAGGGGTCAGTGTTGGGTCCCTTGTTGTTCACAATTTACATAAACGGCTTAGATGAGGGAATAAATAGCGACATAAGCAAATTTGCTGATGACACCAAAATAGGCCTCCCAATTCTTTCTAATGAGGATATTAGAGCACTCCAGGATGATTTGAAAAGACTGATGCAATGGTCTGAGAAGTGGCAGATGCAGTTTAATATTGACAAATGCAAAGTTCTAAATGTTGGACAGGTAAATAACCATGCCACTTAATACTACTGATTGCGAAAAGGATTTAGGAGTTCTGGTTAGTAGTAATCTGAAACCAAGACAACAGTGCAGTAGTGTTCGCAATAAAGCTAACAGAATTCTTGGCTTCATATCTAGAAGTATAAATAATAGAAGTCCTCAGGTTGTTCTCCAACTCTATACATCCTTGGTTAGGCCTCATTTGGACTATGCTGCTCAGTTCTGGTCACCGTATTACAGAATGGATATAAATGCTCTGGAAAACGTACTGAGGAGGATGACAAAGATGATCCCATGTATCAGAAATCTTCCATATGAGGATAGACTGAGGGTCCTGAATCTGCACTCTCTTGAAAGGCGTAGAATTAGGGGGAATATGATCGAGGTGTATAAATGGAAAACAGGAATAAATGAAGGGGATGTAAATAGCGTGCTGAAAATTTCCAGCCAAGACAGGACTCGCAGCAATGGTTTCTAGTAGGAAAAACTTCAGATTCAGGAAGGATATAGGAAAGCACTGGTTTGGTAATAGAGTCCTGGATGAGTGGAACAAACTCCCGAGTACAGTTATTCAGGCTAAAACGTTGTGTAGTTTTAAAAACAGGTTAGATATACGTGAATGGGTGTGGGTGGGTGTGAGTTGGAATGACTAGCTTGTGCTGCTGGGTCTGGTGCCGTGATCCATCCTTGAGTGGAGGTGACCAGACTGGGTGGGTCATTGGGCTAATCTGGGGGGAGGTCATTGAGCTAATCCGGGGGGGTTTCATTGAGCTAATCCGGGGGGGTTTCATTGGGCTAATCTGGGGGGGACATGGACCTGCTCCGCATGGGTCAGTAGGCCTGTTGCAGTGTTCCTTCTTTCTTATGTTCTTATGTTCTTAACCTGCCTTCCTTTTAAGTGTCTTTAGAATTGAAGTCAATTTGTAGAATTTCTTGGGAACAGGAGCCTTGGTAATTGTTTCTGAGGTATTCACTAATCTGAGTAATGGAGTTTGGGACTTTGCTGGGAAGGTTAGTCTCCAGGGTGGAGAAGAAGTCTTTAAGTTCATTTGCTGAATCAGCAGTAAGGAGGGAAAGCTTTGAATAATTTGGTCAGTACAGTTTCTTTAGTATTAACAATTTTGCCAAGACTAAAGGTGTTTTTGAACCTGCTTTGCATAATTTGGTTCTATATATTACTCTGTAAGCATGATAAGTATTGATGTATGCATTCTATATTATTTTTGAGAGGTATGATTCCTGTCAGTATATCTGAGGATGTTGTTGTCCTGCCTAGGACTGTTTAGTGTTGTTGCTGTGACTTCTTTGGTATATAAGGAATACTTTTATATTATACATAAGATGCATTGATTTTTTAGGGAAGCTTGGGCACATGAGCTAACATTATTGTTGTTGTTAAGTTCTGTCTGTCGGTCAGTGGTTCTTAATGATGTGATAAAATAATTCATTGATACCCCATAATGAAGCCTGAATTAAGTATTACAGGTAATAATAGGTAATAATCATGTGACCAGCAGTATTATTGTCAGTGATTTTGCCAGCTTTTATCGCAACTCTTATGCTTGTACAATACAGCCAAGGGAAGATACAGATGTCCCACTAACATGTGTGGGTCAGCAAGTAAGTTCTCCCGTCTTCTGAGCTTTGCTCGGACCTCTACAACACAATTGTCTTCATAGATTTGTTAAGTTATACCATGAATTAAGAAAAAATCCTGGACTTCACATTACGAAACAAAGCAAATAAGATAGTAATTATGGCTAAGGTGGCTGGGGGCCAGCAATCTGTGCCAGGGAGCCAGCTCTCTCTGCCGGGGGGTCAGCCCTCTGTGCCAGGGGGTCAGCCCTCTGTGCCAGGGGGCCAGCTCTCTCTGCCGGGGGGTCAGCCCTCTGTCGCACGGGGCCAGCTCTCTCTGCCGGGGGGTCAGCCCTCTGTGCCTGGGAGATAGCCCTCTGTGCATCCCCGGGGGTCAGCTCTCTGTGCCCGAGGGCCAGCCCTCTGTGCATCCCCGGGGGCAAGCTGTCTGTGCCTGGGAGAGAGCCCTCTGTGCCTGGGGGCCAGCCCTCTGTGCCAGAGTACCAGGTCTCTGTGCCTGGGGGCCAGCTCTCTCTGCTTAGGGGCCAGCTCTCCGTGCCTGGAGGCTAGCACTCCGTGCCTGGGGGCCAGCTCTCTGTCCCTGAGGGCTAGGCATCTGTGCTTGGGAGCCAGCCCTCTGTGCCTGGGGGCCAGCCCTCTGTGCCTGGGAGCCAGCCCTCTGTGCCTGGGGGCACGCTCTCTGCCCCTGAGGGCCAGACCTCTGTCCCTGAGGGCGAGCCCTCTGTGCCTGGTGGCCAGCCCTCTGTGCCTGGGGGTAAGACCTCTGTGCCTGGGGGCCAGCTCTCTGTCCTGAGGGCCAGCCCTCTTTGCCTGGGGCCCAGCCTTCTGTGCCTGGGGTCAGCCCTCTGTGCCCGAGGGCCAGCTCTCTGTGCCTGGGGTCCAGCCCTCTGTGCCAGGGGGCCAGCTCTCTGTGCCTGGGGGCCAGCCCTCTGTGCCTAAGGGCCAGCCCTCTGTGCCTAAGGGCCAGCCCTCTGTCCCTGAGAGCCAAACCTCTGTGCCTAAAAGCAAGCCCTCTGTCCCTGAGGGCCAAACCTCTGTGCCTGAGGGCCAGACCTCTGTGCTTGAGGGCCAGCCCTCTGTGCCTGAGGGCCAGCCCTCTGTGCCTCAGTGCCAGACCTCTGTCCCTGAGGGCCAGACCTCTGTGTCTGAGGGCCAGCACTCTGTGCCTGAGAGCCAGCTCTCTGTGACTGGGGGCCAGCTCTGTCCCAGAGGGCCAGCCCTCTGTGCCTGGGGGCCAGCCCTCTGTGCCTGAGGGCCAGACCTCTGTCCCTGAGGGCCAGACCTTTGTGCCTGAGGGCCAAACCTCTCTGCTGGGGGGCCAGCTCTCTGTGCCTGAGGGCCAGACCTCAGTGCCTGAGGGCCAGACCTCTGTGCCTGGGGGCCAGCTCTGTGCCTGAGGGCCAGACCTCTGTGCCTGGGGGACAGACCTCTATGCCTGAGGGCCAGACCTCTGTGCATAAGGGCAAGACCTCTGTGCCTGAGGGCCAGACCTCTGTGCCTGGGGGCCAGCCCTCTGTGCCTGGTAGCCAGCCCTCCGTGCCTGAGGGCCAGACCTCTGTACCTGAGAGCCAGACCTCTGTGCATGAGGGCCAGCCCTCTGTGCCTAAGGGCCAGCTCTCTATCCCTGAGGGCCAAACCTCTGCGCCTGAAGGCCAGACCTCTGAGTCTGAGGGTCAGCCCTCTGTGCCTGAGAGCCAGCTCTGTCCCAGAGGGCCAGCCCTCTGTGCCTGAGAGCCAGCTCTGTCCCAGAGGGCCAGCCCTCTGTGCCTGGTGGCCAGCCCTCTGTGCCTGAGGTCCAGACCTCTGTCCCTGAGGGCCAGATCTCTGTCTCTGAGGGCCAGACCTCTGTGCCTGGGGGCCAGCTCTCTGTGCCTGAGGGTCAGACCTCTGTGCCTGAGGGCCAGACCTCTGTGCCTGGGGGCCAGCTCTCTCTGCCGGGGGATCAGACCTCTGTGCCAGGGGGCCAGCTCTCTCTGCCGGGGGGTCAGCCCTCTGTGACTGGGGGCCAGCCCTCTGTGCCTGGGAGCCAGCCCTCTGTGCCTGGGGGCCCGCTCTCTGCCCATGAGGGCCAGACCTATGTCCCTGAGGGCGAGCCCTCTGTGCCTGGGGGCCAGCCCTCTGAGCCCATGGGCCAGACCTCTGTGCCAGGGGGCCAGCTCTCTGTCCTGAGGGCCAGCCCTCTTTGCCTGGGGCCAGCCCTCTGAGCCTGGGGGCCAGACCTCTGTGCCATGGGGCCAGCTCTTTGTGCCAGAGGGCAAGACCTCTGTGCCTGACGGCCAGACCTCTGTGCTTGGGGGCCAGCTCTGTGCCTGAGGGCCAGACCTCTGTGCCTGGGGACCAGACCTCTGTGAGTGAGGGCCAGACCTCTGTGCCTGGGGGCCAGCTCTCGTTGCCGGGGGGTCAGCCCTCTGTGCCAGGGGCCCAGCTCTCTCTTCCGGGGGGTCAGCCCTCTCTGCCTGGGGGTTAGCCCTCTGTGCCTGGGAGCCAGCCCTCTGTGCCTGGGGCACGCTCTCTGCCCCTGAGGGCCAGACCTCTGTCCCTGAGGGCGAGCCCTATGCGCCAGGGGGCCAGCCCTCTGTGCCTGGGAGCCAGCCCTCTGTGCCTGGGGCACGCTCTCTGCCCCTGAGGGCCAGACCTCTGTCCCTGAGGGCGAGCCCTATGCGCCAGGGGGCCAGCCCTCTGTGCCTGGGGGCCAGACCTCTGTGCCTGGGGGCCAGCTCTCTGTGCCTGGGGCCAGCCCTCTGTGCCTGAGGGCCAGCCCTCTTGCCTAAGGGCCAGCCCTCTGTCCCTGAGAGCCAAACCTCTGTGCCTGAGGGGCAGACCTCTGTGCTTGAGGGCCAACCCTCTGTTCCTGAGGGCCAGCCCTCTGTTCCTGAGGACCAGACCTCTATTCCTGAGGGCCAGACCTCTGTGTCTGAGGGCCAGCCCTCTGTACCTGAGAGCCAGCTCTCTGTGCGTGGAGGCCAGCTCTGTCCCAGAGGGCCAGCCCTCTGTGCCTGGAGCCTGCCCTCTGTGCCTGAGGGCCAGACCTCTATGCCTGAGGGCCAGACCTTTGTGCCTGAGGGCCAGACCTCTGAGCCTGTGGGCCAACTCTGTGCCTGAGGGCCAGACCTCTGTGCCTGGGGGCCAGACCTCTGTGCCTGAGGGCCAGACCTCTGTGCCTGAGGGCCAGACCTTTGTGCCTGAGGGCCAGACCTCTGTGCCTAGGGGCCAGCTCTCTGTGCCTGAGGGCCAGACCTCTGCGCCTGAGGGCCAGACCTCTGTGCCTGGGGGCCAGCTCTGTGCCTGAGGGCCAGACCTCTGTGCCTGGGGGGCCAGACCTCTGTGTCTGAAAGCCAGACCTCTGTGCCTGAGGGCCAGACCTCTGTGCCTGAGGGCCAGACCTCTGTGCCTGGGGGCCAGACCTCTGTGCCTGGGGGCCAGCCCTCTGTGCCTTGGAGCCACCCCTCTGTGCCTGGGGGCCCGCTCTCTGCCCCTGAGGGCCACACCTCTGTCCCTGAGTGCGAGCCCTCTGTGCCTGGGGCCAGACCTCTGTGCCTGGGGACCAGCTCTCTGTCCTGAGGGCCAGACCTCTTTGTCTGGGGAACAGCCTTCTGCACCTGGGGGTCAGCCCTCTGTGCCCGAGGGACAGCTCTCTGTGCATGGGGTCCAGCCCTCTGTACCAGGGGGCCAGTTCTCTGTGCCTGGGGGCCAGCCCTTTGTGCCTGAGGGCCAGCTCTCTGTCCCTGAGGGCAAAACCTCTGTGCCTGAGGGCCAGACCTCTGTGGTTGAGGGCCAGCCCTCTGTGCCTGAGGGCCAGCCCTCTGTGTCTGAGGGCCAGACCTCTGTCGCTGAAGGCCAGACCTCTGTGACTGAGGGCCAGCCCTCTGTGCCTGAGATCCAGCTCTCTGTGCCTGGGGGCCAGCTCTGTCCCAGAGGGCCGGCCCTCTGTGCCTGGGGGCCAGCCCTCTGTACCTGAGGGCCAGACCTCTGTCCCTGAGGGTCAGACCTTTGTGCCTGAGGGCCAGACCTTTGTGCCTGGGGGCCAGCTCTCTGTGCCTGATGGCCACACCTCTGTGCCTGAGGGCCAGCTCTGTGCCTGAGGGCCAGACCTCTGTCCCTGAGGGTCAGACCTTTGTGCCTGAGGGCCAGACCTTTGTGCCTGGGGGCCAGCTCTCTGTGCCTGATGGCCACACCTCTGTGCCTGAGGGCCAGCTCTGTGCCTGAGGGCCAGACCTCTGTCCCTGAGGGTCAGACCTTTGTGCCTGAGCGCCAGACCTTTGTGCCTGGGGGCCAGCTCTCTGTGCCTGATGGCCACACCTCTGTGCCTGGGAGTCAGCTCTGTGCCTGAGGGCCAGACCTCTGTGCCTGGGGGTCAGACCTTTGCGCCTGAGGGCCAGACCTCTGTGCCTGAGAGCCAGACCTCTGTGCCTGGGGGCCAGACCTCTGTGCCTGAGGGCCAGCCCTCTGTGCCTAGGGGCCAGCCCTTCGTGCCTGAGGGCCAGACCTGTGTGCCTGAGGGCCAGCCCTCTGTGCCTGAGAGCCAGCCCTCTGTGCTTGAGGGCCAGCCCTCTGTGCCTAAAGGCCAGCCCTCTGTCCCTGATGGCCAAACCTCTGTGCCTGAGGGCCAGACCTCTGGGCTTGAGGGCCACCCCTCTGTGCCTGAGGGCCAGCCCTCTGTGCCCGTGGGCAAGACCTCTGTCCCTGGGGGCCAAACCTCTGTGTCTGAGGGCCAGCTCTGTCCCAGAGGGCCAGCCCTCTGTGCCTGGGGGCCAGTCCTCTGTGCATGAGGGCCAGACCTCTGTGCTTGGGGGCCAGCTCTATGCCTGAGGGCCAGACCTCTGTGCCTGGGGGCCAGACCTCTGTGCCTGAGGGCCAGACCTCCGTGAATGGGGGCCAGCTTTCGCTGCCGGGGGGTCAGCCCTCTGTGCCAGGGGGCCAGTTCTCGCTGCCGGGGGGTCAGCCCTCTCTCCCTGGGGGCCAGCCCTCTGTGCCTGGTAGCCAGCCCTCTGTGCCTGGGGGCCCGCTCTCTGCCACAGAGGGCCAGACCTCTGTCCATGAGGGCGAGCCCTCTGTGCCTGCGGGCCAGCCCTCTGTTCCTGGGGGCAAAACCTCTGTGCCTTGGAGCCAGCTCTTTGTCCTGAGGGCCAGCCCTCTTTGCCTGGGGGCCAGTCCTCTGTGCCCGAGGGCCAGCTCTCTGTGCCTCGGATCCAGCCCTCTTTGCCAGGGGGCCAGCTCTCTGTGCCTGAGGGCCAGCCCTCTGTGCTTGAGGACCAGCCCTCTGCCTCTGAGGGCCAGCCCTCCGTTCCTGAGGGCGAAACCTCTGTCCCTGAGGGCCAAACCTCTGTGTTTGAGGGCCAGCCCTCTGTGCCTGAGAGCCAGCTCTCTGTGCGTGGGGGCCAGCTCTGTCCCAGAGGGCCAGCCCTCTGTGCCTGGGGGCCAGCCCTCTGTCCCTGAGGGCCAGACCTTTGTGCCTCAGGGCCAGACCTCTGGGCCTAGGGGACAGCTCTGTGCCAGAGGGCCAGCCCTCTGTGCCTGGGAACCAGCCTTCTGTGCCTGAGGGCCAGCCCTCTGTGCCTGGGGGCCAGCCGTCTGTGCCTGGGGGCCAGCCCTCCGTGCCTGAGGCCCAGACCTCTGTGCCTGAGGGCCAGCCCTCTGTGCCTTAGAGTCAGCTCTATGTTCCTTGGGGGCCAGCCCTCTGTGCCTGAGGGCCAGACCTCTGTGCCTGAGGGCCAGCCCTCTGTGCGTGGGGGCCAGCTCTGTGCCTGAGAGCCTGCTCTCTGTGCCTTGGGGCCAGCTCTGTGCCTTAGGGCCAGACCTCTGTGATTGGGGGCCAGCTCTGTGCCTGAAGGCCAGACCTCTGTTCCCGAGGGTCAGACCTCTGTGCCTGGGGGCCAGCCCTCTGTGCCTGAGGGTCAGCCCTCTGTGCCTGGGGGGCCAGTGCTCTGTGCCTGAGGGCCAGCCCTCTTTGCCTGGGGCCAGACCTCTGTGCCTGAGGGCCAGCCCTCTGTGCCTGGGGGCCAGATCTTTGTGCCTGGGGGCCAGACCTCTGTGCCTGGGGGCCAGCTCTCTGTGCCTGAGGGCCAGACCTCTGTGCCTGGGGGCCGGCTCTGTGCCTGGGGGCCAGACCTCTGTTCCTGGGGGCTAGACCTCTGTGTCTGAGGGCCAGATCTCTGTGCCTGGGGGCCAGACCTCTGTGTCTGAGGGCCAGACCTCTGTTCCTGGGAGCCAGACCTCTGTGTCTGAGGGCCAGACCTCTGTTCCTGGGGGCCAGACCTCTGTGTCTGAGGGCCAGATCTCTGTGCCTGGGGGCCAGACCTCTGTGCCTGAGGGCCAGACCTCTGTTCCTGGGAGCCAGACCTCTGTTCCTGGGAGCCAGACCTCTGTGCCTGAGGGCCAGACCTCTGTGCCTGAGGGCCAGACCTCTGGGCCTGAGGGCCATTCCTCTGAGCCTGAGGGCCAGACCTCTGTGCCTGAGGGCCAGCCCTTTTGTGTTGAAGATATTGGCCTTACCAGCTATGTGTAATTTATATTTATAAATATAGGAAACACTTAGCTGATAAATGACAGCAAATCATCTACACAGCCGCCCCTGCAGACGAGGTCTAGAAGCTGTCGAAACCATCTCAACATGGGCTGTCAAAAAATATAATTTGTAAGTTATAAATTACCCCTAGGGGGTGTTATGTCAGCATATTTCATACACTGGTGGCTGACGATGTACGTACTTGTTTGGACTCAAAAGTCCACACCTTACTGCCGACTATAGGTTGATTACAAACTCCTTGCAACTCAAGAACTGCGCAGTCCCCCGATCTACAAGAAATTCGTAACATACCTTGCTCTTGTAGCGTGAGCTATGGTATTCTCAACACCTTCGACAGGTATCGGTGACTTGATAGAAGTTGAAGTGTCCTTGGATGTCCACGTCTTCCATTGTCTAAGAAACGCACACTGGTACACTGTGTTCCACAAGATTTGTCTTTATTGTTCACAATGTATCACAAGAGAAGCTGATCACACTTCTCTTATGTTTATTGTGTTTGAGACACTTTGTTCACACTAACGCACAGATCAGTGTTCTTTGCTAGTTATCCTGGCGTCAGTGTCACTCTCCCTAGAGTCAAAGATAGTCTGGCGATGCCACACCGCCCCAAGCCGTTGCTCCCCTAATACACAAAAAAACGCTGACCTAGTACCTTGCATCCTTGTCACCTCCTCGATGAAGCAAAGCAGAATGTTTGTTTCTTGCTGTCTTAAGCATAGACAACAATGTACACTATCTTTACTATGGTAATAAAGTGGGAGCAGGATTTTCCTTAATTGTCCTGCTGAAGTAAGAATGTACTGTCTCTTATAAAAATACACTTTGCAACACCGCTGCAAGGAGCAGAGGTCACTTGACTACGTGGCATAGCATCTGTGATCAATTTTCTCACTCTAGCAGTAAACAAGACGCTCGCCCCTTCTGAGAGGGCTTGGCCCCTCAGGGCTGAAGGGGCTGAAGGGGCTGAAGGGGGCTGATACCCCCTCCTGGAGAAAATTTCTCCACACTGGGGGGCGACGGAGGTTCGCTGCAGGTGAACTATTCATCACTTAACATTAATTTGATTTTCTCACTCGCCACCACTGCTGCTTGTCTTTTCTGAACAGCTTTAGTCTGTGCGGTTTCTGGAGAATCACTAATTTTGTTTTCAACACTGTGTAATTCTAACGGCACTAGTTTATTTATTGTCCGCTTATTCACTACACCTTTGTTTAAAACATCAACTGTCCTGATGATTCTATTTGCATCAGGATATATGGTCACAATTTTTCCAAGTGGTCATTGGGACCTCGGACCATCATTGTCAATAATCACTATGTCACCAGGTCTTAAGGACTTATGATTTTCAGGAACACCAGCTCCATAGAAGTGTTCTCTCAATGAGGAGAGATAGTCTTCTCGCCAAATTTTCTCCCAACACTCAATCATTTTATTAAGGTGTTTGAATTTACGTCTGAGTTGCTCAGGTTCGAAATAAGTAGGATCCTCTATGATTTCTTTATCATTCATGGGAGGAACAGGTTCGAGCCTTCTGCCATGGAGTAAATGAGATGGACTTAACACTTCTAAATTGTCCAGATCATCGGTAACATAAGTTAGAGGTCTGTTGTTGACTCTATTTTCTATTTCAGTCACAACTGTACTGAATTCTTCTAAGTCTATTCTCTGACGATGAAGAGTCTTCCTTAAACAACGTTTTACAATGCCGATCATTCTTTCATAAAATCCGCCGTGCCATGGAGATTTAGGAGGAATGTATCTCCAACGACAACTGCGTTGATTCAGCATCTGTTGTACCTCTGGTTGATCAAAGATCTTGCTTATATAAGCAGCACCAGCAACAAAGTTCGTTGCATTATCTGAAATCATCAGTCTGGGACATCCCCTTCTGGCTGCAAACCTTCTGAATAATTTGATAAAGGTTTCAGCAGACATGTCAGTGGCTACTTCTAGATGTACTGCTCTAGTCGTAGCACAAGTGAACAAACAGATGTACACCTTGATGGGAACTTTGTCAACTGTTTTGGTTAAAATTATTGGTCCAGTGTAATCTACACCTGTCACCTCAAATGGAGTGATATGACAAACTCTTTCAGAGGGATATGGAGGTGGACCTGGATACTGACATACTCGCATATCGTAGTGACGACAAGTAATACAGTCTTTTATTTGTTTTTTCACACTTTGTCGACCTTGAGGTATCCAGTAGGATTGTCGTACATGACAAAGTGTGTCAGCTACCCCACCATGTAACACGTTACTGTGGGCGTTTTGAACAATCAGTTTTGTTAGCCAATGATTCTTGGGGATCAATATTGGATGTATGGCTTCTTTAGGTAGTGAAGAATTATGAATTCTTCCTCGACATCTTATAATCTTTTCTGAGTCGAGATAAAGTCCTAAAGAATTAATCATAACAGGTTTCTTTGGGGATTTATCTTGTGTTTCTAGAAATTTATATTCTGTAGAGAAAACATCTTTCTGTATTAGTTTCACCCAGTATTTAATGGGTTCAAGACATTCATAATCAGGTTTTATTCCTTTAATGAATTCAAAGACAAGAGCTGTAACTCTTAATAGTTTACCCAAAGATGAGTATTTAGATCCATCAATGACTATTTCTGTTGTGGCTGCTGCAGTATTTACACAACTTATTTCTGCTGTGTTCAAGCAGACTGTTTCTTCTGGCATAATGTGAGCTTTTTGCTGAGGCCAGTTATTTTCATTAGAGAGCCAGTTCGGTCCGTGGAGCCATAATTTATTATCCACAAATTTCTTGAGTGGGACACCACGTGACAACATGTCAGCTGGATTCTCTTGGGTAGAGACGTGAAGAAAGAGATAATCTCTCTGCATCTCTTTTATTTCTGCTACTCTGTTCTGTACATAGACCAACTTACTCTTATTATTTCTTAACCACTGGAGAACTGCTTCATTATCACTCCAGATCACGGTTTTTTCATTAGTGAGATGATCAAGTACTTTGTTGAGATAGACAGCTAGTTTTGTACCTACATAGAGTGCTGTAAGTTCCAATTGTGGTACTGTTCTGACCTTCAAGGGTGCTACCCTGGACTTTGAAGTAATTAGTGTACTTCTTTCAGCATTACTCATGTAAGCTACAGCGCCATAACCTCTGGTTGACGCATCACAGAACACATGTAATGTGTAATTGTTTCCCTCTTGACCTATTTGTCTGGGAAATGTAATTTGATGAAGTTGCTTAAACTCCCTGGATATTTCATCCCATGCTTGACTCATTTCTAGAGGCAAGTTCTCATCCCATCCAATTTTGAGTTTCCATGCATCTTGCATAAGCATTTTACCCTTTATGGTAATTGGTGAGACGAGTCCTAGAGGATCAAAACATTGTGATACCTCTGACAGTAAACTACGTTTAGTGAGTGTACTGCATGATTTATTGTTTATCTTTTTGAGACTCAAAGTATCTTCCTGTGTGTTCCAATTAAGTCCCAGCATATTGTTGTAATCAGGAATTTCAGTTTCAGGGAAATCTTCTTTGATAAGTTCCCTTAATTGCTTTGAATTTGTATTCCACATCCTTAGAGGCATATTTGCTTCTTTCATCTCCTTGTTAGCTTCTCTGTATAAGGATTTCAAATCCTCCTCTTTATTCACAGTACCTTGAAGATTGTCCACATAGAAACTTTTCTTTAAGATTTCTTTGAAGGGACTTTCAGATTTCTTCAAATGTGTATTTAGAGTAGCTTCTAGTAAGAATGGAGAGGATGTTGCACCAAACAATACTGATTTGAAACGATAAGTTTTCACAGGACTTTGAGGATCATGTGGATTTTCAGGCCACAAGAATCGAGTATAATCTCTATCTATTTCTTGTAGTCCTACTCTTAAGAAAGCTTTGGAAATATCAGCCGTGTAGGCATATGGGTTTGTGCGAAATTTCATAAGCACGTCTCCAAGCTTCTCAGTTAGTGAGGGTCCGGTCATCAGACAGTCATTAAGACTTGCTACATCTTTATTTGCACGTGCGCTGCAATTATATACAACACGTAGTGGAGTGGTTTCAGAATCTTTTCTGACTCCATGGTGCGGGAGATAATGAGCTTCTGTCTTCAACTTATCTTCGACTATTTCCTCAATGAATTTATTGTCCAACTGTTCTTGTATGATATTATCATAAACAGTCAGTAGCTCTGGATTCTTCCTGAGCTCATGTATTTGTGCTTTCATCTGTCTGAAAGCCATGCGATAATTGCTAGGCAGATGTGGTGGATTTAATTTCCATGGTAACCTAACCCAATACTGTCCATCTTTATATCTGACAGTGTCCAAATATTGGTTATAAGTCTGAGACTCTTGTGGGCTTGGTTTATTTACATCAATACCTATCGCATCTAAATCCCACAACTTATCAACTGGTTCATTCATTTCTTCCAGTAATGATAATTTTTGCTGTGGTACATGATCAGTGGTTATTCTCGTAACTAGTACATTTTCCACTGTATCAATATCAGCTTCTTTCCCACTTTGAGAGGGAATGGGACCACATATCATGTGGCCTCCTGCTGTTTTCAGCAAGTGAACATCATGTTTACTTACTATATTTTGCACAAAACAGTGATAATAATCACTTCCAATGATTAAATCAATTGGACTAATAGTGTCCGTCTGTATGTCAGGACAGGCTAACTTGACCTTAGCTGCTTTCAGTGCTGCAACTGTTTCTTTTAATCCCTGGATCTGCACAGACTTAGGCAAATCATCTACTACCACAGCTTCTACTGTCTTTTTCCTGTTTCCTAGACCAACAGTGATTCTGGCTAGGTCATATGTCTGTTTACCAGAATTGTGGAAAAAAACAGCTATATCTAACTGTATTTTGGCATAGGGTTGTTTATTCAGTTTCTACAACACTGTTCTTCTTATGAAGGACCTTTGTGAGCCTTGATCAAATAGTGTTAGCACATTGGTTTTGTGTAATTTATTAGATAACTCAACTCGAGCTATCGGGAGAGCAGTTGCTTTAAACTTATCTCTCACATTTAATGCTGTTGCTTGTTGACTTCCCGATTCTGTGGAAGTCTGCTGCTGTTCAGCAAAAGTATTTGGGCATAATGCTGTATGATGCATACCCTTGCATTTAAAACACTTCTTCAGTGAGCATTTACCTCCCTTGTGTTCACCTAAACACTTGATGCATCTTTTCAGTTGATGAACACGTTGTTTACGTGCCTCCATTGATGTGTATTGACTACAATACTGTGCCCAATGTGTTCCATCACAAAGTACACATTTTGGAGTACGTTTATGTATGACAGTCTGTTTACTGTCTGTTGTATTCACAGCTTGATAAATGCCTATATGGGATTTCCCATTATGTGGTTTAGTGGGAGTAGGTATACTCTTTTTATACTGAGTTGAAGGTTTGTTATCCACGGGATTTGTGGATTTTTCATCTTGTCTCGTTGCTTGCATGCATGAAACTATTGTTTGTAAACCATTGCTAATTTCCTCACAAGTGAAATAGCGTTTATTGAACATAATATTTAATCGTTCAATAGTTTGTGGTGACAACTTATCTTGTACAATACCACTGATAAACAAATCACATTGCCTTAGGTCATATTTAGCACCTAGAGATCTGAGACTATTGTCTAATGTGATTCTAAATGCCTGTAAGTCTGAAAAACAATGTTTGGGTGGCTTCAAGCTTGATATTAAGACTGCATGTCTAACTCTAGCCTTGTCAGCATCGAAGTAATTGTCTGCTAAGACACGTAAGGCTATTTGATAATTACCTTTAACCACCGGAAATGACTTAATCAGTTCATAGGGTTCTCCCTTCACAAGACATTTAAGATAATTGAACTTAGCAATCTCATCTATGTCAGTTCGTGAATTTACTATGGATTGAAAACCACTAATGAATTCTTCATAATTATGACCTTGGAAAATAGGTAATGACAATGTAGGTAAGCTTGGTAATGGGACACTTGTTGTTGTTACAGGTGTAACAGGTGTTTGACCACTAGTTATAGTAGGTCTCTGTGACAGAGTTTTACGGCAGATAGCCTGTACTCCTGTCCACCTTAATTGTTGATTACTAAAAGTATCCAAAACATTTTTAATTTCATCCTCAGATGGATCTGATTCAAGAAATTTATTTTCATAATGTGTATAGTCTGAATTAATTATTTTCATACGTTGTGTAAATAATTCAAACTTGACCTCTAGATCATCAAAATCTATGTTTGTATCTTGAGTTAATCCTATACAGACTGAAATTAGATTTTCTAATTGTGTAATCTTAGTCTGTAAAGACTGAAACTGAGTTTTCAAACAATCCATTTTAATGGTATACTGAAAATTCTAGCACCACACTTAGAGTGTTTAAAAAACACTGTACTGTTATAAACAGCTGAGTTTTTGTTATGCTTAAGTCAGCAATAATCGAGCCAGACACTACTGACCTACTAAGCTTAACCTCAGGGTCAATGACCATGAAGGGTACACAGTACATGTGTCTGGTGTTTATGGCTTGAGTTTGCTGTGTCAGCCTGACCACGATGATTAATCGTAAATAACGATGTTATACACTTCATTCACTATACACTATAGATGTCACTGTATAACTGTAAATCACACGTGAATATTACTTACACATATATAAATTTCACTCTAATATATATTTGAAAGCTTACACTTTATATATAAGTTCCTTTAATATAACAGGTAGATCTATAAGAAACAAACTTTAACACAATCTTGTCTCTTAATTTCTGTCTATAAACATTATAAACACTGTGTATATATATACACTCAGACAAACAACATCACTTGGGTGTTTGTCTTAATCAGCAATTTCGAGATTGGAGCAGTTGATGGAGGGTGCAGGATACCATCCCCCGTCTTCTTGTTGGGTGAGTCACCCAGCTCCCGTTTTCGTTGGGTGAACGCTGGGTGAGCGCCCGTTTTCTTTTGGCTGCCCATTCTCTGTGATTGAGTCTGGAGGGACTCATTTATACTGATTTATATTGTAAAACACTAGTTTTACAGCTTTTTTCGAAGGACCTTGGCTCATAGGTTATTTGTACACTGTAGTACAACATATTTGGACCACAGTGTGGTCTTTATCCGGTTCGAAGGACCAATTCTGTTGAAGATATTGGCCTTACCAGCTATGTGTAATTTATATATATAAATATAGGAAACACTTAGCTGATAAATGACAGCAAATCGTCTACACAGCCGCCCCTGCAGACGAGGTCTAGAAGCTGTCGAAACCATCTCAACATGGGCTGTCAAAAAAATATAATTTGTAAGTTATAAATTACCCCTAGGGGGTGTTATGTCAGCATATTTCATACACTGGTGGCTGACGATGTACGTACTTGTTTGGACTCAAAAGTCCACACCTTACTGCCGACTATAGGTTGATTACAAACTCCTTGCGACTCAAGAACTGCTCAGTCCCCCGATCTACAAGAAATTCGTAACATACCTTGCTCTTGTAGCATGAGCTATTGTGTTCTCAACACCTTCGACAGGTATCGGTGACTTGATAGAAGCTGAAGTGTCCTTGGATGTCCACGTCTTCCATTGTCTAGGAAACGCACACTGGTACACTATGTTCCACAATATTTGTCTTTATTGTTCACAATGTATAACAAGAGAAGCTGATCACACATCTCTTATGTTTATTGTGTTTGAGACACTTTGTTCACACTAACACACAGATCAGTGTTCTTTGCTAGTTATCCTGGCATCAGTGTCACTCTCCCTAGAGTCAAAGATAGTCTGGCGACGCCACACCGCCCCAAGCCGTTGCTCCCCTAATACACAAAAAAACGCTGACCTAGTACCTTGCATCCTTGTCACCTCCTCGATGAAGCAAAGCAGAATGTTTGTTTCTTGCTGTCTTAAGCATAGACAACAATGTACACTATCTTTACTATGGTAATAAAGTGGGAGCAGGATTTTCCTTAATTGTCCTGCTAAAGTAAGAATGTACTGTCTCTTATAAAAATACACTTTGCAACACCGCTGCAAGGAGCAGAGGTCACTTGACTACGTGGCATAGCATCTGTGATCAATTACTCACTCTAGCAGTAAACAAGATGCTCGCCCCTTCTGAGAGGGCTTGGCCCCTCAGGGCTGAAGGGGCTGAAGGGGCTGAAAGGGCTGAAGGGATACCCCCCTCCTGGAGAAAATTTCTCCACACTTTGTGCCTGAAGACCAGTTCTCTGTGCCTGAGGGCCAGACCTGTGTGCCTGAGGGCCAGCCCTCTTGCCTGAGGGCCAGACCTCTGTGCCTGAGGGCCAGACCTCTGTGCCTGGGGACCAGCTCTCTGTGCCTAAGGGCCAGACCTCTGTGCCTGGGGGTCAGACCTCTGTGCCTGAGGGCCAGACCTCTGTGCCCGAGGGCCAGACCTCTGTGCCTGAGGGCCAGACCTCTGTGCCTGAGGGCCAGACTTTAGTGCCTGGGGGCCAGCCCTCTGTGCATCAGGGCCAGACCTCTGTCCCTGAGGGCCAGATCTTTGTGCCTGAGGGCCAGACCCCTGTGCCTGAGGGCCAGACCTCTGTGCCTGAGGGCCAGACCTCTGTGCCTGGGGGCAAGCTCTGTGCCTGAGGGCCAGACCTCTGTGCCTGGGGGCCAGACCTCTGTGCCTGAGGGCCAGACCTCTGTGCCTGAGGGCCAGAACTCTTTGCCTGTAGGCCAGGCCTCTGCCCTGAGGGCCAGACCTCTGTGTCTGAGGGCCAGCCCTCTGTGCCTGAGAGCCAGCTCTCTGTGCCTGGGGGCCAGCTCTGTCCCAGAGGGCCAGCTCTCTGTGCCTGGGGTCCAGCCCTCTGTGCCTGAGGGCCAGACCTCTGTCCCTGAGGGTCAGACCATTGTGCCTGAGGGCCAGACCTTTGTGCCTGGTGGCCAGCTCTCTGTGCCTGAGGGCCACACCTCTGTGCCTGAGGGCCAGACCTCTGTGCCTGGGAGCCAGCTCTGTGCCTGAGGGCCAGACCTCTGTGCCTCGGGGCCAGACCTTTGTGCCTGAGGGCCAGACCTCTGTGTCTGAGGGCCAGACTTCTGTGCCTGGGGGCCAGACCTCTGTGTCTGAGGGCCAGACCTTTGTGCCTGAGGGCCAGACCTCTGTGTCTGAGGGCCAGCCCTCCGTGCCTGAGGGCAAGACCAGTGTGCCTGAGAGCCAGCCCTATGTGGCTGAGAGCCAGACCTCTGTGCTTGAGGGGCAGCCCTCTGTGCCTGAAGGTCAGCCCTCTGTCCCTGATGGCCAAACCTCTCTGCCTGAGGGTCAGACCTCTGGGCTTGAGGGCCAACCCTCTGTGCCTGAGGGCCAGCCCTCTGTCCCTGAGAGCAGACCTCTGTCCCTGATTTCCAGACCTCTGTGCCTGGGGGCCCGCTCTCTGTGCCTGAGGGCAAGACCTCTTTGCCTGAGGGCCAGACCTCTGTGCTTCGGGGCCAGCTCTGTGCCTGAGGGCCAGACCTCTGTGCCTGAAGGCCAGACCTCTGTGCCTGACGGTTAGACCTCCGTGAATGGGGGCCAGCTCTCGCTGCCGCGGGGTCAGCCCTCTGTGCCAGGGAACCAGCTCTATCTGCCGGGGGGTCAGCCCTTTGTGCCTGGGGGCCAGCCCTCTGTGCCTGGGAGCCAGCCATCTGTGCCTGGGGGCCCGCTCTCTGCCCCTGAGGGCCAGACCTCTGTCCATGAGGACCAGCCCTCTGTTCCTGCGGGCCAGACCTCTGTGCCTGGGAGCTAGCTTTTTGTCCTGAGGGCCAGCACTCTTTGCCTGGAGGCCAGTCCTCTGTGCCCGAGGGCCAGCTCTCTGTGCCTCGGGTCCAGCCCTCTTTGCCAGGGGGCCAGCTCTCTGTGCCTGGGGCCAGCCCTCTGTCCCTGAGGGCCAGCCCTCTGTCCCTGAGAGCTAAACCGCTGTGCCTGAGGGCCAGACTTCTGTGCTTGAGGACCAGCCCTCTGAGCCTGAAGGCCACCCCTCTGTTCCTGAGGGCCAAACCTCTGTCCCTGAGGGCCAGACCTCTGTGCTTGAGGGCCAGCCCTCTGTGCCTGAAAGCCAGCTCTCTGTGAGTGGAGGCCAGCTCTGTCCCAGAGGGCCAGCCTTCTGTGTTTGGGGGCTAGCCCTCTTTGCCTGAGGGCCAGACCTCTGTCCCTGAGGGCCAGACCTTTGTGCCTGAGGGCCAGACCTCTGTGCCTAGGGGCCTGCTCTGTGCCTTAGGGCCAGCCCTCTGTGCCTGGGGGCAAGCCTTCTGTGACTGAGGGCCAGCCCTCTGTGCCTGGGGGCCAGCCCTCCGAGCCTGAGAGCCAGACCTCTGTGCCTCAGGGCCAGCCCTCTGTGCCTTAGAGTCAGCTCTCTGTGCCTGGGGGCCAGCCCTCTGTGCCTGAGGGCCAGACCTCTGTGCCTGAAGGCTAGACCTCTGTGCCTGAGGGCCTGCTCTGTGCCTGAGGGCCTGACCTCTGTACCTGGGGGCCAGCTCTGTGCTTGAGGGCCAGACCTCTGTTCCTGAGGGCCAGACCTCTGTGCCTAAGGGCCAGCCCTCTGTGCCTGAGGGTCAGCCTCTGTGCTGGGGGCCAGCCCTCTGTGCCTGAGGGCCAACCCTCTTGGCCTGGGGCCAGACCTCTGTGCCTAAGGGCCAGCCCTCTGTGCCTGGGGGCCAGCTCTCTGTGCCTGGGGGCAAGACCTCCGTGCCTGGGGGCCAGCTCTCTGTGCCTGAGGGCCAGACCTCTGTGCCAGGGGGCCAGATTTCTGTTCCTTGCGGCCAGACCTCTGTGTCTGAACGCCAGATCTCTGTGCCTGGGGGCCAGACCTCTGTGTCTGAGGGCCAGACCTCTGTGCCTGGGGGCCAGCTCTCTGAGCCTTAGGGCCAGACCTCTGTGCCTGGGGGTCAGACCTCTCTGTCTGATGGCCAGACCTCTGTGCCTGAGGGGCCAGACCTCTGTGTCTGAGGGCCAGACCTCTGTGCCTGGGGGCCAGCTCTCTGAGCCTTAGGGCCAGACCTCTGTGCCTGGGGGTCAGACCTCTCTGTCTGATGGCCAGACCTCTGTGCCTGGGGGCCAGACCTCTGTGCCTGAGGGCCAGACCTCTGTGCCTGAGAGCCAGACCTCTGTGCCTGAGGGCCAGACCTCTGTGCCTGTGGGCCAGACCTCTCTGCCTGAGGGCTAGACTTCTGTACCTGACGGTCAGACCTCTGTGCCTGTGGGCCAGACCTCTGTGCCTGAGGGCCAGACCTCTGTTCGTGAGGGCCAGACCTCTGTTCGTGAGGGCCAGACCTCTGTGGGAAAGGGCCAAACCTCTGTGCCTGAGGGCCAGACCTCTGTGTCTGATGGCCAGACCTATGTGCCTGAGGGCCAGACCTCTGCGCCTGAGGGCCAGACCTCTGTGCCTGATTACCAGACCTCTGTGCCTGAGGGCCAGACCTCTGTGCCTGAGGGCCAGACCTCTTTGCCTGAGGGCCAGCCCTCTGCGCCTGAGGGCCAGACCTGTGTGCCTGAGGGCCAGCCCTCTTGACTGAGGGCCAGACCTCTGTGCATGAGGGAAAGACCTCTGTGCCTGAGGGCCAGACCTCTGTGCCTGAGGGCCAGACCTCTGTGAATGAGGGCCAGACTTCTGTGCCTGAGGGCCCGACCTCTGTGCCTGAGTGCCCGACCTCTTTGCCTGAGGGCCAGTCCTCTGTGCCTGAGGGCCAGACCTCTCTGCCTAAGGGCCAGACCTCTGTGCTTGAGGGCCAGCCCTCTGTGCCTGAGGGCCATCCCTCTGTTCCTGTGAGCCAGACCTCTGTGCATGGGAGCCAGCTCTCTGTCATGACGGCCAGCCCTCTTTGCCTGGGGGCCAGACCTCTGTGCCCGAGGGCCAGCTCTCTGTGCCTCGGGTCCTGCCCTCTGTGCCGGAGGGCCAGACCTCTGTGCTTGAGGACCAGCCCTCTGTGCCTGAGGGCCAGATCTCTGTGCGTGGAGGCCAGCTCTGTCCCAGAGGGCCAGCCCTCTGTGCCTGGAGCCAGCCCTCTGTGCCTGAGGGCCAGACCTCTGTCCCTGATGGCCAGACCTCTGTGCTTGAAGGCCAGCTCTCTGTGCCTGAGAGCCAGCTCTCTGTGCGTGGAGGCCAGCTCTGTCCCAGAGGGCCAGCCCTCTGTGCCTGGAGCCAGCCCTCTGTGCCTGAGGGCCAGACCTCTGTCCCTGAGGGCCAGACCTTTGAGCCTGAGGGCCAGACCTCTGTGCCTAGGGGCCAGCTCTGTGCCTGAGGGCCAGCCCTCTGTGCCTTGGGGCCAGCCATCTGTGCCTGACGGCCAGCCCTCTGTGCCTGGGGGCCAGCCCTCTGTGCCTGGGGGCCAGCCCTCCGTGCCTGAGGACCAGACCTGTGTGCCTGAGGGCCAGCCCTCCGAGCCTGAGAGCCAGCCCTCTGTGCCTGAGGGCCACCATTCTGTGCCTTAGAGTCAGCTCTCTGTGCCTGGGGGCCAGCCCTCTGTGCCTGAGGGCCAGACCTCTGTGCCTGAGGGCCAGCCCTCTGTGCCTGAGGGCCAGCTCTGTGCCTGAGAGCCTGCTCTATTTGCCTGGGTGCCAGCTCTGTGCCTGAGGGCCAGACCTCTGTGTCTGGGGGCCAGGTCTGTGCCTGAGGGCCAGACCTCTGTTCCTGAGGGCCAGACCTCTGAGCCTGAAGGCCAGCCCTCTGTGCCTGAGGGTCAGCCCTCTGTGCCTGGGGGCCAGCCCTCTGTGCCTGAGGGCCATCCCTCTTGGCCTGGGGCCAGACCTCTGTGCCTGAGGGCCAGCCGTCTGAGTCTGGGGGCCAGCTCTCTGTGCCTGGGGGCCAGACCTCTGTGCCTGGGGGCCAGCTCTCTGTGCCTGAGGGCCAGACCTCTGTGCTTGGGGGGGTCAGACCTCTGTGTCTGATGGCCAGACCTCTGTGCCTGAGGGGCCAGACCTCTGTGCCTGAGGGCCAGACCTCTGTGCCTGGGGGCCAGACCTCTCTGCATGAGGGCCAGACCTCTGTACTTGACGGCCAGACCTCTGTGCCTGTGGACCAGACCTCTGTGCCTCAAGGCCAGACCTCTGTGCCTGGGGGCCAGACCTTTGTGCCTGGGGGCCAGACCTCTATTCCTGAGGGCCAGGCCTCTGTGCCTGGGTGCCAGACCTCTGTGCTTGGGGGCCAGCTCTCTGTGCCTTAGGGCCAGACCTCTGTGCCTGGGGGGGTCAGACCTCTGTTCCTGGGGGCCAGACCTCTGTGTCTGAGGGCCAGATCTCTGTGCCTGAGGGCCAGACCTCTGTGTCTGAGGGCCAGGCCTCTGTGCCTGGGTGCCAGACCTCTGTGCTTGGGGGCCAGCTCTCTGTGCCTTAGGGCCAGACCTCTGTGCCTGGGGGGTCAGACCTCTGTGTCTGAGGGCCAGACCTCTGTGCCTGAGGGGCCAGACCTCTGTGCCTGAGGGCCAGACCTCTGTGCCTGGGGGCCAGACCTCTGTGCTTGAGGGCCAGACCTCTGTGCCTGAGAGCCAGACCTCTGTGCCTGAGGGCCAGACCTCTGTGCCTGTGGGCCAGACCTTTCTGCCTGAGGGCCAGACCTCTGTACCTGACGGCCAGACCTCTGTGCCTGTGGGCCAGACCTCTGTGCCTCAAGGCCAGACCTCTGTGCCTGGGGGCTAGACCTCTGTGCCTGAGGGCCAGACCTCTGTTCCTGGGAGCCAGACCTCTGTGCCTGAGGGCCAGACCTCTGTGGCTGAGGGCCAGACCTCTGGGCCTGATGGCCATACGTTTGTGCCTGAGGGCCGGACCTCTGTGCCAGGGGGCCAGGCCTCTGTGCCTGAGGGCCAGACCTCTGTGCCTGGGGGCCAGACCTCTGTGTCTGAGGGCCAGACCTCTTTGCCTGAGGGCCAGACCTCTGTTCCTGAGGGCCAGACCTCTGTGGGTTAGGGCAAGACCTCTGTGCCTGTGTTCCAGACCTCTGTGCCTGATGGCCAGACCTATGTGCCTGATGGCCAGACCTCTGCGCCTGAGGGCCAGACCTCTGTGACTGAGGGCCATACCTCTGTGCCTGAGGGCCAGACCTCTGTGTCTGAGGGCCAGACCTCTGTGCCTGAGGGCCAGACCTCTGTGCCTGGGGGCCAGACTTCTCTGCCTGAGGGCCAGACCTCTGTACCTGACGGCCAGACCTCTGTGCCTGTGGGCTAGACCTCTGTGCCTCAAGGCCAGACCTCTGTGCCTGGGGGCCAGACCTCTGTGCCTGAGGGCAAGATCTCTGTGCCTGGGAGCCAGACCTCTGTGTCTGAGGGCCAGGCCTCTGTGCCTGGGTGCCAGACCTCTGTGCTTGGGGGCCAGCTCTCTGTGCCTTAATGCCAGACCTCTGTGCCTGGGGGGTCAGACCTCTTTGTCTGATGGCCAGACCTCTGTGCCTGAGGGGCCAGACCTCTGTGCCTGAGGGCCAGACCTCTGTGCCTGGGGGCCAGACCTCTGTGCCTGGGGGCCAGACCTCTGTGCCTGAGAGCCAGACCTCTGTGCCTGGGGGCCAGACTTCTCTGCCTGAGGGCCAGACCTCTGTACCTGACGGCCAGACCTCTGTGCCTGAAGGCCAGACCTCTCTGTCTGAGGGCCAGACCTCTGTACCTGACGGCCAGACCTCTGTGCCTGTGGGCCAGACCTCTGTGCCTCAAGGCCAGACCTCTGTGCCTGGGGGCCAGACCTCTGTGCCTGGGGGCCAGACCTCTGTGCCTGAGGGCCAGACCTCTGTTCCTGGGAGCCAGACCTCTGTGCCTGAGGGCCAGACCTCTGTGCCTTAGGGCCAGACCTCTGGGCCTGATGGCCATACCTCTGTGCCTGAGGGCCAGACCTCTGTGGCAGGGGGCCAGTTCTCTGTGCCTGAGGGCCAGACCTCTGTGCCTGGGGGCCAGACCTCTGTGTCTGAGGGCAAGACCTCTTTGCCTGAGAGCCAGACCTCAATTCCTGAGGGCCAGACCTCTGTGGGTTAGGGCCAGACCTCTGTGCCTGAGTTCCAGACCTCTGTGCCTGATGGCCAGACCTATGTGCCTGAGGGCCAGACCTCTGCGCCTGAGGGGCAGACCTCTGTGCCTCATTGCCAGACCTCTGTGCCTGAGGACAAGACCTCTGTGCCTGAGGGCCAGACCTCTGTGCCTTAGGGCCAGACCTCTGTGCCTCAGGGCCAGCCCTCTGTGCCTGAGGGCCAGACCTGTGTGCCTGAGAACCAGCCCTCTTGCCTGAGGACCAGACCTCTGTGCCTGAGGGCCAAACCTCTGTGCCTGAGGGCCAGACCTCTGTGCCTGAGGGCCAGACCTCTGTGCCTGAGGGCCAGACCTCTGTGAATGAGGGCCAGACTTCTGTGCCTGAGGGCCAGACCTCTGTGCCTGAGGGCCAGCCCTCTGTGCCTGAGGGCCTGCCCTCTGTGCCTGAGGGCCAGACCTGTGTGCCTGAGGGCCAGACTTGTGTGCCTGAGGGCCAGACCTCTGTGCCTGGGGGCCATACCTTTGTGCCTGGGAGCCAGACCTCTGTGCCTGAGGGCCAGACCTCTGTGCCTGGGGGCCAGACCTCTGTGTCTGAGGGCCAGACCTCTGTGCCTGAGGGCCACGTCTCTGTGCCTGAGGGCAAGACCTCTGTGCCTGAGGGCCAGACCTCTGTGTCTGAGGGCCAGACCTCTGTGCCTGAGGGCCAGACCTCTGTGCCTGAGGGCCAGCCCTCTGTGCCTAAGGCCAGACCTCTGTGCCTGAGGGCCATACCTCTGAGCCTGAGGGCCAGACCTCTGTGCCTGAGGGCTAGACCTTTGTGCCTTGGGGCCAGACCTCTGTGCCTGAGGGCCAGACCTCTGTGCCTGGAGGCCAGACCTCTGTGCCTGAGGGCCAGACCTCTGTTCCTGGGGGCCAGACCTCTGTGCCTGAGGGCCTGACCTCTGTGCCTGGGGGCCAGACCTCTGTGCCTGAGGGCAAGACCTCTGTGCCTGAGGGCCAGCCCTCTGTGCCTGAGGGCAAGACCTCTGTGCCTGAGGGCCAGACCTCTGTGCCTGAGGGCCAGACCTCTGTGCCTGAGGGCCACGCCTCTGTGCCTGAGGGCCAGACCTCTGTGCCTGAGGGCCAGACCTCTGTGCCTGAGGGCCAGACCTCTGTGCCTGAGGGCCAGACCTCTGTGCCTGAGGGCCAGACCTCTGTGCCTGAGGGCCAGACCTCTGTGCCTGAGGGCCACGCCTCTGTGCCTGAGGGCCAGACCTCTGTGCCTGAGGGCCAGACCTCTGTGCCTGAGGGCCAGACCTCTGTGCCTGAGGGCCAGACCTCTGTGCCTGAGGGCCAGACCTCTGTGCCTGAGGGCCAGCCCTCTGTGCCTGAGGGCCAGACCTGTGTGCCTGAGAGCCAGCCCTCTTGCCTGAGGGCCAGACCTCTGTGCCTGAGGGCCAGACCTCTGTGCCTGAGGGCCAGACCTCTGTGCCTGAGGGCCAGACCTGTGTGCCTGAGAGCCAGCCCTCTTGCCTGAGGGCCAGACCTCTGTGCCTGAGGGCCAGCCCTCTGTGCCTGAGGGCCAGACCTCTGTGCCTGAGGGCTAGACCTCTGTGCCTGAGGGCCAGACCTCTGTGCCTGAGGGCCAGCACTCTCTATGCTCGTTAAATACTTTCTTTAATAGTTTTGGTAACGGATTTTTTATATTTTTTGCTAATTGTTTTCCAGATTATCTAAATTTCCTCTTGTTATCTATGCTAAGTATAAAATACGTTTTCATAATTATACTAGATAATTGTATTTGTATAATTTTTATATTCTGATAATATAAATTATTCCAAGCAAGACTGACTTAGGTCACCTTCTCTGATTGAGTCAGAATATCCATAATGAAGGATAATATCCATAATGAAGGATAATATCCATAATGAAGGATAATATCCATAATGAAGGATAATATCCATAATGAAGGATAATATCCATAATGAAGGATAATATCCATTATGAAGGATAATATCCATAATAAAGAATAATATCCATAATGAAGGATAATATCCATAATGATGGATAATATCCATAATAAAGAATAATATCCATAATGAAGGATAATATCCATAATGATGGATAATATCCATAATGAAGGATAATATCCATAATAAAGAATAATATCCATAATGAAGGATAATATCCATAATGAAGGATAATATCCATAATGAAGGATAATATCCATAATGAAGGATAATATCCATAATAAAGAATAATATCCATAATGAAGGATAATATCCATAATGAAGGATAATATCCATAATAAAGAATAATATCCATAATGAAGGATAATATCCATAATGAAGGATAATATCCATAATGAAGGATAATATCCATAATGAAGGATAATATCCATAATGAAGGATAATATCCATAATGAAGGATAATATCCATAATAAAGAATAATATCCATAATGAAGGATAATATCCATAATGATGGATAATATCCATAATGAAGGATAATATCCATAATGAAGGATAATATCCATAATGAAGGATAATATCCATAATGAAGGATAATATCCATAATGAAGGATAATATCCATAATGATGGATAATATCCATAATGAAGGATAATATCCATAATGATGGATAATATCCATAATGAAGGATAATATCCATAATGAAGGATAATATCCATAATGAAGGATAATATCCATAATGAAGGATAATATCCATAATGAAGGATAATATCCATAATGAAGGATAATATCCATAATCAAGGATAATATCCATAATGAAGGATGATATCCATTATGATGGATAATATCCATAATGAAGGATAATATCCATTATGATGGATAATGTCCATAATGAAGGATAATATCCATTATGATGGATAATATCCATAATGAAGGATAATATCCATAATGAAGGATAATATCCATAATGAAGGATAATATCCATAATGATGGATAATATCCATAATGAAGGATAATATCCATTATGATGGATAATATCCATAATGAAGGATAATATCCATTATGATGGATAATATCCATAATGAAGGATAATATCCATAATGAAGGATAATATCCATAATGATGGATAATATCCATAATGATGGATAATATCCATAATGAAGGATAACATATACAATGAGGTGGGGCTGCGGTGGTACTAAATAATGAATGGTAGTTACTATTAGACATATAGGCGTGAAAAGTGCAAGAAAAATGCATTAATAGAGCAAGAAATGTGGCTTAGGAAAGGCTAAGTGTAAAGTGTTAGAGGAACAGGATTGTAAAGAGCTGTGAAGAGAGCGTCTGATAGTGTCGTTAAGGAAGTCCAATTGTCATAGTGTGTTTAAAGTTTGTCAATCTGTGTGTTGCTCAGTATTTTCCAGCACACATTCAGCGATGGTATGCCGATCCTGAGGTGGATAGACTCGCACTTGGCGAGGTCCTCCACCTCACACCCAGCACAATGCCCGGTTCTGGATACGTTGTAGCTGCACTACGTTAGTCTTAGCAGTCAGTGTTAAGGCCTCCAGCTGTTGCTCTTTGTATTACGGAAAGTACACAGAAGTCTCTGTCTTATGAACCTGAGGTACGAGATTATTTGTTTACTATGAAGATGTTATTAATAAGAGGAAAAAACGCAGCCATTTAACCTACTCCTTCACTTTTTTTTGTGAGTGATCGTATACGCACGTAGCCAGCTGATAATTGAATAAACAACCCTGGCAACAATGAAGTTATATTTAATATAAGGTGACCTAGTTCTTGAGTAAAAGCCAGTGAGAGTGTAGGTATAAGAATTTATAATTCTTTTTAGTAAATCCTAAGCTTGTGGCTTAGTGTTGGAGCAGAGCATTCACCCTGTGAGTAGAAGCTGCCAGCAGACACAAGCTCTGCTTAGACAAAATATCTTGTGTCTCTACCCTTTTTTCCACACAATACTAACTTTAAAATTACTCTGTCCTACTAAAGTTCGTAGAGACTCAAAGGTTCTTAGCCAGACGCCTGTTTATGATAACGCTCTGCACAACCTTAATAAAGCAGCTCCTAAATTGTGCCTTATATCCCAGAGAACATTCCACAGCGTCAGGACATCACTCTGAAGTCCTCATTGAGCCATACAAACTGCCCTTCTTCAACCTCAGTTAAGTAAAGTGTCAACATTAAGGAGAAACAGCTCACTACTGTTTTCCTGGGATCTATTAGGCTTCCCCAAACTGGGACGTTTTAAGAGCTTTCCTCCATTTTTCTTTTCTTTTTTTTTTCATTTCCTTCCACCAACTTTTCGCTATTATTTTGCTCATATCTCGAGAAAGCTTCATACAATCGTCTTCAGAATTTCAAGGGTTGTGCAGTCACGAGGGTCACATTCTTGGAACAACTGGTGAGCGCAAGTGACCATCACCAAAGATGATGAGCTCATTCCCAGCACCTGGATGGCTCAGATAACTTGGAAAACCTTCACCAGAATAACTTCAGACCTTCAGAAAGGTGTCTGTTCTATGGCGGAGAGTAAACTTCAAGAGTGTAAGAGCAGATCTGATCATTTTATGTACAAAAGTGTGAAATGTTCATTCCGTTATTTCGCGTTAAATAAATTTAAGTTTACTTCTGAGCGACTTCATATTTTTAGTGGGAAATGCGTCGTACAGCCACAATACTACACATCAAGTTTTTTGCGTGCAGGAAAATTTGTTGGTGTAATAAAAGAACAAAAACAAAAGTCTGAAATCGTTGGATATTTTTTAATATAACCGAAAAATAGCTTTATAATCAGGTTAAAATTTTCTCCATTTGTGCGGTTTTCTGAATATAGGTTCTTGCTGTTATTGGTCGACATAAAGTCCAATTTGCAAATTTTATTAAATAGCAATATTCATTTATTATTTTTAACACATCGGCCGTCTCCCACCCAGGGTGACCTGAAAAAGAAGAAACACTTTTACCATCACTTGCTTCATGATAAAGACCAGCCGATGCTACAGTTCAAAATACAAATATCCTCACCCGTCTTTTAGAGTGCAGGTACTGTACCTCCCACCAACAGGCACATTCATTTACCTCCCAAGTCATCCTTATTTTTTTCTGTTCCATCCTCTCTAAATGTCTGAACCACCTCAACAATCCCTCTTCAGTCCTCTCTCTGGCAGGCTCTCTCTCTCTCTTTTAGTAATCCCGCACCACCTTCTAATCTCCAAGCTACGAATTCTCCGCATAATATTTACACCACACTTTACCCTCAGACACGACATCTCCACTGCCTCCAACCTTCTCCTCCTTGCTGCAACATTTACAACCCATGCATCACACTCATATAAGAGCGTTGGTATCATTATACTCTCATACATTCCCCTTTTTGCTTCAAAGGATAACGTTCTGTGTCTCCATAATGCCCCTTCGTTATGTGTTTACCTGGAGTTTACCTGGAGAGAGTTCCGGGAGTCAACGCCCCCGCGGCCTGGTCTGTGACCAGGCCTCCTGGTGGATCAGAGCCTGATCAACCAGGCTGTTACTGTTGGCTGCACGCAAACCAACGTACGAGCCACAGCCCGGCTGGTCAGGAACCAACTTTAGGTGCTTGTCCAGTGCCAGCTTGAAGACTGCCAGGGGTCTGTTGGTAATCCCCCTTATGTATGCTGGGAGGCAGTTGAACAGTCTCGGGCCCCTGACACTTATTGTATGGTCTCTTAACGTGCTAGTGACACCCCTGCTCTTCATTGGGGGGATGTTGCATCGTCTGCCAAGTTTTTTGCTTTCGTAGTGAGTGATTTTCGTGTGCAAGTTCGGTACTAGTCCCTCTAGGATTTTCCAGGTGTATATAAGCATGTATCTCTCCCGCCTGCGTTCCAGGGAATACAGATTCAGGAACCTCAAGCGCTCCTAGTAATTGAGGTGTTTTATCTCCGTTATGCACGCCGTGAAGGTTCTCTGTACATTTTCTAGGTCAGCAATTACACCTGCCTTGAAAGGTGCTGTTAGTATGCAGCAATATTCCAGCCTAGATAGAAGAAGCGACTTGAAGAGTGTCATCATGGGCTTGGCATCCCTATTTTGAAGGTTCTCATTATCCATCCTGTCATTTTTCTAGCAGATGCGATTGATACAATGTTATGGTCCTTGAAGGTGAGATCCTCCGACATGATCACTCCCAGGTCTTTGACGTTGGTGTTTCGCTCTATTTTGTGGCCAGAATTTGTTTCGTACTTTGATGACGATTTAATTTCCTCGTGTTTGCCATATCTGAGTAATTGAAATTTCTCATCGTTAAACTTCATATTGTTTTCTGCAGCCCACTGAAAGATTTGGTTGATGTCCGCCTGGAGCCTTGCAGTGTCTGCAATGGAAGACACTGTCATGCAGATTCGGGTGTCATCTGCAAAGGAAGACACGATGCTGTGGCTGACATCCTTGTCTATGTCAGATATGAGGATGAGGAACAAGATGGGAGCAAGTACCGTGCCTTGTGGAACAGAGCTTTTCACCGTAGCTGCCTCGGACTTTACTCTGTTGACTACAACTCTCTGTGTTCTGTTAGTGAGGAAATTATAGATCCATCGACCGACTTTTCCCGTTATTCCTTTAGCACGCATTTTGTGCGCTATTACGCCATGGTCACACTTGTCGAAGGCTTTTGCAAAGTCTGTATATATTACATCTGCATTCTTTTTGTCTTCTAGTGCATCTAGGACCTTGTAGTGATCCAATAGTTGAGACAGACAGGAGCGACCTGTTCTAAACCCATGTTGCCCTGGGTTGTGTAACTGATGGGTTTCTAGATGGGTGGTGATCTTGCTTCTTAGGACCCTTTCAAAGATTTTAATGATATGGGATGTTAGTGCTATCGGTCTGTAGTTCTTTGCTGTTGCTTTACTGCCCCCTTTGTGGAGTGGGGCTATGTCTGTTGTTTTTAGTAATTGTGGGACGACCCCCGTGTCCATGCTCCCTCTCCATAGGATGGTAAAAGCTCGTGATAGGGGCTTCTTGCAGTTCTTGATGAACATGGAGTTCCATGAGTCTGGCCCTGGGGCAGAGTGCATGGGCATGTCATTTATCGCCTGTTCGAAGTCATTTGGCGTCAGGATAACATCAGATAGGCTTGTGTTAACCAAATTCTGTGGCTCTCTCATAAAAAATTCATTTTGATCTTCGACTCTCAGTCTGGTTAGCGGCTTGCTAAAAACTGAGTCATACTGGGACTTGAGTAGCTCACTCATTTCCTTGCTGTCATCTGTGTAGGACCCATCTTGTTTAAGTAGGGGCCCAATACTGGACGTTGTTCTCGACTTTGATTTGGCATAGGAGAAGAAATACTTTGGATTTCTTTCGATTTCATTTATGGCTTTTAGCTCTTCCCGCGATTCATGACTCCTATAAGATTCCTTTAGCTTATGTTCGATGCTTGCTATTTCTGTGACCAGTGTCTCCCTACGCATTTCAGATATATTGACCTCTTTTAGCCGCTCTGTTATTCTTTTCCGTCGCCTGTAAAGGGAGCGCCTGTCCCTTTCTATTTTACATCTACTCCTCCTTTTTCTTAGAGGAATAAGCCTTGTGCATACATCGAGCGCCACCGAGTTAATCTGTTCTAGGCATAAGTTGGGGTCTGTGTTGCTTAGTATATCTTCCCAGCTTATATCAGTTAGGATTTGGTTTACTTGGTCCCACTTTATGTTTTTGTTATTGAAGTTGAATTTGGTGAATGCTCCCTCGTGACTAATCTCATTATGTCGGTCTGGGGCTCCGCGCATACATGTCTGAACCTCAATTATGTTGTGATCTGAGTATTTTGTTTTTGATATGGTGACATTTTGTATCAGATCATCATTGTTAGTGAAGATGAGGTCTAGTGTATTCTCCAGTCTAGTAGGCTCTATTATTTGCTGATTTAAATTTAATTTTGTGCAGAGATTTAAAAGCTCGTGTGTGTGTGTGAGTTTTCATCAGAGCTGCCTCCTGGTGTTATTACTGCAACAATATTATTTGCTATATTCCTCCATTTTAGGTGCCTTAAGTTGAAATCCCCCAGGAGCAAGATGTTGGGCGCAGGAGCTGGCAGATTTTCCAGACAGTGATCAATTTTTAACAGCTGTTCCTGGAATTGCTGGGATGTTGCATCCGGAGGCTTGTAGACTACCACAATGACTAGGTTTTGGTTCTCGATCTTTACTGCTAAAACTTCCACTACATCATTTGAGGCATTTAGCAGTTCTGTGCACACAAGTGACTCTGCAATGTACAGGCTAACCCCCCTCCCCCCTTTTGCCTGTTCACTCTGTCGCATCTGTATAGGTTGTAACCTGGGCTCCATATTTCGTTGTCCAAGTGATCCTTTATGTGGGTCTCAGTGAAAGCCGCGAACATTGCCTTTGCCTTTGCAAGCAGTCCACGGATGAAAGGTATTTTGTTTGTTGCTGGCTTTAGACCCTGTATATTTGCAAAGATGAATGTCATCGGACTGGTGGTATTGTTGGTACTGGGGGGGGAGGGGGTTTCCGGCATTAGTATCTGTATCTGTTGGTTTGGAGTGGAGGCCATCGACTGTGGTTCCACTCCAGGAATGACTGGATTTGGTGTACGATTTCTGCCATTTCCTGCCAGTTTTTTTTCTTCCTGGCACTAAAAAACCTCTCCCTCTTGAGTGACTGTGACTACCCAGGTTTTCCCATGGCCTGGATGTTTTGTATCTTTTTGTCCCCTTTAGATGGTGTGCCTGGCAATTTACGTTATAGCACAGTCATTCCTGTACTGAAGAGGGACACATTTCGGGGTGAAAAAGCTTACAGGAAGGGAGTTTGCATTTTCCTGTTGTCATATGGGCACGGCATTTTCTAGGGTGGTCGTAGTTGCACGTCCCATCTGTTTTTCCAGATTTCCCATGCCTGCAGATACCAAGTGCATAGTATGTGCACAGGCTTGGTTTCCGTTTGCCTTGGGTTTCTGTGACTGTATTCCCTGTTGGTGCATGTTTGCCTTGGGTTTCTGTGACTGTATTCCCTGTTGGTGCATGTTTACCTGTCTTATTCCTATCCTCCCTAGCACCAACAAAGGAGCTCCCACCAGTTGTTTTTGGTAATATATCCTCACTATTGCTAATGGAGTCCTCTTGTTTGTTATTTCCTGTGGTATTTCTAGTTTGCAATATTGGTTTTATCTTATCTTTGACTACACTTGATTCCCCACTACGGCTCCTGTCTCCCATGAGGTCATTTATATGCATTCCAACCTGCGTACAATTCCCGACTACCTGGACAAAATCTCCTGCTTCACCATTACTGTCTCCCAGGACAGCACCTCCAGCTTCACCATTACTGTCTACCAGGACAGCACTATCAGCCCCACATTTACTGACAACCAGGACATCACCTCCAGCCTTATAGTTTCTGTCTACATGGCCAGTATCAAGGGCAGTACCATCCAGCCCAGACTTTTTATGTTCCCATCTGTTGTAGAAAGCTTCCAGGTTGTCTACGAAAGCAGCTTTGATGTTATCCTCTTTTAATACCAATGTGATATTAGTCCACAGATTTATCTCATTTGGACATACCCAAAAACACTTCCCTGTTTTAATACTTCTCGTAGCTAGTTCTTGGATATTTGCACAAGGGGCGTGACACCAATTTCCACAAAAATGACAATTTATCCATGTGGAAGCCCGTTTGTTTGATTGATTGCAGACTACACAGAGCTTCATAATGATTTGAATGGTTGAATTACTGTAATTCTACTAGCAACTCTTGAATACTCTATTAATAACCTCCTTAAAGTGAAGCTCTAGCTAGTTGTATTTCTATTTCTAACTGTACTTGTATGTTAGGACAGCTTACCGGAGTACGCTCCTGTTTTTTATTTATTGTTTGTGTTTATAAGGGCGCCTACAACCTCATCCGTTTACAGTCTGCTTTATTGTCCAACGAAACGGTTTGAAATCGGTCGAGGGTTCGGACCAGTCGAGGGTTCGGAACCAGTCTGATTTGATCAGTGGGTCACTTATTTAAAACATACTGGTCGGTGATTTGGGCTAACACATGAAGGATCTACTAGAAGTTATCTACCCAAGTAATATGTGATTTGATTAATACAAAAAGTATAACTTGCGTGTTGAAGAACCGGCGATTGCTGGCAGCTCCTACAATGACGAATGGTTGACCTCAACCCTTGTTTAACAATCACTGTATCTAGCTTTTCTAGTTTTTTTCCGTCTCCACCACAATAAATGCTATATTATCACTATAGTTGACTGGTGGAAATTTTGGAGGAAGGACGCTTTTTCTGTAGTAATATTTGCTTCTGGTTGTGTATATTGCGACCGCTGGTAACTACAGGTTATATGAAATTCACAGTATACGTCTGGTATTTCAAGAAAATAGAAACTAATGAAAGTCACTCCACTCCACTAAGTACCATTATAATACTGGTTAGTTGCTACTACAACACTGTATTCTGCTAATCACTGGCATCACTAGATTATATGCGAGTACACTAGCAGGCCAGGAAGATTATTAAAACAGCCGACCACTGTGGTAAGTTTCTGGCGACTTCTGGCACCTGCCTCTATAGGCTTATCACTTCATTTACAAATTCACCTGTTTTCAAATGACACTTTAGCCTTTATCTATATACTATTATCTATACTAGGGAGCCACTGTAGTATGCACTATACACTGTGTATACACAATGTTATCAGGGAGACTTTCTTTCCTCTGACAAAAAAAAAGTTCTGTTATTATTTTGCCCACGACACACTAGGCCTATGATTCCCCTCTGGAAGTAAACTCTGCTAGGTAGTGCACACTAATTCTCCTTTTTTGACTTAGTATATAATGTTTTCCGCCCAAGATTGGTTCCAGGCGCAAGAGGGATGTATCGTATAAGATTGATGGCACAAATTAAAATTCTAGCAATGCGCAAGTCCCACCTGAGTGGGACTTGCACATGAGTTAATAGTTTTATCGAAGCTTAGTACTTGGGGAGCATTGAAAATGGGTTGGACAAATATTCTGTTAGTGGGTTGGATTTGTGAAGGACTTGCCCAGTATTGGCCAATAGGCCTACTGCAGTATTCCTCCTTTCTTATGTTCTTATGTAAAGCTAACTGATTTTCCTGGTAGCCACCACAGCCTAACACCTTCCTCAGGGTTCAAGGTGCATACTTGAGTGCGCTTCTATGTTTACAAAATCGCTGACAATGTCACCGCTCTTCTCCTATCATCATCATCATCTCCATCAGTCACTATTCTACTCGGTCAAGCCCTGACTCTGTTTCTTCGACTAAAGGCATTCTCCACAGCGCTATTTTTCGCCAGTTCTCATTTTCCTGCTCTCTTCTTACATTGAGAACTGTGTACATATATTGGAGTACTGTACCAGACCTAGTGTCCATGCTGGAAAATCGTCCTCAAAGGCTATCATTCTCACCATAGATTTACCACTACTTTAACTTCTTGTTGCCCTGACCTATATAAAAGTCTCTTTTTTCGAAATCTTAATATATCAGTGGTATACAATATCAATAAGTTAACGAATTAGACATATATGGAACACTCTATATCTTCATTTTGTAGCCGTTTAGCCATCCAGTGGCGAAAGAAACTGTTGAAGAGAAGGAAATCACTCCCTCAGATTAGCAGATTTATATTTAAAATGTAGTAGGAGATGCGGTAATCAGTCTCTCAGCCTAGAAGCAGGTACTGAACACTGTAGCCATAATGAATTTGAAGCACAGACAGAAAGTGAGCGCATTTGTACTGGAGTCAGATGAGGTGCAGCAGATTTAGCCATTGTCACTAGTCAGCGGGACCCACCGATGGAAGTACATGATGCCAGATGTTGCTGTGTCTAACAAGTTATGTATCAGTGATATAAAATTTCGTCAAGTTGACGAATTAGACACATTTGCTACCTTTGGGTATCTTGATTTTGCAGACGTTTCGCCATCCAGTGGCTTTATCGTTACAGCACAGGGAGGTACCAGGAAGACTTTAGGGAAGATAATCAGTCCCTCAGCCTCCTAGAATTATAAATAAAACTCAGTTGAAGACGTAGTAATCAGTCTCAGCCATGAAGGTGTTGAGCACCGTAGTCCTGATGACTGAAGCACAGACAGGAAGGTGTTGAGCACCGTAGTCCCGATGACTGAAGCACAGACAGGAAGGTGTTGAGCACCATAGTCCTGATGACTGAAGCACAGACAGGAAGGTGTTGAGCACCGTAGTCCTGATGACTGAAGCACAGGCAGGAAGGTGTTGAGCACCGTAGTCCTGATGACTGAAGCACAGACAGGAAGGTGTTCAGCACCGTAGTCCTGATGACTGAAGCACAGACAGGAAGGTGGACGTCTGTGCTTGCACATTATCTCACCAAGTATATTAGTGCCCATCTTCTTGCAAGTGATTTGGATTCATCCAAACTTTGGTTTTCAGCTGTTACGGTTAATCTTAAGCCAGGTTAGTGCACTGCGTAACAACATACTTCGTAGAATGAGAGGATATGGTTCCAAACTTAGAAATGTAAGGCACAAATAGTAGTTACTCAGTCTTTTCTAGTTTCTTTTTATTTAAAAGCTTAAATACTTTAGATAATCATAAATATTAAATATGACTTCGCCAGAAACCTTCATTCACACAAGAGAACTCTTAAACATTACTTGTGTGCAAGTACATATATTGAGAATTTACACTTTCACTAACTCCCTGGCATAAGGAATATATCACAAAGTTCTAAGCTTGACACTGGTCGTCACATCGTAACCTGAAGGTAACAGTATATAATTGTCCGCAGACTTAACTTCACAATAAACCACAAGCTGGTTCAGGAGTTTTTACAACAGAATTTCTCTATCCAAGTGAGAATAAGGCGGAGTACTAGGAGGGTAGCTCAGTCAATGTACACTGAGTCAGCAGAGAGAGTGAACTGGCCATAGACAGTAAATCCCTTCATGACATCAGCTCGTCAAAAGGGAAAGAGGGTAGAGCGGTGCGAACTACCCACCGATGGAGATACCTTGTTATAAACCTTAGCCAGGTGTACCTACCTAACACATTACTCAAGGTATATATATATATATATATATATATATATATATATATATATACACACACACATCATACCCGGGTATATTCCTAAATCAGATAATATTATAAACTAGTGGAATCTTTAATTTATCTAATATTAAAGAAACCCCGAGTATAATATTAAGTGGATAATACATTCATTAATATTATTATGACCTTGGTCACAACACCCCCCCCCCTTTCAACGACTAAACTTCGCCGTAAAAGAGGACTTCAAAAATAGAATATAAACCAAAATACATGTCATTCCTCTAACAAAGACCCTGATAACAAATGTTGCTTCTCCAACAAGAAAATTAAAAGTCTTGTGTCGCCAAACCACGTATGTGTAGACACCACGTAACCAGAGCTTCTGGTAGAAGAGGTGTTTCTCATAAAGAGGCCTTAAGTGACCATTGGTAGCAGAAGTCAACAGGAGACTGCCACCGCAGAAATAAGTTCTGGATACCATATGGTGGCTTACGTGACAGGTCTCCTCAGTGGTTACAAGAATCAGATAACTGTAAGTAAACAAATAGCATTAAGAAAATGCATTAAACAAATACATACCTATAAAAGTGCACTACAAATCCTCTTTTATAAATTCAAATTTAATTACATGTCTTAAGGACGCGACAGAGTGTCAGCAATAACATTATCAGCTCCTCTAATATGGTTAATACTTATAGAAAAAGGTTGTATCCTAAGGGACCATCTTTGTATTCTAGCATTCTTAGCCTTCATGGTGTTTAAAAAGGTTAAGGGATTATGATCTGTTTTTACTCTAATTTTATGAGGGGTAGTCCCGAGATAGACTTCAAAGTGTTCCAAGGCTAAGACCAATGCTAGTGCCTCCTTTTCAACGGTTGCATAACTTAATTGATGGGGTTTCAATTTTGCAGAAAAATAACAGACTGGGTGTAAAAGATCAGAAGAGGAGGAAGGTTGTAGAAGCACAGCACCGACTGCATACTCGCTGGCATCCACTTGTAAAGTAAAGGGAGCGTCGAACACCGGACTCTGTAGAACTGGAGAGGAACCAAGTAGACGCTTTAGACGAGTAAAGGCTAACTCACTTGTAGCCGTCCATTTAAAAGGAACTTTAGAACTTGTAAGTTCAAACAGGGGAGCTGCCACTTGCGAAAAATTAGGGCAAAACCGGCGGTAGTAACCGGCCATCCCTATGAACCTCTGTACACCTTTCTTGTCTTGCGGAGCGGGAAAATCCATAATAGCAAGAATCATTGCTATTATGGCAACCGTGCCTTGTCCTATATTAAATCTCAGATATTTTATTCGGGCCTGACCAAACTCACACTTAGCAAGGTTGACGGTAAAATGGTGTTCATCTAGCCTTTTCAAGAGCGCTTCCAGCCGAATTTGGTGTTGAGGCCAGTCATCGCTGAATACTACCAGATCATCTAGGTAGGCTTCCGTTCCTTCCAAGTCATACGTCAGCTGATTCATAAGCCTCTGGAAGGTCGAGGCTGCGTTGCAGAGCCCGAAGGGCATCACCCTGTAGTTAAACAGGCCTCCAGGCACGGTGAAAGAAGAAATCTCCTGCGCTTGGGGCGATAACGGCACTTGATAATAACCACGCAGGAGGTCCAAACGACTGACATACTTAGCACTGGAGACGCTGTCTATTAGGTCGTCAACCCTAGGAAGGGGAACTCCGTCAGGCACTGTTAGGGAATTTACTCTCCGATAGTCGGTACACATTCTAAATGAACCGTCCGACTTAGGTACAAGGACACACGGTGAAGCCCAAGGGCTTTTGCTATGTTCAATCAAACCATGATTGAACAAGAAACTTATTTCCTCCCGCAGAGCTTTATTCTTTACTGGGCTGAGTCTATACGGAGCTTGTTTAACTGGAGCAGCTCCTTGCACGTCCCCATCGTGGATCCCCATGGTGCACTGTCTGGGGATATCTCCAAAGAGACTTCTATAAGTGGAAATCAAGTCTCGGATTTCACTTGCTCTTTTCTTTTCTAAGTTACCGAGATAATCATCTAAGGTTTCCATTATTTCCGAGTTCTTCAGTCTTATCTCGACTCCACGTGAAGAATCTTCTTTACTTGAGTCACCTTCTTGTGTCCTCACCACAGCCACAGGGACAAGCCCTTCGTAGTATTTCTTTAGCTGATTTATATGGTAAGTTCGGGTCGATTTTCTGGTGTTCTTACCACATAATTTACCTTACTCAGCTTCTTAATCACCTCCATTGGACCCTCATACTTGGGTTGCAAGGTATGGCCTGGCACCGGCTTTAAAGCTAACACTTTTTCTCCCACATTTAATGAACGCTCCACAGCAGTCTCGTCATAACTTTGTTTCATACGGTTTTGAGCTTGTCTGAGGTTGTCAGAGGCCAATTGCCGAGTAAAAAACTAGTGTTCTTGCATTGCCGTGGGGGATAAACATAAAGGCGGCTCCACTTTTCCAGACCATACGTCCTTTAGCATTACTAACGGTCCTCGGACCGCATGACCATAAATGAGTTCAAAAGGACTATATCCTGAACTCTCCTGTTTGCTCTCTCTTAAGGCAAGGAGGAGGAAAGGAATACCTTCATCCCAGGCTGTTGAGAACTGCTCACAGTATGCCCTCATCATGATCTTCAGGGTTTGGTGAAACCTCTCTGACACCCTGGGTTTGGGGTCTATATGCTGTTGAAACAATGGGTTTAACTCCGACCCTGGACATAGCTTCACGGAAAATCTTTGATGTGAAATTCGTCCCTCTGTCAGATTGAATCTCCTTAGGGAATCCGAATTGTGCGAAGAATCTAAATAGGACTCTCACAATAGCCTTGGCACTAATCTTGCGAAGGGGCACAGCCTCTGGATAACGAGTAGCCGTATCCATTATAGTAAGAAGATATTGATTGCCAAGCCTAGTTTTTGGGAGAGGTCCCACACAGTCTATTACGAGCCGAGAGAAGGGTTCGCCTTCTACGGCAATAGGTAAGAGGGGAGCAGGAGGAGGTTTTTGTGCAGGCTTTCCAATGAGCTGGCAAATAGCACTGTTTCTCAAGTACTCAGTCACGGTATAAGAACATAAGAATGTAGGAACACTGCAGAAGGCCTACTGGCCCATACGAGGCAGGTCCTTATCAAAACGACATCTACCTAAAGCTACTCAAGAAATAACTCCCGTACCCCTTAACACCAATCAAACCCAGCCAGGGCCAGAAGAAATATCGGGCTAATTTTCCTAGAGTCTTTCTTATTCCCAAATGTCCACCCATGGGGCTAGAATGTGCCACTTCCAACGCTAACTCCTGAAGTCGGACAGGTAAAACCAAAAGCTGTTTTGGCTTGAGACATGAATTAACTGAAGTCGACGGAAATTTCTTCATCATGATACCGTCAGAGTAATAAAAACATTCTTCCTTACCCTCAGCTTCCATCTCAGTAAGCGCTTGATCCCTTGCCTGTTTCAACAACGGGTCTTCAAGCTGTTCTTTCACTAAATTTTCCCGATTAAAGTCGTTACTCCGTAATGGGGCAAAATCTACCACTTGGGATTTTGGACCCCTCAAGGAAGGTTCCTTGATGTTGGTGAGGGGCTCTTGATTTAGGGAATTGGATCTGTGCTCCAGTTCCCCGAATTAAGCCTGAATGCCTTCCACATCCCCCCCCACAGGCGCTGTATAATCCTCCAGGTTTAGCGCTTCCCCCTTGATTATAATAATAATAATAATGGGATTTTGGAGGCTGATTTTCGACTTCATGTTGATCACTGGCACTGAACAGAGCATCCAAACCCCAATCTGAGGGTTAATCAGGAGTAGGCAGTGGTTCCAAATTTTTAGCCATAGCCCTGGTTATAGCTGTAAGAGGGAATAGACGAGGACCTTCCTTACACCCTTCAATGGCGTAATTCTCTCCAGAGAACTTCTCTATAATATAAGGTTCTCGGCAAATTCCTCCTCTTCCTAAATTATTACCCACCAATAGATCTACACTCTTAATGGGAAAATCAGTATCAGAAAGGCCCACAACAGCTTCACCTTGATATGAATCTACGTTCACATACACCTTATGAAGGGGTACTCTTGTGATGGCGCCACCGTAACCTTCTAGCAGAACATCCAGGTTAATATAAGTGTCATCATTTAGAGGAAGTACTCCTTTTCTCAGTAAGGTCAGGTAGCTTCCCGTATCCCGATAGGATACTATGTCCACCATTTGGTCCTCTGTAATTCCAGCCTTACCCTTAAAGAAGTAAGGCAACATGGCTTCCGAAACTTTGTCTGCGAACAGTTCAGAGGGAATTAGGCACTTCAATTTTGAGGAAAACGTCATCTGTACAGGTATTGTTTCGGAACCTGACCGCTTACGGTCTCGACTTAATTGGAAACATGAGCGCCTCCAATGGCCTGGTTTCTGACAATAAAAGCAAGTTGGGCCTCTTCTTGCTGTATCTCTCTCGTAAGATGGTCTTCCTTTACCATTACTATGGACGACACTCAAGTAGGCTTTTGCTGAATGAGGAGGAGAGGTCTGCTGAACCATTTTCCTAGAAGAGAAAGGCTGACTCTTAGGAGAACATAACCTGGCTTTGTCTCTAGACCCTTTTTCCTTGGTCAATTGAGAGGTTATCTCGAAGTGATCAGCTAGAGAAGCAGAGGCCAACACATCTGCAGTCTGGTGTTTGATAACAAAGGAGCGTACATCGCCTGTCAGAGAGTTCTGAAATTCTTCTTGCAAGATCAACTGTATCAGACTCTCCATAGTATCACACCCAGATGACCTCAACCATCGCTCTAGAGCCACCTTCTTTTGCCGGGCAAATTCTACCCAGGTTTGGCCGAGCAGTCTTCGTAGAGAGCGGAAAGTGCGCTGATAACTTACAGGAAGTAAGTCATACTCCTTTAAAATGATCTTCTTAACTGCCTCGTAATCTGCATACTTGTCATACAGGAGAGCTGCAGTACATGATTGAGCCTTACCCTTAAGGGTGGTGTGAAGTAAGGTAGCCCAATGTTCTCGAGGCCATCTCATCCCTCGTGCCTGATTCTCAAATGTGTCGAAGTGTCCAAGTCTGTTTCACAAAACCTGGGCACTAATGAGGCAGCCCTGTGCAGGTCAAAGGTCAAGGTTGGAGTAGCGGACGACTTACTCTTTTCCTCCTCTTTTTGCCTCTCGAATCTGATGTTTTCCCTCTCGAACTCTTCTTTATACAGCAGGCACTGGGATTCCAGTTGCTCTGTTTGCAACTTTAAAAGATGTTCCAAGCATTGAAAGTGTTCGAGTGTGAGAGGAGTCAAAAGTACTGGAGGAGTGGGAGGAGTGTGTCCCTCTAGGCAAAGCTTGGGATGAGCTCCACCTCCGGTCGCCCCCACATGACCAGGGCTAGCTAATGGGCTCTCATTACATGAATCAGGTGGCACGTTGTCCCGAGACATAACCTCTGCTCCCAAAGTGAGGTCTTCAAATGAAGCCACCACATGAGCTACTCCTAGGGACAAAGATTCCTCCGAGGGTGTCTTGCCATGCGAGTCCAACCTCGGGACAGTGTCAGAGGGCTGAGAAAATATGTTCTGTATTATAGAATGGACGGTACTCACTATATAACGATTGTTATAAGAAACTCCTAAATATCTAGCAACTTGCCAGCACTGTTGTAGTGGTAAAGTCTTCAGCGTATCTGGAGTCAAGTCCTTCACCAACTGTGATATGTCACGATCCATGGTCAATAAGTTCAAAGCTCCCGGACAGGCCCCCACTTCTTACGGTTTGAATCTTAATCTTTAGCCAGGTTAGTGCACTCTGTAACAACATACTTCGTAGAATGAGAGGATATGGTTCCAATCTTAGAAATGTAAGGCACAAATAGTAGTTACTCAGTCTTTTCTAGTTTCTTTTTATTTAAAAGCTTAAATGCTTTAGATAATCATAAATATCTATTAAATATCACTTTGTCAGAAACTTTCATTCACACAAGAGAACTCTTAAATAGAATGTACATCAATATGGTCACTACACTTATTAATGATCAGAGGAATATTACTGCTTCCTCAATAGTAATATTACTTGTGTGCAAGTACATATATTGAGAATTTACACTTTCACTAACTCCCTGGCATAAGGAATATATCACAAAGTTCTAAGCTTGACACTGGTCGTCACATCGTAACCTGAAGGTAACAGTATATAATTGTCCGCAGACTTAACTTCACAATAAACCACAAGCTGGTTCAGGAGTTTCTACAACAGAATTTCTCTATCCAAATGAGAATAAGGCGGAGTACTAGGAGGGTAGCTCAGTCAATGTACACTGAGTCAGCAGAGAGAGTGAACTGGCCATAGACAGTAAATCCCTTCATGACATCAGCTCGTCAATAGGGGGAGAGGGTAGAGCGGTGCGAACTACCCACCAATGGAGATACCTTGTTATAAACCTTAGCCAGGTTTACCTACCTAACACATTACTCAAGGTATATATATATATATATATATATATATATATATATATATATATATATATATAAAATATATATATATATATATATATATATATATATATATATATATATATATATATTTATATGTATATATATACACACACATCATACCCGGGTATATTCCTAAATCAGATAATATTATAAACTAGTGGAATCTTTAATTTAGCTAATATTAAAGAAACCCTGAGTATAATATTAAGTGGATAATAAATACATTAATCTCATTATGACCTTGGTCATAACATCAGCATATCTTTATATAGTGTATAATGACTGGCCAAATTGTGTAACTTTTTCTTTTTTTTTTTTAAATAAAAAAAAACGAAAATAATAAAGTACACAAAGAAAACAAAAAAAAAATGCAAAAAAGATGGAATATTTTCCCCTAAGTTTGGCTTTTATAACGTACAAAGTTTTTCAGCAATATTTGGCCAGAGTCAAAACAATATTTACCTTCCCGAATGAGCTTGGGATGAGGTGCAAACAACCATCAACATTGCAGAGAAAGTGCACGCACGCCACTACACTGCACCGCGTTAAAAACTTCTAACTTCTAACTTCTGATTATAGTAATTCCTTAGGAAAATAAATAACGTTAGAGAGTCATAGAAAACGTGTTCCCGAGGAACGTATGCTGAGTGTAAATACCGGAATGTTGGTGAAGGTTTAAATAAAAATTTAAAGCGAGTGTTTGTGAGGGAAGGTTGTATTGTTTACCTTGCAAACCTGGAGACCCTCACCTCACCCGCGGCTTTTGTTGACAGAGGATGTGACCAGTGACTGCCAGAGGTCAAGCAGTGGCCCTGAGAGATTAACATGTATGAAAGGATGACAGGAAGACGGGAGATACGCAATGAGAGATAAAAGATGAGTGACAGAGGCAAAGATTAGTAAAATAGGAGATGATTAATATAGGAGAATTGGTGGAAATGACATTGTGTCAGGGCCAGGACAGTTATTGCTGGAAATACATTGCATACTGGTGGCTTTATTTTGTGCCAAAAAATGTTTTATTGTTATATTTTTATTAACACATCGGCCGTTTCCCACCAAGGCAGGGTACCCGAAAATGAAAAACTTTCATCATTCACTCCATCACTGCCTTGCGAGAGGTGCGCTTACACTACAGTTATATAACTGCAGCATTAACACCCCTCCTTCAGAGTGCAGGCACTGTACTTCCCATCTCCAGGACTCAAGTCCAGCCTGCCGGTTTCCCTGAATCCCTTCATAAATGTTACCTTGCTGACACTCCAACAGCACGTCTAACACGCTCACGCAAGCTTGTTTTATTACATGTAAACTGAAATAGGGTATTACATAGAGAACAGCACTGGTGATCAGTATTAAGTTCATCAAGTTTCAGAAGATCCTTGGGAAAAATGAGTAATATGAGATGGCTGTGAATAATACTTGCCTGGCAGGGGGCAGTATGCATGCTACATTGCTTCATCATTCTTTGACAGCGGATCCTAATGTGAGTTATAATCTTGTACCAAAATATTTGGAAACACTTCAGAAGACCTACTGGCCCATACTAGGCAGGCCTTTCTCACACCTTAATCTACTAACAAAAATATAGACCAAACCCATAGAAAAATATGCAATAAGACTTACAAATAGAGTATGACAAATTTATCACAAATAAATGAAGTTAAGATGTTAGATGTTAGTAAAGAGGGATATATAGAGGAAAGTAGTGAATAGTGGAGACATGAAGATAGTGAAGACTACAGTCATGAAGATAGTGAAGACTACAGTCATGAAGATAGTGAAGACCACAGTCATGAAGATAGTGAAGACCACAGTCATGAAGATAGTGAAGACAACAGTCATGAAGATAGTGAAGACCACAGTCATGAAGATAGTGAAGACTGCGGTAATGAAGATAGTGAAGACCACAGTCATGAAGATAGTGAAGACCACAGTCATGAAGATAGTGAAGACCACAGTCATGAAGATAGTGAAGACCACAGTCATGAAGATAGTGAAGACCACAGTCATGAAGATAGTGAAGACCACAGTCATGAAGATAGTGAAGACTACAGTCATGAAGATAGTGAAGACTACAGTCATGAAGATAGTGAAGACTGCAGTCATGAAGATAGTGAAGACTGCAGTCATGAAGATAGTGAAGACCACAGTCATGAAGATAGTGAAGACTACAGTCATGAAGATAGTGAAGACTACAGTCATGAATATAGTGAAGACTGCAGTCATGAAGATAGTGAAGACCACAGTCATGAAGATAGTGAAGACTACAGTCATGAAGATAGTGAAGACTACAGTCATGAAGATAGTGAAGACTGCAGTCATGAAGATAGTGAAGACCACAGTCATGAAGATAGTGAAAACTACAGTCATGAAGATAGTGAAGACTACAGTCATGAATATAGTGAATACTACAGTCATGAATATAGTGAAGACTGCAGTCATGAAGATAGTGAAGACCACAGTCATGAAGATAGTGAAGAATAAAGTCATGAAGATAGTGAAGACTACAGTCATGAATATAGTGAATACTACAGTCATGAATATAGTGAAAACTGCAGTCATGAAGATAGTGAAGACTGCAGTCATGAAGATAGTGAAGACTGCAGTCATGAAGATAGTGAAGACTACAGTCATGAAGATAGTGAAGACTGCAGTCATGAATATAGTGAAGACTGCAGTCATGAAGATAGTGAAGACTGCAGTCATGAAGATAGTGAAGACTGCAGTCATGAAGATAGTGAAGACTACAGTCATGAAGATAGTGAAGACTGCAGTCATGAAGATAGTGAAGACTACAGTCATGAAGATAGTGAAGACTGCAGTCATGAATATAGTGAGGACTGCAGTCATGAAGATAGTGAAGACTGCACTCATGAAGATAGTGAAGACTGCAGTCATGAAGATAGTGAAGACCACAGTCATGAAGATAGTGAAGACTACAGTCGTGAAGATAGTGAAGACTACAGTCATGAAGATAGTGAAGACTGCAGTCATGAAGATAGTGAAGACTACAGTCATGAAGATAGTGAAGACTGCAGTCATGAAGATAGTGAAGACTGCAGTCATGAAGATAGTGAAGACTGCAGTCATGAAGATAGTGAAGACTGCAGTCATGAAGATAGTGAAGACTGTAGTCATGAAGATAGTGAAGACTGTAGTCATGAAGATAGTGAAGACTGCAGTCATGAAAATAGTAAAGACGGCAGTCATGAAGATAGTGAAGACTGTAGTCATGAAGATAGTGAAGACTACAGTCATGAAGATAGTGAAGACTGCAGTCATGAAGAGAGCGAAGACTACAGTCATGAAGATAGTGAAGACTGTAGTCATGAAGATAGTGAAGACTACAGTCATGAAGATAGTGAAGACTGCAGTCATGAAGATAGTGAAGACTGCAGTAATGAAGATAGTGAAGACTACAGTCATGGAGATAGTGAAGACCACAGTCATGAAGATAGTGAAGAATAAAGTCATGAAGATAGTGAAGACTACAGTCATGAATATAGTGAATACTACAGTCATGAATATAGTGAAGACTGCAGTCATGAAGATAGTGAAGACTGCAGTCATGAAGATAGTGAAGACTGCAGTCATGAAGATAGTGAAGACTACAGTCATGAAGATAGTGAAGACTGCAGTCATGAAGATAGTGAAGACTGCAGTCATGAAGATAGTGAAGACTGCAGTCATGAAGATAGTGAAGACTGCAGTCATGAAGATAGTGAAGACTTCAGTCATGAAGATAGTGAAGACTACAGTCATGAAGATAGTGAAGACTGCAGTCATGAAGATAGTGAAGACTACAGTCATGAAGATAGTGAAGACTGCAGTCATGAATATAGTGAGGACTGCAGTCATGAAGATAGTGAAGACTGCAGTCATGAAGATAGTGAAGACTGCAGTCATGAAGATAGTGAAGACCACAGTCATGAAGATAGTGAAGACTACAGTCATGAAGATAGTGAAGACTACAGTCATGAAGATAGTGAAGACTGCAGTCATGAAGATAGTGAAGACTACAGTCATGAAGATAGTGAAGACTGCAGTCATGAAGATAGTGAAGACTGCAGTCATGAAGATAGTGAAGACTGCAGTCATGAAGATAGTGAAGACTGTAGTCATGAAGATAGTGAAGACTGTAGTCATGAAGATAGTGAAGACTGCAGTCATGAAAATAGTAAAGACTGCAGTCATGAAGATAGTGAAGACTGCCATCATGAAGATAGTGAAGACTGTAGTCATGAAGATAGTGAAGACTACAGTCATGAAGATAGTGAAGACTGCAGTCATGAAGAGAGCGAAGACTACAGTCATGAAGATAGTGAAGACTGTAGTCATGAAGATAGTGAAGACTACAATAGTGAAGACTGCAGTCATGAAGATAGTGAAGACTGCAGTAATGAAGATAGTGAAGACTACAGTCATGGAGATAGTGAAGACCACAGTCATGAAGATAGTGAAGAATAAAGTCATGAAGATAGTGAAGACTACAGCCATGAATATAGTGAATACTACAGTCATGAATATAGTGAAGACTGCAGTCATGAATATAGTGAAGACTGCAGTCATGAAGATAGTGAAGACTGCAGTCATGAAGATAGTGAAGACTGCAGTCATGAAGATAGTGAAGACTACAGTCATGAAGATAGTGAAGACTGCAGTCATGAATATAGTGAGGACTGCAGTCATGAAGATAGTGAAGACTACAGTCATGAAGATAGTGAAGACTACAGTCATGAAGATAGTGAAAACTGTAGTCATGAAGATAGTGAAGACTCCAGTCATGAAGATAGTGAAGACTGCAGTCATGAAGATAGTGAAGACTGCAGTCATGAAGATAGTGAAGACTGTAGTCATGAAGATAGTGAAGACTGTAGTCATGAAGATAGTGAAGACTGCAGTCATGAAGATAGTAAAGACTGAACTCATGAAGATAGTGAAGACTGCAGTCATGAAGATAGTGAAGACTGCAGTCATGAAGATAGTGAAGACTGCAGTCATGAAGATAGTGAAGACTGCAGTCATGAAGATAGTGAAGACTACAATCATGAAGATAGTGAAGACTACAGTCATGAAGATAGTGAAGACTGTAGTCATGAAGATAGTGAAGACTACAGTCATGAAGATAGTGAAGACTGCAGTCATGAAGATAGTGAAGACTGCAGTAATGAAGATAGTGAAGACTACAGTCATGGAGATAGTGAAGACTACAGTCATGAAGATAGTGAAGACTGCAGTCATGAAGATAGTGAAGACTGCAGTCATGAAGATAGTGAAGACTGCAGTCATGAAGATAGTGAAGACTGCAGTCATGAAGATAGTGAAGACTGCAGTCATGAAGATAGTGAAGACTACAGTCATGAAGATAGTGAAGACTGCAGTCATAAAGATAGTGAAGACTGCAGTCATGAAGATAGTGAAGACCACAGTCATGAAGATAGTGAAGAATAAAGTCATGAAGATAGTGAAGACTACAGTCATGAATATAGTGAATACTACAGTCATGAATATAGTGAAGACTGCAGTCATGAATATAGTGAAGACTGCAGTCATGAATATAGTGAAGACTGCAGTCATGAAGATAGTGAAGACTGCAGTCATGAAGATAGTGAAGACTACAGTCATGAAGATAGTGAAGACTACAGTCATGAAGATAGTGAAGACTGCAGTCATGAATATAGTGAAGACTGCAGTCATGAAGATAGTGAAGACTGCAGTCATGAAGATAGTGAAGACTGCAGTCATGAAGATAGTGAAGCCTACAGTCATGAAGATAGTGAAGACTCCAGTCATGAAGATAGTGAAGACTACAGTCATGAAGATAGTGAAGACTACAGTCATGAAGATAGTGAAGACTGCAGTCATGAAGATAGTGAAGACTACAGTCATGAAGATAGTGAAGACTGTAGTCATGAAGATAGTGAAGACTGTAGTCATGAAGATAGTGAAGACTGCAGTCATGAAGATAGTAAAGACTGCAGTCATGAAGATAGTGAAGACTGTAGTCATGAAGATAGTGAAGACTGCCATCATGAAGATAGTGAAGACTGTAGTCATGAAGATAGTGAAGACTACAGTCATGAAGATAGTGATGACTGCAGTCATGAAGATAGCGAAGACTACAGTCATGAAGATAGTGAAGACTGTAGTCATGAAGATAGTGAAGACTGCAGTCATGAAGATAGTGAAGACTACAGTCATGAAGATAGTGAAGACTGCAGTCATGAAGATAGTGAAGACTACAGTCATGAAGATAGTGAGGACTGCAGTCATGAAGATAGTGAAGACTGCAGTCATGAAGATAGTGAAGACTACAGTCATGAAGATAGTGAAGACTACAGTCATGAAGATAGTGAAGACTGCAGTCATGAAGATAGTGAAGACTACAGTCATGAAGATAGTGAAGACTGTAGTCAGGAAGATAGTGAAGACTGTAGTCATGAAGATATTGAAGACTGCAGTCATGAAGATAGTGAAAACTGCAGTCATGAAGATAATGAAGACTACAGTCATGAAGAGAGTGAAGACTACAGTCATGAAGATAGTGAAGACTGTAGCCATGAAGATAGTGAAGACTGCAGTCATGAAGATAGTGAAGACTGCAGTCTTGAAGATAATGAAGACTACAGTCATGAAGATAGTGAAGACTACAGTCATGAAGATAGTGAAGACTGCAGTCATGAAGATAGTGAAGACTACAGTCATGAAGATTTTGAAGACTGCAGTCATGAAGATAGTGAAGACTACAGTTATGAAGATAGTGAAGACTACAGTCATGAATATAGTGAAGACTACAGTCATGAAGATAGTGAAGACTGCAGTCATGAAGATAGTGAAGACTGCAGTCATGAAGACAGTGAAGACTACAGTCATGAAGATAGTGAAGACTGCAGTCATGAAGATAATGAAGACTGCAGTCATGAAGATAGTGAATACTACAGTCATGAAGATAGTGAAGACTGCAGTCATGAAGATAGTGAAAACTGCAGCCATGAAGATAGTGAAGACTGCAGTCATGAAGATAGTGAAGACTACAGTCATGAAGATATTGAAGACTTCAGTCATGAAGATAGTGAAGACTGCAGTCATGAATATAGTGAAGACTGTAGTCATGAAGATAGTGAAGACTACCATCATGAAGATAGTGAAGACTGTAGTCATGAAGATAGTGAAGACTACAGTCATGAAGATAGTGAAGACTGTAGTCATGAAGATAGTGAAGACTGTAGTCATGAAGATAGTGAAGACTGCAGTCATGAAGATAGTAAAGACTGCAGTCATGAAGATAGTGAAGACTGCAGTCATGAAGATAGTGAAGACTGCAGTCATGAAGATAGTGAAGACTGCAGTCATGAAGATAGTGAAGACTACAGTCATGAAGATAGTGAAGACTACAGTCATGAAGATAGTGAAGACTGTAGTCATGAAGATAGTGAAGACTACAGTCATGAAGATAGTGAAGACTGCAGTCATGAAGATAGTGAAGACTGCAGTAATGAAGATAGTGAAGACTACAGTCATGGAGATAGTGAAGACTACAGTCATGAAGATAGTGAAGACTGCAGTCATGAAGATAGTGAAGACTGCAGTCATGAAGATAGTGAAGACTGCAGTCATGAAGATAGTGAAGACTGCAGTCATGAAGATAGTGAAGACTACAGTCATGAAGATAGTGAAGACTACAGTCATGAAGATAGTGAAGACTGCAGTCATAAAGATAGTGAAGACTGCAGTCATGAAGATAGTGAAGACCACAGTCGTGAAGATAGTGAAGAATAAAGTCATGAAGATAGTGAAGACTACAGTCATGAATATAGTGAATACTACAGTCATGAATATAGTGAAGACTGCAGTCATGAATATAGTGAAGACTGCAGTCATGAAGATAGTGAAGACTGCAGTCATGAAGATAGTGAAGACTGCAGTCATGAAGATAGTGAAGACTACAGTCATGAAGATAGTGAAGACTGCAGTCATGAATATAGTGAAGACTGCAGTCATGAAGATAGTGAAGACTGCAGTCATGAAGATAGTGAAGACTGCAGTCATGAAGATAGTGAAGACTGCAGTCATGAAGATAGTGAAGCCTACAGTCATGAAGATAGTGAAGACTCCAGTCATGAAGATAGTGAAGACTACAGTCATGAAGATAGTGAAGACTGCAGTCATGAATATAGTGAGGACTGCAGTCATGAAGATAGTGAAGACTGCAGTCATGAAGATAATGAAGACCACAGTCATGAAGATAGTGAAGACTACAGTCATGAAGATAGTGAAGACTACAGTCATGAAGATAGTGAAGACTGCAGTCATGAAGATAGTGAAGACTACAGTCATGAAGATAGTGAAGACTGCAGTCATGAAGATAGTGAAGACTGCAGTCATGAAGATAGTGAAGACTGCAGTCATGAAGATAGTGAAGACTACAGTCATGAAGATAGTGAAGATTGTAGTCATGAAGATAGTGAAGACTGTAGTCATGAAGATAGTGAAGACTGCAGTCATGAAGATAGTAAAGACTGCAGTCATGAAGATAGTGAAGACTGCCATCATGAAGATAGTGAAGACTGTAGTCATGAAGATAGTGAAGACTACAGTCATGAAGATAGTGATGACTGCAGTCATGAAGATAGCGAAGACTACAGTCATGAAGATAGTTAAGACTGTAGTCATGAAGAAAGTGAAGACTACAGTCATGAAGATAGTGAAGACTGCAGTCATGAAGATAGTGAAGACTGCAGTCATGAAGATAGTGAAGACTGCAGTCATGAAGATAGTGAAGACTGCAGTCATGAAGATAGTGAAGACTGCAGTAATGAAGATAGTGAAGACTACAGTCATGGAGATAGTGAAGACTACATTCATGAAGATAGTGAAGACTGTAGTCATGAAGATAGTGAAGACTACAGTCATGAAGATAGTGAAGACTACAGTCATGAAGATAGTGAAGACTGCAGTCATGAAGATAGTGAAGACTACAGTCATGAAGATAGTGAAGACTGCAGTCATGAAGATAGTGAAGACTGCAGTCATGAAGATAGTGAAGACTACAGTCATGAAGATAGTGAAGACTACAGTCATGAAGATAGTGAAGACTGCAGTCATGAAGATAGTGAAGACTACAGTCATGAAGATAGTGAAGACTGTAGTCAGGAAGATAGTGAAGACTGCAGTCATGAAGATATTGAAGACTGCAGTCATGAAGATAGTGAAGACTGCAGTCATGAAGATAATGAAGACTACAGTCATGAAGATAGTGAAGACTACAGTCATGAAGATAGGGAAGACTGCAGCCGTGAAGATAGTGAAGACTGCAGTCATGAAGATAGTGAAGACTGCAGTCATAAAGATAGTGAAGACCACAGTCATGAAGAGAGTGAAGACCCCAGAAATGAAGATAGTGAAGACCACAGTCATGAAGAGAGTGAAGACTGCAGTCATGAAGATAGTGAAGACCGCAGTCATGAAGATAGTGAAGACCACAGTCATGAAGATAGTGAAGACTGCAGTCATGAAGATAGTGAAGACTACAGTCGTGAAGATAGTGAAGACTACAGTCGTGAAGATAGTGAAGACTACAGTCATGAAGATAGTGAAGACTGCAGTCATGAAGATAGTGAAGACTGCAGTCATGAAGATAGTGAAGACTGCAGTCATGAAGATAGTGAAGACTGCAGCCATGAAGATAGTGAAGACTGCAGTCATGAAGATAGTGAAGACTGCAGTCATGAAGATAGTGAAGACTGCAGTCATGAAGATAGTGAAGACTGCAGTCATGAAGATAGTGAAGACTACAGTCATGAAGATAGTGAAGACTGCAGTCATGAAGATAGTGAAGACTGCAGCCATGAAGATAGTGAAGATTGTTGTCATGAAGATAGTGAAGACTGCAGTCATGAAGATAGTGAAGACTGCAGTCATGAAGATAGTAAAGACTGCAGTCATGAAGATAGTGAAGACTGCAGTCATGAAGATAGTGAAGACTGCAGTCATGAAGATAGTGAAGACTGCAGTCATGAAGATAGTGAAGACTGCAGCCATGAAGATGGTGAAAACTGCAGTCATGAAGACAGTGAAGACTGCAGTCATGAAGATAGTGAAGACTACAGTCATGAAGATAGTGAAGACTGCAGTCATGAAGATAGTGAAGACTACAGTCATGAAGATAGTGAAGACTACAGTCATGAAGATAGTGAAGACTGCAGTCCTGAAGATAGTGAAGACTACAGTCATGAAGATATTGAAGACTGCAGTCATGAAGATAGTGAAGACTGCAGTCATGAAGATAGTGAAGACTACACTCATGAAGATAGTGAAGACTTCAGTCATGAAGTCATGTGTAGGGATGAGAAGTAAAGTGAAGATAACCGGTAAGAGAGGAAACATCGGGCGTTGCTTCCTTAAGTCACCTGTTGTCTCTATTCACCTAGCAGTAAATAGGTACCTTGGTGATAGCAACTGCTGTGAGTAGCATCCTGGGAACAAAATTAACCTAATTTGCAGGAAATACTCTGCATAAGCAGTAGCTGTCTCTGATGACAGCTACGTCTGTGTAAGTTGTATCATGTACTTGTAGAAATAAAAATTATTATTATTTATTTTTTTTATTATATCGGCCGCCTCCCACCAAGGCAGGGTGGCCCGAGAAAGAAAAACTTTCATAATCCTTCACTCCGTAACTGTAATGACAGAGGCGCACTTACACTACAGTTATAAAACTGCAACATTAACACCCCTCCTTCAGAGTGTAGACACTGTACTTCCCATCTCCATGACTCAAGTCCGGCCTGCTAGCTTCCCTGAATCCCTTCATATATGTTACCTTGCTCACACTCCAACAGCACGTCAAGTCCTAAAAACCATCTGTCTACATTGGCTGTCTGACACGCTTGTGCATGCTTGCTAGAAGTCCAATCCTCTTGCACACAAAGCCTCCTTAACCCCCTCCCGTAGAACCTTTCCTAGGCCGACCTTTACCTCGTCTTCCCTCCACTACAAATTTATACTCTCTCAAAGTCATTCTATTCCGTTCCAGTCTGTGTCCGAACCACCTCAACAACCCCTCCTCAGCCCTCTGGATGATAGTTTTGGTAATCCCACATCTCCTAATTTCCAAACTACAGATTCTCTGCATAATATTCACACCACACATTGCCCTCAGACAGGACATCTCCATTACCTCGAGCCTTCTCCTTGTTGCAACATTCACCACCCATGCTTCACACCCATATAACAGCGTTCGTATAATTATATTCTCGTATATTCCCCTCTTTCTTTGTCTCCACAGACTCCTCACCCTCCTCACCTTTTTTGTCCTCGTCAATTTTACGATTCACCTCATCTTTCAATAGACCCATCTGCTGACACGTTAACTTCCAAATATCTGAATACATTCACCTCCCCTAATCTGATACCCAATTTTTTCATTACCTAATTTTTTTATCCTAATCCCTCTACTGTTTCATATATTCACTTTCAATTTTCTTCTTTTACATACCTTACCAAACTCATCCACCAACCTCTGCAACTTCTCTTCAGAATCTCCCAAAAACACAGTGTCATCAACTAAGAGCAACTGTGACAACTCCCACTTTGTGTTAGTCTTTATCTTTTAACCCCCACACCTCTTGCCAACACCCGAGCATTCACTTCTCTTACAACTCTTTACACACACACACACACACACACACACACACACACACACACACACACATTATATATATATATATATATATATATATATATATATATATATATATATATATATATATATATGTCGTGCCGAATATGTAAAACTGGTCAATTAGCAAGAACTCATTTAAAATTAAGTCCTTTCTAAAAAATTTTCTTATACGTTTAAAGGTAAGATATATTTTTTCATTAATGTTGATGTAAAAATTTTTAATTTTGCACCAAAAGGAACTTAGAAAACTTACCTAACCTTATTCTAACAAGAGCAATTTGTTTTAGCCTAACCCAACTAAATCAATTTTGGATTTGTTTACAATAATTTAATACTAAACAAGCACAGTGAAATATTTTTTTTTCGTTAGGTTCAGAATGACTTTGGCGAAATTATTGGATACACAAATTTTCACTTGTTCTATTTGGCAAAATGGGCGTTGCTATTTAAGCCAAGATCGCAAGTTCTGCCTATTCGGCACACGTAACAACATGTACCGTATATGCCACCTTTATATCAACAATGTATCTCTTAAATCTTCTGTACCATATTATGTAATAAAATATTCCTATTAGTAAAAAAAAATATATATCAAAAGATGGGGTGGTAGGGGAAGTGGAATATTCAAACGGCTTCAGGAAGAAATCCAAATATTTTTCCTTGAACCCTTTTTATCCACTTCTCCGAGGCTATGGGTCCCACAATTTACACCAGAGGTGGACCCCATTTATATATATATATATATATATATATATATATATATATATATATATATATATATATATATATATATATATACTTGTATAAGGACTACTTTTACTGGGAATTAATCATCCTCTCTCTCCTATATATTCTAACCTGAGCCTCACTATCCTCGTAAAAACCCTTCACTGCTTTCAGTAACCTACCTCTTGTTCCATACACTTAGAACATCTGTCACATTGCCCTCCCCCCCCCCCCCTCTTCCTATCATACGCCTTTTCCAAATCCATAAATCCCACGAAATACTGTTCACTTATATGTTTCACTGTAAACACTAGGCCTACACACCCCCTACCTTTCCTAAAGCCTCCTTGTTCATCTGCTATCCTACTCTCCGTCTTACTCTTAATTCTTTCAATAATAACTCTACCATACATTTTATCAGGTATACTCTACAGACTTCCTCCCTACATTTTTTACACTCTCTTTTGTCCCCTTTGCCTTTATACAAAGGAACTATGCATGCTCTCTGCCAGTCCCTAGGTATTTTACCCTCTTCCATATATTTATTAAATAAATACTAACAATTCTAAAACTATATCCCCACGTGCTTTTAACATTTCTATCTTTATCCCATCAATCCCGGCTGCCTTACCCCCTTTCATTTTACCTACTGCCTCACGAACTTCCCCCACACTCACAACTGGCTCTTCCTCACTCCTACAAGATGTTGTTCCTCCTTGCCCTATACACGAAATCACAGCTTCCCTATCTTCATCAACATTTAACAGTTCCTCAAAATATTCCCTCCATCTTCCCAATACCTCTAACTCTCCATTTAATAACTCTCCTCTCCTATTTTTAACTATTAAATCCATTCGTTCCTTAGGTTTTCTCAACTTATGGTTCGTGCATCTTTATCATAAAAAATGTCAGTAGGATTGTTAAGTGGACAGTATATTTAACAATTATCAAAATATAACTTTACAATAAAACAGTTTAAGTGGACTTGACATATTTAGGTAATTTATGTTGTCTATTTATTTACAAATACTATTTATTTTATATTTAGCACATATATTCTTATGACAGCAGTTGGTGGTACATGCTAACGCCTCCCACACGATCACTAGTCAACATCAAGCAACCGTAACTGTTGTGTAGTTCGTAACACACTGCGAGGCGAACCTAAGTTACTGAAGAGGTTACGCGGTGTTAAGACAATGTGGCGTCACATTCACAGCTTCCCTCTCACATTTTCTATTGTCCATTAATTATATTTCTTCACTTTCGGTTTTGAATTAGTTTAAGGCTGCGTATGTACTAATTTATCATTTTTACTGAAAAAAATTTGTATTGGTGTCAATGATACAAATAACTTGAGAATACCAAACTTAATTTGCTTCAAATATTTAATATTACATAACAGTATTATTAACTTATGCCATATTTTACGTTATTTTTTCATGTCCATCGATGTACAGTGGTCTGGGGATGTACAGTGGTCTGGGGATGTACAGTGGTCAGGGGATGTACAGTGGTCTGGGGATGTACAGTGGTCTGGGGATGTACAGTGGTCAGGGGATGTACAGTGGTCTGGGGATGTACAGTGGTCTGGGGATGTACAGTGGTCTGGGGATGTACAGTGGTCTGGGGATGTACAGTGGTCTGGGGATGTACAGTGGTCAGGGGATGTACAGTGGTCTGGGGATGTACAGTGGTCTGGGGATGTACAGTGGTCTGGGGATGTACAGTGGTCAGGGGATGTACAGTGGTCAGGGGATGTACAGTGGTCTGGGGATGTACAGTGGTCTGGGGATGTACAGTGGTCTGGGGATGTACAGTGGTCTGGGGATGTACAGTGGTCTGGGGATGTACAGTGGTCAGGGGATGTACAGTGGTCTGGGGATGTACAGTGGTCTGGGGATGTACAGTGGTCAAGGGATGTACAGTGGTCTGGGGATGTACAGTGGTCTGGGGATGTACAGTGGTCTGGGGATGTACAGTGGTCAGGGGATGTACAGTGGTCTGGGGATGTACAGTGGTCTGGGGATGTACAGTGGTCAGGGGATGTACAGTGGTCTGGGGATGTACAGTGGTCTGGGGATGTACAGTGGTCTGGGGATGTACAGTGGTCTGGGGATGTACAGTGGTCTGGGGATGTACAGTGGTCTGGGGATGTACAGTGGTCAGGGGATGTACAGTGGTCTGGGGATGTACAGTGGTCTGGGGATGTACAGTGGTCTGGGGATGTACAGTGGTCAGGGGATGTACAGTGGTCAGGGGATGTACAGTGGTCTGGGGATGTACAGTGGTCTGGGGATGTACAGTGGTCTGGGGATGTACAGTGGTCTGGGGATGTACAGTGGTCTGGGGATGTACAGTGGTCTGGGGATGTACAGTGGTCTGGGGATGTACAGTGGTCTGGGGATGTACAGTGGTCAAGGGATGTACAGTGGTCTGGGGATGTACAGTGGTCTGGGGATGTACAGTGGTCTGGGGATGTACAGTGGTCTGGGGATGGACAGTGGTCTGGGGATGTACAGTGGTCTGGGGATGTACAGTGGTCTGGGGATGTACAGTGGTCTGGGGATGGACAGTGGTCTGGGGATGTACAGTGGTCAGAGGATGTACAGTGGTCAGGGGATGTACAGTGGTCTGGGGATGTACAGTGGTCTGGGGATGTACAGTGGTCTGGGGATGGACAGTGGTCTGGGGATGTACAGTGGTCTGGGGATGTACAGTGGTCTGGGGATGTACAGTGGTCTGGGGATGGACAGTAGTCTGGGGATGTACAGTGGTCTGGGGATGTACAGTGGTCTGGGGATGGACAGTGGTCTGGGGATGGACAGTGGTCTGGGGATGTACAGTGGTCTGGGGATGTACAGTGGTCTGGGGATGGACAGTGGTCTGGGGATGTACAGTGGTCTGAGGATGTACAGTGGTCTGGGGATGTACAGTGGTCTGGGGATGTACAGTGGTCTGGGGATGGACAGTGGTCTGGGGATGGACAGTGGTCTGGGGATGTACAGTGGTCTGGGGATGTACAGTGGTCTGGGGATGGACAGTGGTCTGGGGATGGACAGTGGTCTGGGGATGTACAGTGGTCTGGGGATGTACAGTGGTCTGGGGATGTACAGTGGTCTGGGGATGTACAGTGGTCTGGGGATGGACAGTGGTCTGGGGATGTACAGTGGTCTGGGGATGGACAGTGGTCTGGGGATGGACAGTGGTCTGGGGATGTACAGTGGTCTGGGGATGGACAGTGGTCTGGGGATGTACAGTGGTCTGGGGATGTACAGTGGTCTGGGGATGGACAGTGATCTGGGGATGGACAGTGGTCTGGGGATGTACAGTGGTCTGGGGATGGACAGTGGTCTGGGGATGGACAGTGGTCTGGGGATGTACAGTGGTCTGGGGATGTACAGTGGTCTGGGGATGTACAGTGGTCTGGGGATGTACAGTGGTCTGGGGATGTACAGTGGTCTGGGGATGGACAGTGGTCTGGGGATGTACAGTGGTCTGGGGATGGACAGTGGTCTGGGGATGGACAGTGGTCTGGGGATGTACAGTGGTCTGGGGATGGACAGTGGTCTGGGGATGTACAGTGGTCTGGGGATGTACAGTGGTCTGGGGATGGACAGTGATCTGGGGATGGACAGTGGTCTGGGGATGTACAGTGGTCTGGGGATGGACAGTGGTCTGGGGATGTACAGTGGTCTGGGGATGTACAGTGGTCTGGGGATGGACAGTGGTCTGGGGATGTACAGTGGTCTGGGGATGTACAGTCAGGGGATGTACAGTGGTCTGGGGATGTACAGTGGTCTGGGGATGTACAGTGGTCTGGGGATGTACAGTGGTCTGGGGATGTACAGTGGTCAGGGGATGTACAGTGGTCTGGGGATGGACAGTGGTCTGGGGATGTACAGTGGTCTGGGGATGTACAGTGGTCTGGGGATGGACAGTGGTCAGGGGATGTACAGTGGTCTGGGGATGTACAGTGGTCTGGGGATGTACAGTGGTCTGGGGATGTACAGTGGTCTGGGGATGTACAGTGGTCTGGGGATGTACAGTGGTCAGGGGATGTACAGTGGTCTGGGGATGGACAGTGGTCTGGGGATGGACAGTGGTCAGGGGATGTACAGTGGTCTGGGGATGGACAGTGGTCTGGGGATGTACAGTGGTCTGGGGATGGACAGTGGTCAGGGGATGTACAGTGGTCTGGGGATGGACAGTGGTCAGGGGATGTACAGTGGTCTGGGGATGTACAGTGGTCTGGGGATGGACAGTGGTCAGGGGATGTACAGTGGTCTGGGGATGGACAGTGGTCTGGGGATGTACAGTGGTCTGGGGATGGACAGTGGTCAGGGGATGTACAGTGGTCTGGGGATGTACAGTGGTCTGGGGATGTACGGTGGTCTGGGGATGTACAGTGGTCTGGGGATGTACAGTGGTCTGTGGATGTACAGTGGTCTGGGGATGTACAGTGGTCTGGGGATGTACAGTGGTCTGGGGATGTACAGTGGTCTGGGGATGTACAGTGGTCTGGGGATGTACAGTTGTCTGTGGATGTACAGTGGTCTGGGGATGTACAGTGGTCTGGGGATGTACAGTGGTCTGGGGATGTACAGTGGTCTTGGGATGTACAGTGGTCTGGGGATGTACAGTGGTCTGGGGATGTACAGTGGTCTGTAGATGTACAGTGGTCTGGGGATGTACAGTGGTCTGGGAATGTACAATGGTCTGGGGATGTACAGTGGTCTGGGGATGTACGGTGGTCTGGGGATGTACAGTGGTCTGTGGATGTACAGTGGTCTGGGGATGTACAGTGGTCTGGGGATGTACAGTGGACAGGGTATGTACAGTGGTCTGGGGATGTACAGTGGTCTGGGGATGTACAGTGGTCTGGGGATGTAGAGTGGTCTGGGGATGTACAGTGGTCTGGGGATGTACAGTGGACAGGAGATGCACAGTGGTCTGTGGATGTACAGTGGTCTGGGGATGTACAGTGGTCTGGGGATGCACAGTGGTCTGGGGATGTACAGTGGTCTGGGGATGCACAGTGGTCTGGGGATGTACAGTGGTCTGGGGATGTACAGTGGTCTGGGGATGTACAGTGGTCTGGGGATGTACAGTGGTCAGGGGATGTACAGTGGTCTGGGGATGTACAGTGGTCTAGGGATGTACAGTGGACAGGGGATGTACAGTGGTCTGGGGATGTACAGTGGTCTGGGGATGTACAATGGTCTGGGGATGTACAGTGGTCAGGGGATGTACAGTGGTCTGGGGATGTACAGTGGTCTGGGGATGTACAGTGGACAGGGGATGTACAGTGGTCTGGGGATGTACAGTGGTCTGGGGATGTACAGTGGTCAGGGGATGTACAGTGGTCTGGGGATGTACAGTGGTTTGGGGATGTACAGTGGTCTGGGGATGTACAGTGATCTGGGGATGGACAGTGGTCTGGGGATGTACAGTGGCCTGGGGATGTACAGTGGCCTGGAAATGTACAGTGGCCTGCGGATGTACAGTGGCCTGGAGATGTACAGTGGCCTGCGGATGTACAGTGGCCGAGGAGGGTACATTGGCCTGGAGATGTACAGTGGCCTGCGGGTGTACAGTGTCCTGGGAGTGTACAGTGGCCTGGGGATGTACAGTGGCCTTGGAATATACAGTGGCCTGCGGATGTACAATGGCCTGAGAATGTACAGTGGCCTGCGGATGTACAGTGGCCTGGGAATGTACAGTGGCCTGCGGATGTACAGTGGCCTGGGAATGTACAGTGGCCTGGAGATGTACAGTGACCTGAAGAAGAACAGTGGCCTGGGAGTGTACAGTGGCCTGGAGATGTACAGTGGCCTGGAGATGTACAGTGGCCTGGGAGTGTACAGTGACCTGAAGATGTACAGTGGCCTGGGAGTGTACAGTGGCCTGGAGATGTACAGTGGCCTGGGAGTGTACTGTGGCCTGGGAGTGTACAGTGGCCTGGGAGTGTACAGTGGCCTCGGAGTGTACAGTGGCCTGGAGATGTACAGTGGCCTGGGAGTGTACAGTGGCCTGGAGATGTACAGTTGCCTGGGAGTGTACAGTGGCCTGGGAGTGTACAGTGGCCTGGGAGTGTACAGTGGCCTTGGAGTGTACAGTGGCCTTGGAGTGTACAGTGGCCTTGGAGTGTACAGTGGCCTGGTAGTGTACAGTGGCCTGGTAGTGTACAGTGGCCTGGTAGTGTACAGTGGCCTGGTAGTGTACAGTGGCCTTGGAGTGTACAGTGGCCTGGGAGTGTACAGTGGCCTGGGAGTGTACAGTGGCCTGGGAGTGTACAGTGGCCTGGTAGTGTACAGTTGCCTTGGAGTGTACAGTTGCCTGGGAGTGTACAGTGGCCTGGGAGTGTACAGTGGCCTGGGAGTGTACAGTGGCCTGGTAGTGTACAGTGGCCTGGTAGTGTACAGTGGCCTGGTAGTGTACAGTGGCCTGGGAGTGTACAGTGGCCTTGGAGTGTACAGTGGCCTGGGAGTGTACAGTGGCCTGGGAGTGTACAGTGGCCTGGGACTGTACAGTGGCCTGGTAGTGTACAGTGGCCTGGTAGTGTACAGTGGCCTGGTAGTGTACAGTGGCCTGGTAGTGTACAGTGGCCTTGGAGTGTACAGTGGCCTGGGAGTGTACAGTGGCCTTGGAGTGTACAGTGGCCTGGGAGTGTACAGTGGCCTGGTAGTGTACAGTGGCCTTGGAGTGTACAGTGGCCTGGTAGTGTACAGTGGCCTTGGAGTGTACAGTGGCCTGGGAGTGTACAGTGGACTGGGAGTGTACAGTGGCCTGGTAGTGTACAGTGGCCTGGTAGTGTACAGTGGCCTGGTAGTGTACAGTGGCCTTGGAGTGTACAGTGGCCTGGTAGTGTACAGTGGCCTTGGAGTGTACAGTGGCCTGGGAGTGTACAGTGGCCTGGGAGTGTACAGTGGCCTGGGAGTGTACAGTGGCCTGGGAGTGTACAGTGGCCTGGGAGTGTACAGTGGCCTTGGAGTGTACAGTGGCGTGGGAGTGTACAGTGGCCTTGGAGTGTACAGTGGCCTTGGAGTGTACAGTGGCCTGGTAGTGTACAGTGGCCTGGGAGTGTACAGTGGCCTTGGAGTGTACAGTGGCCTTGGAGTGTACAGTCGCCTTGGAATGTACAGTGGCCTGGTAGTGTACAGTTGCCTGGTAGTGTACAGTGGCCTGGTAGTGTACAGTGGCCTGGTAGTGTACAGTGGCCTGGTAGTGTACAGTGGCCTGGGAGTGTACAGTGGCCTGGTAGTGTACAGTGGCGTGGGAGTGTACAGTGGCGTGGGAGTGTACAGTGGCCTGGTAGTGTACAGTGGCGTGGGAGTGTACAGTGGCGTGGGAGTGTACAGTGGCCTGGTAGTGTACAGTGGCGTGGGAGTGTACAGTGGCCTGGTAGTGTACAGTGGCGTGGGAGTGTACAGTGGCGTGGGAGTGTACAGTGGCCTGGTAGTGTACAGTGGCGTGGGAGTGTACAGTGGCGTGGGAGTGTACAGTGGCGTGGGAGTGTACAGTGGCCTGGTAGTGTACAGTGGCGTGGTAGTGTACAGTGGCCTGGTAGTGTACAGTGGCGTGGTAGTGTACAGTGGCGTGGTAGTGTACAGTGGCCTGGTAGTGTACAGTGGCGTGGGAGTGTACAGTGGCCTGGTAGTGTACAGTGGCGTGGTAGTGTACAGTGGCCTGGTAGTGTACAGTGGCGTGGAGTTGTGCAGTTCTTGGTTACAGTTGTCAGATTACGCAACGACAGAAATGGTTATATGGCAGAGATACCATAGCGTTTAATACACTATTTGTAAAATATTCACAATTCATTACCTATGTACAATTGACAGTCTGACAGAATCTTTGACATTTTCAATGAAATACTTAAATGACTAAAACAATATTGAGAAATGTAAAATAAAATACGGCACGATTTGCTTATCACAATTTTGTTTTCAGTTTTTCTCTCTCCGAGTTTGTAAGTCCTTTACATCGACCAGCAACGTCACTCACCAAGCTTGACAACATTCACCCATATTCTTGCTAAATCTACCAACCACCTCTGACAACGTACACTTTTGCCAACATTGCCATCCACTACCCATGACAACATAAAATTTAACTTCTATCAACTGTGCCACACACCTGGCCCAGTGCCACTCAAACATTAAATTTCCCTACAAAAAAGGACATATGCAGCATGTTGACCTATATATAGCAAGTGTTACAAGCTCTGCAGTGTTATATTTATCTTGTATATAATTTGTAGTCTGCAGTTTGTGATACATTTTGAAGAGTGATAATTATTCCAGTGAACTAATTATTTACTAAAATAATAAAACTGTCTATATCCTAGCATATTGTTGGTGCAGCTAGTATTGTTGGTGCAGCTAGTATTGTTGGTGCAGCTAGTATTGTTGGTGCAGCTAGTATTGTTGGTGCAGCTAGTATTGTTGGTGCAGCTAGTATTGTTGTTGCAGCTAGTATTGTTGGTGCAGCTAGTACTGTTGGTGCAGCTAGTATTGTTGGTGCAGCTAGTATTGTTGGTGCAGCTAGTATTGTTGGTTCAGCTAGTATTGTTGATGCAGCTAGTATTGTTGGTGCGGCTAGTATTGTTGGTGCAGCTAGTATTGTTGTTGCAGCTAGCATTGTTGGTGCAGCTAGTATTGTTGGTGCAGCAAGTATTGTTGGTGCAGCTAGTATTGTTGGTGCAGCTAGTATTGTTGGTGCAGCTAGTATTGTTGATGCAGCTAGTATTGTTGGTGCGGCTAGTATTGTTGGTGCAGCTAGTATTGTTGTTGCAGCTAGCATTGTTGGTGCAGCTAGTATTGTTGGTGCAGCTAGTGTTGTTGATGCAGCTAGTATTGTTGGTGCGGCTATTATTGTTGGTGCAGCTAGTATTGTTGGTGCCGCTAGTATTGTTGGTGCAGCTAGTATTGTTGGTGCAGCTAGTATTGTTGTTGCAGCTAGTATTGTTGTTGCAGCTAGTATTGTTGGTGCAGCTAGTATTGTTGGTGCAGCTAGTATTGTTGATGCAGCTAGTATTGTTGGTGCGGCTAGTATTGTTGGTGCAGTTAGTATTGTTGGTGCAGCTAGTATTGTTGGTGCAGCTAGTATTGTTGTTGCAGCTAGTATTGTTGGTGCAGCTAGTATTGTTGGTGCAGCTAGTATTGTTGGTGCAGCTAGTATTGTTGGTGCAGCTAGTATTGTTGGTGCAGCTAGTATTGTTGGTGCAGCTAGTATTGTTGATGCAGCTAGTATTGTTGTTGCAGCTAGTATTGTTCGTGCAGCTAGTATTGTTGGTGCGGCTATTATTGTTGGTGCAGCTAGTATTGTTGCAGCTAGTATTGTTGGTGCAGCTAGTATTGTTGGTGTAGCTAGTTTTGTTGGAGCGTCTTGTATTGCTGGTGCAGCTTGTGTTGTTGGTGCAGTTAGTATTGTTGGTGCAGCTAGTATTGTTGGTGCAGCTAGTATTGTTGGTGCAGCTAGTATTGTTGGTGCAGCTAGTATTGTTGGTGCAGCTAGTATTGTTAGTGCAGCTAGTATTGTTGGAGCGGCTTGTATTGTTGGTGCAGCTAGTATTGTTGATGCAGCTAGTATTGATGGTGCAGCTAGTATTGTTGTTGCAGCTAGTATTGTTGCAGCTAGCATTGTTGGTGCAGCTAGTATTGTTGGTGCAGCTAGTACTGTTGGAGCGGCTTGTATTGCTGGTGCAGCTTGTATTGTTTGTGCAGTTAGTATTGTTGGTGCAGCTAGTATTGTTGGAGCGGCTTGTATTGCTGGTGCAGCTAGTATTGTTGGTGCAGTTAGTATTGTTGGTGCAGCTAGTATTGTTGGAGAGGCTTGTATTCTTGGTGCAGCTAGTATTGTTGGTGCAGCTAGTATTGTTGGTGCAGCTAATATTGTTGTTGCAGCCAGTATTGTTGTTGCAGCTAGTATTGCTGGTGCAGCTAGTATTGTTGGTGCAGCTAGTATTGTTGGTGCAGCTAGTATTGTTGGTGCAGCTAGTATTGTTGGTGCAGCTAGTATTGTTGTTGCAGCTAGTATTGTTGGTGCAGCTAGTACTGTTGGTGCAGCTAGTATTGTTGGTGCAGCTAGTATTGTTGGTGCAGCTAGTATTGTTGGTTCAGCTAGTATTGTTGATGCAGCTAGTATTGTTGGTGCGGCTAGTATTGTTGGTGCAGCTAGTATTGTTGTTGCAGCTAGCATTGTTGGTGCAGCTAGTATTGTTGGTGCAGCAAGTATTGTTGGTGCAGCTAGTATTGTTGGTGCAGCTAGTATTGTTGGTGCAGCTAGTATTGTTGATGCAGCTAGTATTGTTGGTGCGGCTAGTATTGTTGGTGCAGCTAGTATTGTTGTTGCAGCTAGCATTGTTGGTGCAGCTAGTATTGTTGGTGCAGCTAGTATTGTTGATGCAGCTAGTATTGTTGGTGCGGCTATTATTGTTGGTGCAGCTAGTATTGTTGGTGCCGCTAGTATTGTTGGTGCAGCTAGTATTGTTGGTGCAGCTAGTATTGTTGTTGCAGCTAGTATTGTTGTTGCAGCTAGTATTGTTGGTGCAGCTAGTATTGTTGGTGCAGCTAGTATTGTTGATGCAGCTAGTATTGCTGGTGCGGCTAGTATTGTTGGTGCAGTTAGTATTGTTGGTGCAGCTAGTATTGTTGGTGCAGCTAGTATTGTTGTTGCAGCTAGTATTGTTGGTGCAGCTAGTATTGTTGGTGCAGCTAGTATTGTTGGTGCAGCTAGTATTGTTGGTGCAGCTAGTATTGTTGGTGCAGCTAGTATTGTTGATGCAGCTAGTATTGTTGTTGCAGCTAGTATTGTTCGTGCAGCTAGTATTGTTGGTGCGGCTATTATTGTTGGTGCAGCTAGTATTGTTGCAGCTAGTATTGTTGGTGCAGCTAGTATTGTTGGTGTAGCTAGTTTTGTTGGAGCGTCTTGTATTGCTGGTGCAGCTTGTGTTGTTGGTGCAGTTAGTATTGTTGGTGCAGCTAGTATTGTTGGTGCAGCTAGTATTGTTGGTGCAGCTAGTATTGTTGGTGCAGCTAGTATTGTTGGTGCAGCTAGTATTGTTAGTGCAGCTAGTATTGTTGGAGCGGCTTGTATTGTTGGTGCAGCTAGTATTGTTGGTGCAGCTAGTATTGATGGTGCAGCTAGTATTGTTGTTGCAGCTAGTATTGTTGCAGCTAGCATTGTTGGTGCAGCTAGTATTGTTGGTGCAGCTAGTACTGTTGGAGCGGCTTGTATTGCTGGTGCAGCTTGTATTGTTTGTGCAGTTAGTATTGTTGGTGCAGCTAGTATTGTTGGAGCGGCTTGTATTGCTGGTGCAGCTAGTATTGTTGGTGCAGTTAGTATTGTTGGTGCAGCTACTATTGTTGGAGAGGCTTGTATTCTTGGTGCAGCTAGTATTGTTGGTGCAGCTAGTATTGTTGGTGCAGCTAATATTGTTGTTGCAGCCAGTATTGTTGTTGCAGCTAGTATTGCTGGTGCAGCTAGTATTGTTGGTGCAGCTAGTATTGTTGGTGCAGCTAGTATTGTTGGAGCGGCTTGTGTTGCTGGTGCAGCTAGTATTGTTGGTGCAGTTAGTATTGTTGGTGCAGCTAGAACTGTTGGTGCAGCTAGTATTGTTGGACAGGCTTGTATTGATGATGCAGCTAGTATTGTTGGTGCAGTTAGTATTGTTGGCGCAGCTAGTATTGTTGAAGCGGCTTGTATTGTTGGTGCACCTAGTATTATTGGTGCAGCTAGTATTGTTGTTGCAGCTAGTATTGTTGTTGCTGCTAGTATTGTTGGTGCAGCTAGTATTGTTGGTGCAGCTAGTATTGTTGGTGCAGCTAGTATTGTTGGAGAGGCTTGTATTGCTGGTGCAGCTAGTATTGTTGGTGCAGCTAGTATTGTTGTTGCAGCTAGTATTGTTGGTGCAGCTAGTATTATTGGTGCAGCTAGTATTGTTGGAGCGGCTTGTATTGCAAGTGCAGCTAGTATTGTTGGTGCAGTTAGTATTGTTGGTGCAGCTAGCATTGTTGGTGCAGCTAGTATTGTTGGAGCGGCTTGCATTGCTGGTGCAGCTAGTATTGTTGGTGCAGTTAGTATTGTTGGTGCAGCTAGTATTGTTTGTGCAGCTAGTATTGTTGTTGCAGCTAGTATTGTTGTTGCAGCTAGTATTGTTGGTGCAGTTAGTATTGCTGGTGCAGCTAGTATTGTTGGTACAGCTAGTATTGTTGGAGAGGCTTGTATTGCTGGTGCAGCTAGTATTGTTCGTGCAGTTAGTATTGTTGGTGCAACTAGTATTGTTGGTGCAGCTAGTATTGTTGGAGCGGCCTGTATTGTTGGTGCAGCTAGTATTGTTGGTGCAGCTAGTATTGTTGGAGCGGCTTGTATTGCTGGTGCAGTTAGTATTGTTGGTGCAGCTAGTATTGTTGGTGCAGCTAGTATTGTTGGAGAGGCTTGTATTGCTGGTGCAGCTAGTATTGTTGGTGCAGTTAGTATTGTTGGTGCAGCTAGTATTGTTGGATCGGCTTGTATTGTTGGTGCAGCTAGTATTGTTGGTCCAGCTAGTATTGTTGCAGCAAGTATTGTTGGTGCAGCTAGTATTGTTGGTGCAGCTAGTATTGTTGGAGCGGCTTGTATTGCAAGTGCAGCTAGTATTGTTGGTGCAGCTAGTATTATTGTTGCAGCTAGTATTGTTGTTGCAGCTAGTATTGTTGGTGCAGCTAGTATTGTTGGAGCGGCTTGCATTGTAGGTGCAGCTAGTATTGTTGGTGCAGTTAGTATTGTTGGTGCAGCTAGTGTTGTTGTTGCAGCTAGTATTGTTGTTGCAGCCAGTATTGTTGGTGCAGCTAGTATTGTTCGAGTGCAAGTGCAGCTAGTATTGTTGGTGCAGCTAGTATTATTGTTGCAGCTAGTATTGTTGGTGCAGCTAGTATTGTTGGTGCAGCTAGTATTGCTGGTGCAGCTAGTATTGGAGCGGCTTGTATTGCTGGTGAAGCTAGTATTGTTGGTGCAGTTAGTATTGTTGGTGCAGCTAGTATTGTTGGTGCAGTTAGTATTGCTGGTGCAGCTAGTATTGTTGGTGCAGTTAGTATTGTTGGTGCAGCTAGTATTGTTGGTGCAGCTAGTATTTTTGGAGAGGCTTGTATTGCTGGTGCAGCTAGTATTGTTGGTACAGTTAGTAATGTTGGTGCAGCTAGTATTGTTGGTGCAGCTAGTATTGGTGGAGCAGCTAATATTGTTGGTGCAGCTAGTATTGTTGGAGCGGCTAGTATTGTTGGTGCAGCTAGTATTGTTGGTGCAGCTAGTATTGTTGGTGCAGCTAATATTGTTGGTGCAGCTAGTATTGTTGGAGCGGCTAGTATTGTTGGTGCAGCTAGTACTGCTGGTACAGCTAGTATTGATGGTGCAGCTAGTACTGCTGGTGCAGCTAGTACTGCTGGTGCAGCTAGTACTGCTGGTGCAGCTAGTACTGCTGGTGCAGCTAGTATTGCTGGTGCAGCTAGTACTGCTGGTGCAGCTAGTATTGCTGGTGCAGCTAGTATTGCTGGTGCAGCTAGTACTGCTGGTGCAGCTAGTATTGCTGGTGCAGCTAGTATTGTTGGTGCAGCTAGTATTGTTGGTGCAGCTAGTATTGCTGGTGCAGCTAGTACTGCTGGTGCAGCTAGTACTGCTGGTGCAGCTAGTACTGCTGGTGCAGCTAGTACTGCTGGTGCAGCTAGTACTGCTGATGCAGCTAGCATTGCTGGTGCAGCTAGTATTGCTGGTGCAGCTAGTATTGTTGGTGCAGCTAGTATTGTTGTTGCAGCTAGTATTGCTGGTGCAGCTAGTACTGCTGGTGCAGCTAGTATTGATGGTGCAGCTAGTACTGCTGGTGCAGCTAGTATTGCTGGTGCAGCTAGTATTGCTGGTGCAGCTATTACTGCTGGTGCAGCTAGTACTGCTGGTGCAGCTAGTACTGCTGGTGCAGCTAGTACTGCTGGTGCAGCTAGTATTGCTGGTGCAGCTAGTACTGCTGGTGCAGCTAGTATTGCTGGTGCAGCTAGTATTGTTGGTGCAGCTAGTATTGTTGGTGCAGCTAGTATTGCTGGTGCAGCTAGTACTGCTGGTGCAGCTAGTACTGCTGGTGCAGCTAGTACTGCTGGTGCAGCTAGTACTGCTGGTGCAGCTAGTACTGCTGATGCAGCTAGCATTGCTGGTGCAGCTAGTATTGCTGGTGCAGCTAGTATTGTTGGTGCAGCTAGTATTGTTGTTGCAGCTAGTATTGCTGGTGCAGCTAGTATTGTTGTTGCAGCTAGTATTGCTGGTGCAGCTAGTATTGTTGGTGCAGCTAGTATTGTTGTTGCAGCTAGTATTGCTGGTGCAGCTAGTACTGCTGGTGCAGCTTGTACTGCTGGTGCAGCTTGTACTGCTGGTGCAGCTTGTACTGCTGGTGCAGCTAGTACTGCTGGTGCAGCTAGTACTGCTGGTGCAGCTAGTACTGCTGGTGCAGCTAGTACTGCTGACCCACTGTTCAAGACAACACCATCGTTCTAACTGGCTTCCCTACACGAATATATTCTTGGAATTTATACATATTGCATAAGTGTAATATAAATTTTAATGCCAAATATTTGGTCAGTGTCATTTCAATATAATATTACATCAAAACAAAAATGTTGACTTTGTTTTATGAATAATTTTCATAATTTTTAGTTAAATATTAAGTGAACTGTGTGGTTTGACTGCTCAATATTTATTGGAAAATAATGTAAATACACTACGGCAGTGAATAATGAAAGTCAGAGTGTCATGTCGCTGCTCTATGTTGGTGTTTACTAAGTAAAACTGTGTATGTACTCCAGTTTTACAGTTAAATGTTGAAGTGGTTTTCTCACGAGTGTGTTGGTCAGAGAACATCCTGTAGGCCTGAGCTTGCTACCACCTGCAGCTCACAAGACTGCCATCCCCACGAGCCCCTTTGGGGCGGGGCAGATGGCAGACCAGAGGCCTAGCTTCTCCCTACGAGCCCCGTGAGGGCGGGGAATGTGGCTAGGCCTGGGGACAGTTGGTCCCAAAGATGAGGGGGTACTTGTACCTCCTCCCATGGGAGACTTAAGTCTCGAGACACTCCCCAGATAGGGAGCCAAGGCCGGGTCACCACTACTTGGAAAAGACCCGGGCCGGGAGAATACCGGCGAATAAAAAAAAAAAAAAAAAAAACATCCTGTGACTCCAGATAAACAGTTTAGTGACAATGACTCTTCTGACATTTAATATGTAGCTATTTTTGTATTATTTTTCGTATTAACGTTTACAATGTATTTCATAAATAAATTATAGTTTACGACTGTATATGACTTGTTCTGAGATATACGTTACTGATTAATACTTGTACGCGAGGTGAGTTTCTGCTGGAAGGTTGAGATAAATGTATCAGTAGTTGTTATTACAGTTACAGAGAATAATGACTGCGTAGGTTACTCACCGCTCGTAACCATTAAAAATATGGACATTCAACACACTATAAAAACTATTGGCAGGTTTAACAAAGAATAAAAACGATAAAAAATAAATACCCAACATAAATACTCCGATAAGAAATTTAAAATACTGAGCATCGATTAAAAAAGCGGAGAAAACTATAAGCTTCGTGTTGAGTGGATAAACATCCAGTGGATGCTTGACCACAGTGTCTGATACCTTTGACAGGTTCCTTCATTACTTTCCAATTTTTGTTTTTTCTTCTTCGTCCAAAGCACAAGTCGAGAAGGTTTTATCCAGCCGGCTTTAAAATGTCAACGCTCGAGCACAGAGCCAGAATTTTGGAGCAACTGTCATGTGCAGGTGCCGTATGAACAAATTTGTTGAACCCATTCCAGCATCCTGGAATAGCTGAGATTTGACGATTTTGTGTAAAATAGTGAGTAATTTTCATTCCCGTTAAATCAGTGATCCCCACCGATCTTTCCACCGCCCCCAGGGAGGGGCGGTGGAAAGATCCAGGGAGGGGCGGTGGAAAGATCCAGGGAGGGGCGGTGGAAAGATCCAGGGAGGGGCGGTGGAAAGATCCAGGGAGGGGCGGTGGAAAGATCCAGGGAGGGGCGGTGGAAAGATCCAGGGAGGGGCGTTGGAAAGATCAAGGGAGGGGCGTTGGAAAGATCCAAGGAGGGGCGGTGGAAAGATCCAGGGAGGGGCGTTGATGTTCCTGCACCAAGCACATCCATCTCAGGTGATGTTCCTGCACCAAGCACATCCATCTCAGGTGATGTTCCTGCACCATGCACATCCATCTCAGGTGATGTTCCTGCATCAAGCACATCCATCTCAGGTGATGTTCCTGCACCATGCACATCCATCTCAGGTGACGTTCCTGCACCAAGCACATCCATCTCAGGTGATGTTCCTGCACCATGCACATCCATCTCAGGTGATGTTCCTGCACCATGCACATCCATCTCAGGTGATGTTCCTGCACCAAGCACATCCATCTCAGGTGATGTTCCTGCACCATGCACATCCATCTCAGGTGATGTTCCTGCACCAAGCACATCCATCTCAGGTGATGTTCCTGCACCATGCACATCCATCTCAGGTGATGTTCCTGCACCATGCACATCCATCTCAGGTGATGTTCCTGCACCAGGCACATCCATCTCAGGTGATGTTCCTGCACCAAGCACATCCATCTCAGGTGATGTTCCTGCACCAAGCACATCCATCTCAGGTGATGTTCCTGCACCAAGCACATCCATCTCAGGTGATGTTCCTGCACCAAGCACATCCATCTCAGGTGATGTTCCTGCACCAAGCACATCCATCTCAGGTGATGTTCCTGCACCATGCACATCCATCTCAGGTGATGTTCCTGCACCATGCACATCCATCTCAGGTGATGTTCCTGCACCAAGCACATCCATCTCAGGTGATGTTCCTGCACCAAGCACATCCATCTCAGGTGATGTTCCTGCACCATGCACATCCATCTCAGGTGATGTTACTGCACCATGCACATCCATCTCAGGTGATGTTCCTGCACCATGCGCATCCATCTCAGGTGATGTTCCTGCACCAAGCACATCCATCTCAGGTGATGTTCCTGCACCAAGCACATCCATCTCAGGTGATGTTCCTGCACCATGCACATCCATCTCAGGTGATGTTCCTGCACCAAGCACATCCATCTCAGGTGATGTTCCTGCACCAAGCACATCCATCTCAGGTGATGTTCCTGCACCATGCACATCCATCTCAGGTGATGTTACTGCACCAAGCACATCCATCTCAGGTGATGTTCCTGCACCAAGCACATCCATCTCAGGTGATGTTCCTGCACCAAGCACATCCATCTCAGGTGATGTTCCTGCACCAAGCACATCCATCTCAGGTGATGTTCCTGCACCAAGCACATCCATCTCAGGTGATGTTACTGCACCAAGCACATCCATCTCAGGTGATGTTCCTGCACCAAGCACATCCATCTCAGGTGATGTTACTGCACCAAGCACATCCATCTCAGGTGATGTTCCTGCACCAAGCACATCCATCTCAGGTGATGTTCCTGCACCAAGCACATCCATCTCAGGTGATGTTACTGCACCAAGCACATCCATCTCAGGTGATGTTCCTGCACCAAGCACATCCATCTCAGGTGATGTTACTGCACCAAGCACATCCATCTCAGGTGATGTTACTGCACCAAGCACATCCATCTCAGGTGATGTTCCTGCACCATGCACATCCATCTCAGGTGATGTTTCTGCACCAAGCACATCCATCTCAAGTGATGTTCCTGCACCAAGCACATCCATCTCAGGTGATGTTCCTGCACCAAGCACATCCATCTCAGGTGATGTTCCTGCACCAAGCACATCCATCTCAGGTGATGTTCCTGCACCAAGCACATCCATCTCAGGTGATGTTCCTGCACCAAGCACATCCATCTCAGGTGATGTTCCTGGACCAAGCACATCCATCTCAGGTGATGCACATCCATCTCTGTTCCTGGACCAAGCACATCCATCTCAGGTGATGTTCCTGCACCAAGCACATCCATCTCAGGTGATGGACCAAGCACATCCATCCAGGTGATGTTGCACCAAGCACATCTCAGGTGATGTTCTCAGGTGATGTTCCTGCACCAAGCACATCCATCTCAGGTGATGTTCCTGGACCAAGCACATCCATCTCAGGTGATGTTCCTGCACCAAGCACATCCATCTCAGGTGATGTTCCTGCACCAAGCACATCCATCTCAGGTGATGTTCCTGCACCAAGCACATCCATCTCAGGTGATGTTCCTGCACCAAGCACATCCATCTCAGGTGATGTTCCTGCACCATGCACATCCATCTCAGGTGATGTTCCTGCACCAAGCACATCCATCTCAGGTGATGTTCCTGCACCAAGCACATCCATCTCAGGTGATGTTCCTGCACCAAGCACATCCATCTCAGGTGATGTTCCTGCACCAAGCACATCCATCTCAGGTGATGTTCCTGCACCATGCACATCCATCTCAGGTGATGTTCCTGCACCAAGCACATCCATCTCAGGTGATGCACATCCATCTCAGGTGATGTTACTGCACCAAGCACATCCATCTCAGGTGATGTTCCTGCACCAAGCACATCCATCTCAGGTGATGCACATCCATCTCCTGCACCAAGCACATCCATCTCAGGTGATGTTCCTGCACCAGGTGAAGCACATCCATCTCAGGTGATGTTCCTGCACCAAGCACATCCATCTCAGGTGATGTTCCTGCACCAAGCACATCCATCTCAGGTGATGTTCCTGCACCAAGCACATCCATCTCAGGTGATGTTCCTGGACCAAGCACATCCATCTCAGGTGATGTTCCTGCACCAAGCACATCCATCTCAGGTGATGTTCCTGCACCAAGCACATCCATCTCAGGTGATGCACATCCATCTCTGCACCAAGCACATCCATCTCAGGTGATGTTCCTGCACCAAGCACATCCATCTCAGGTGATGTTCCTGCACCAAGCACATCCATCTCAGGTGATGTTCCTGCACCAAGCACATCCATCTCAGGTGATGCACATCCATCTCCTGCACCAAGCACATCCATCTCAGATGATATTCCTGCACCAAGCACATCCATCTCAGGTGATGTTCCTGCACCAAGCACATCCATCTCAGATGATGTTCCTGCACCAAGCACATCCATCTCAGGTGATGTTCCTGCACCAAGCACATCCATCTCAGGTGATGCACATCCATTCCTGCACCAAGCACATCCATCTCAGGTGATGTTCCTGCACCAAGCACATCCATCTCAGGTGATGTTCCTGCACCAAGCACATCCATCTCAGGTGATGTTCCTGCACCAAGCACATCCATCTCAGGTGATGTTCCTGCACCAAGCACATCCATCTCAGGTGATGTTCCTGCACCAAGCACATCCATCTCAGGTGATGTTCCTGCACCAAGCACATCCATCTCAGGTGATGTTCCTGCACCAAGCACATCCATCTCAGGTGATGTTCCTGCACCAAGCACATCCATCTCAGGTGATGTTCCTGCACCAAGCACATCCATCTCAGGTGATGTTCCTGCACCAAGCACATCCATCTCAGGTGATGTTCCTGCACCAAGCACATCCATCTCAGGTGATGTTCCTGCACCAAGCACATCCATCTCAGGTGATGTTCCTGCACCAAGCACATCCATCTCAGGTGATGTTCCTGCACCAAGCACATCCATCTCAGGTGATGTTCCTGCACCAAGCACATCCATCTCAGGTGATGTTCCTGCACCAAGCACATCCATCTCAGGTGATGTTCCTGCACCAAGCACATCCATCTCAGGTGATGTTCCTGCACCAAGCACATCCATCTCAGGTGATGTTCCTGCACCAAGCACATCCATCTCAGGTGATGTTCCTGCACCAAGCACATCCATCTCAGGTGATGTTCCTGCACCAAGCACATCCATCTCAGGTGATGTTCCTGCACCAAGCACATCCATCTCAGGTGATGTTCCTGCACCAAGCACATCCATCTCAGGTGATGTTCCTGCACCAAGCACATCCATCTCAGGTGATGTTCCTGCACCAAGCACATCCATCTCAGGTGATGTTCCTGCACCAAGCACATCCATCTCAGGTGATGTTCCTGCACCAAGCACATCCATCTCAGGTGATGTTCCTGCACCAAGCACATCCATCTCAGGTGATGTTCCTGCACCAAGCACATCCATCTCAGGTGATGTTCCTGCACCAAGCACATCCATCTCAGGTGATGTTCCTGCACCAAGCACATCCATCTCAGGTGATGTTCCTGCACCAAGCACATCCATCTCAGGTGATGTTCCTGCACCAAGCACATCCATCTCAGGTGATGTTCCTGCACCAAGCACATCCATCTCAGGTGATGTTCCTGCACCAAGCACATCCATCTCAGGTGATGTTCCTGCACCAAGCACATCCATCTCAGGTGATGTTCCTGCACCAAGCACATCCATCTCAGGTGATGTTCCTGCACCAAGCACATCCATCTCAGGTGATGTTCCTGCACCAAGCACATCCATCTCAGGTGATCCATCCTGCACCAAGCACATCCATCTCAGGTGATGTTCCTGCACCAAGCACATCCATCTCAGGTGATGTTCCTGCACCAAGCACATCCATCTCAGGTGATGTTCCTGCACCAAGCACATCCATCTCAGGTGATGTTCCTGCACCAAGCACATCCATCTCAGGTGATGTTCCTGCACCAAGCACATCCATCTCAGGTGATGTTCCTGCACCAAGCACATCCATCTCAGGTGATGTTCCTGCACCAAGCACATCCATCTCAGGTGATGTTCCTGCACCAAGCACATCCATCTCAGGTGATGTTCCAGCACCAAGCACACATCTCAGGTGATGTTCCTGCACCAAGCACATCCATCTCAGGTGATGTTCCTGCACCAAGCACATCCATCTCAGGTGATGTTCCTGCACCAAGCACATCCATCTCAGGTGATGTTCCTGCACCAAGCACATCCATCTCAGGTGATGTTCCTGCACCAAGCACATCCATCTCAGGTGATGTTCCTGCACCAAGCACATCCATCTCAGGTGATGTTCCTGCACCAAGCACATCCATCTCAGGTGATGTTCCTGCACCAAGCACATCCATCTCAGGTGATGTTCCTGCACCAAGCACATCCATCTCAGGTGATGTTCCTGCACCAAGCACATCCATCTCAGGTGATGTTCCTGCGCCAAGCACATGTTCCTGGACCAAGCACATCCATCTCAGGTGATGTTCCAGCACCAAGCACATCCATCTCAGGTGATGTTCCTGCACCAAGCACATCCATCTCAGGTGATGTTCCTGCACCAAGCACATCCATCTCAGGTGATGTTCCTGCACCAAGCACATCCATCTCAGGTGATGTTCCTGCACCAAGCACATCCATCTCAGGTGATGTTCCTGCACCAAGCACATCCATCTCAGGTGATGTTCCTGCACCAAGCACATCCATCTCAGGTGATGTTCCTGCACCAAGCACATCCATCTCAGGTGATGTTCCTGCACCAAGCACATCCATCTCAGGTGATGTTCCTGCACCAAGCACATCCATCTCAGGTGATGTTCCTGCACCAAGCACATCCATCTCAGGTGATGTTCCTGCACCAAGCACATCCATCTCAGGTGATGTTCCTGCACCAAGCACATCCATCTCAGGTGATGTTCCTGCACCAAGCACATCCATCTCAGGTGATGTTCCTGCACCAAGCACATCCATCTCAGGTGATGTTCCTGCACCAAGCACATCCATCTCAGGTGATGTTCCTGCACCAAGCACATCCATCTCAGGTGATGTTCCTGCACCAAGCACATCCATCTCAGGTTATGTTACTGCACCAAGCACATCCATCTCTCAGGTGATGTTCCTGCACCAAGCACATCCATCTCAGGTGATGTTCCTGCACCAAGCACATCCATCTCAGGTGATGTTCCTGCACCAAGCACATCCATCTCAGATGATGTTCCTGCACCAAGCACATCCATCTCAGGTGATGTTCCTGCACCAAGCACATCCATCTCAGGTGATGTTCCTGCACCAAGCACATCCATCTCAGGTGATGTTCCTGCACCAAGCACATCCATCTCAGGTGATGTTCCTGCACCAAGCACATCCATCTCAGGTGATGTTCCTGCACCAAGCACATCCATCTCAGGTGATGTTCCTGCACCAAGCACATCCATCTCAGGTGATGTTCCTGCACCAAGCACATCCATCTCAGATGATGTTCCTGCACCAAGCACATCCATCTCAGGTGATGTTCCTGCACCAAGCACATCCATCTCTCAGGTGATGTTCCTGCACCAAGCACATCCATCTCAGGTGATGTTCCTGCACCAAGCACATCCATCTCAGGTGATGTTCCTGCACCAAGCACATCCATCTCAGGTGATGTCTCCTGCACCAAGCACATCCATCTCAGGTGATGTTCCTGCACCAAGCACATCCATCTCAGGTGATGTTCCTGCACCTGCACATCCATCTCAGGTGAGCACATCCATCTCAGGTGATGTTCCTGCACCAAGCACATCCATCTCAGGTGATGTTCCTGCATCAAGCACATCCATCTCAGATGATATTCCTGCACCAAGCACATCCATCTCAGGTGATGTTCCTGCACCAAGCACATCCATCTCAGATGATGTTCCTGCACCAAGCACATCCATCTCAGGTGATGTTCCTGCACCAAGCACATCCATCTCAGGTGATGTTCCTGCACCAAGCACATCCATCTCAGGTGATGTTCCTGCACCAAGCACATCCATCTCAGGTGATGTTCCTGCACCAAGCACATCCATCTCAGGTGATGTTCCTGCTCCAAGCACATCCATCTCAGGTGATGCACATCCATCTCAGGTGATGTTCCTGCACCAAGCACATCCATCTCTCCTGCACCATGCACATCCATCTCAGGTGATGTTCCTGCACCAAGCACATCCATCTCAGGTGATGTTACTGCACCAAGCACATCCATCTCAGGTGATGCACATCCATCCTGCACCAAGCACATCCATCTCAGGTGATGTTCCTGCACCAAGCACATCCATCTCAGGTGATGTTCCTGCACCAAGCACATCCATCTCAGGTGATGTTCCTGCACCAAGCACATCCATCTCAGGTGATGTTCCTGCACCAAGCACATCCATCTCAGGTGATGTTCCTGCACCAAGCACATCCATCTCAGGTGATGTTCCTGCACCAAGCACATCCATCTCAGGTGATGGTCCTGAACCAAGCACATCAGGTGATGTTCCTGCACCAAGCACATCCATCTCAGGTGATGTTCCTGCACCAAGCACATCCATCTCAGGTGATGTTCCTGCACCAAGCACATCCATCTCAGGTGATGTTCCTGCACCAAGCACATCCATCTCAGGTGATGTTCCTGCACCAAGCACATCCATCTCAGGTGATGTTCCTGCACCAAGCACATCCATCTCAGGTGATGTTCCTGCACCAAGCACATCCATCTCAGGTGATGTTCCTGCACCAAGCACATCCATCTCAGGTGATGTTCCTGCACCAAGCACATCCATCTCAGGTGATGTTCCTGCACCAAGCACATCCATCTCAGGTGATGTTCCTGCACCAAGCACATCCATCTCAGGTGATGTTCCTGCACATCCATCTCAGGTGACCAAGCACATCCATCTCAGGTGATGTTCCTGCACCAAGCACATCCATCTCAGGTGATGTTCCTGCACCAAGCACATCCATCTCAGGTGATGTTACTGCACCAAGCACATCCATCTCAGGTGATGTTCCTGCACCAAGCACATCCATCTCAGGTGATGTTCCTGCACCAAGCACATCCATCTCAGGTGATGTTCCTGCACCAAGCACATCCATCTCAGGTGATGTTCCTGCACCAAGCACATCCATCTCAGGTGATGTTCCTGCACCAAGCACATCCATCTCAGGTGATGTTACTGCACCAAGCACATCCATCTCAGGTGATGTTCCTGCACCAAGCACATCCATCTCAGGTGATGTTCCTGCACCAAGCACATCCATCTCAGGTGATGTTCCTGCACCAAGCACATCCATCTCAGGTGATGTTCCTGCACCAAGCACATCCATCTCAGGTGATGTTCCTGCACCAAGCACATCCATCTCAGGTGATGTTCCTGCACCAAGCACATCCATCTCAGGTGATGTTACTGCACCAAGCACATCCATCTCAGGTGATGTTCCTGCACCAAGCACATCCATCTCAGGTGATGTTACTGCACCAAGCACATCCATCTCAGGTGATGTTCCTGCACCAAGCACATCCATCTCAGGTGATGTTACTGCACCAAGCACATCCATCTCAGGTGATGTTCCACCAAGCACATCCATCTCAGGTGATGTTCCTGCACCAAGCACATCCATCTCAGGTGATGTTCCTGCACCAAGCACATCCATCTCAGGTGATGTTCCACCAAGCACATCCATCTCAGGTGATGTTACTGCACCAAGCACATCCATCTCAGGTGATGTTACTGCACCAAGCACATCCATCTCAGGTGATGTTCCTGCACCAAGCACATCCATCTCAGGTGATGTTCCTGCACCAAGCACATCCATCTCAGGTGATGTTACTGCACCAAGCACATCCATCTCAGGTGATGTTCCTGCACCAAGCACATCCATCTCAGGTGATGTTACTGCACCAAGCACATCCATCTCAGGTGATGTTCCTGCACCAAGCACATCCATCTCAGGTGATGTTCCTGCACCAAGCACATCCATCTCAGGTGATGTTCCTGCACCAAGCACATCCATCTCAGGTGATGTTCCTGCACCAAGCACATCCATCTCAGGTGATGTTCCTGCACCAAGCACATCCATCTCAGGTGATGTTCCTGCACCAAGCACATCCATCTCAGGTGATGTTCCTGCACCAAGCACATCCATCTCAGGTGATGTTCCTTTTTCATATTATTTAATAAATTGGTTTACTAAGTATTTATTTGTGAAATAAATAAATAAATAAATACGCTTGTCTATAGTGTTAGATTAATTGTTCTTTTTAATTTACAGTAAATTAAATATCAAGATGTGTTGGTATGTGTGTGACCTAGGTGACCTGGGAGTGCTAGGGATGTGACCTGGGAGTGCTAGGGATGTGACCTGGGAGTGCTAGGGATGTGACCTGGGAGTGCTAGGGATGTGACCTGGGAGTGCTAGGGATGTGACCTGGGAGTGCTAGGGATGTGACCTGGGAGTACTAGGGATGTGACCTGGGCGCGCTAGGGATGTGACCTGGGAGCGTTAGGGATGTGACCTGGGAGCGCCAGCGATGTGACCTGGAAGCGCTAAGGATGTGACCTGGTAGCGTTATGGATGTGACCTGGGAGCGCTAGGGATGTGACCTGGGAGCGCTAGGGATGTGACCTGGGAACCAAGGGAGAGCTAGGGATGTGACCTGGGAGCCAAGGTGCAGCAGCCTGAAAAACATGGGAACCACTTCTTTAAATCATGTGATCTGTATCAGTGGTTAGGTGATCCGTATCGTGTGAAGACTTGCCTAGTGTCTTCTCCGTTCTTACGTTCCTAAGACTGTGATGATGGCTTCCATAGACTACGAACAATTGTATCTTCAGCTTAAGGCAGAGTTATAGAAAGCTAGAGGAGAGATTCAACGGATGAAAATGGTGTGCAAGGATTATCCCAGGACAAAGCCGTTGAGAGCAGCCGTGTCGATGATCGCCGTGTCGATGATCGCCGTTGAGAGCAGCCGTGTCGATGATCGCATGATTGTTGGAACAAATGGGACGAAGCTAAAACTAAGGAAGTTTCAGGAAACTGCTGTGAAGACCACCAATTCCTTCTCAATGGTTCTCTGAACCATTCATCTACAAACCTGCCAGACACTGCAACTTCTTGGGATCTTAATACTTGGGAATTCTTCGCTTGCCTAATTCTTGGGAACGACCTACTTCAACATTGAACAAATGTTACACGACCTATGACTGCTGCACCTCTCCTGCCAACGGTTTATAAGCTCCTTCTCAGCACGTATGCTGTATTCTATTCAAGATTGATGGACTGACCACATCGACTCAAGGTTGAGGGACTGATTACCTCATTCTCCTCCTGTTCTTCAAGTTTCTCCTTTGTATGGACTGATGAAGCCACTGTGTGGCGAAACGTTTCCTCAATAAAGATACCCAAGAGTTGCACATGTGTCTAATTCAACAACATGTCGGTTCTCTGAACCATCCATCTACAACAGACGAGTGTGAATCGACGTTCTGGGACTTCCCAAATAAGACCATCAAAACGAAGACCGTCGAGAACGTCACTACAAATACTGCCAGTGAAGGGAAGAACATTGTTACAGCTGTTATTCCGAGTTCCCAAAACACTCGAAGCCGCGCTGATCAAGCCACGTGGATCACAAAGGCCGCGTGGATCACGAAGTCAAGTGGATCAAGCCACGTGGATCTACAAGCCACATGAGCCACGAAGCTATGTGGATCATGCCATTTGAGTTACCGGGCGTGTGGATGAAGCCACATCAGTTACCAATTGTATGCCTCAAGCCAAGTGGGTTACCAAACCGTATGGATCATCAAGCCACGTATTCTCAATTCCTGATCAAGCCAGATGTCCAAGCCATATGTCTGAGCTGCTTTAGCCGGAAGTGAGTTTGGTGTGTTTTTCCTTTGTGTTAGTTGCCTTGAGCGCAGCCTACCCACACACCTACACACCCACACACCCACACACTTACACACCCACACACCTACACACCCACACACCCACACACTTACACACCCACACACCCACACACCAACACACCCACACACCAACACACCCACACATCCACACACCCACACACCCACACACCCACACACCCACACACCCACACTCCCACACACCCACACACTCGCACACTCACACACCCACACACCCACACTCCCACACACCCACACACCCACACACTCACACACTCACACACTCACACACCCACACACCCACACTCCCACACACCCACACACCCACACACACACACACCCACACACGCACACACCCACACACCCACACTCCCACACACCCACACACCCACACACCCACACACCCACACACCCACACACCCACACTCCCACACACCCACACACCCACACACCCACACACCCACACTCCCACACACCCACACACCCACACACCCACACACTCACACACCCACACACGCACACACCCACACACCCACACTCCCACACACCCACACACCCACACACCCACACACTCACACACCCACACACCCACACTTCCACACACCCACACACCCACACACCCACACACTCACACACCCACACACCCACACACCCACACACCCACACACGCACCTACACATTACCTCAAGGTCTCACTTCCCAGTGCTGTCTAGCTAACTGCGGAGTCTATTTGCTATTGCCTGCTTGACGTCACCTAGCAATGTCACCCAGGACGTCACGCCATGACGTCACCACAGGACTTTGACGTCACCCCAGGACGTCACCCCACAATATCACTTCATGACGTCAAGTCTAACATCATCCCATCATGTCACATCGACAGTGTTAATTTGCAATTTCTATAGTAAGCAATTTGTGATTTTTCAGTAATGTCTAGAACGACTGACAGAAGAAATATTGAAAAAAACTTCAGTATCGTAATGTCACATGTTAATTCCTGACTCAGTGTTCCATTTCTAATATTCTCACATGTTCGTGAATGCCTTAGTGTCGATTTTTGTAAAGGAAAGCAACATTGCTAGTGCAAGCCGTATTGTAATAATGTTACCACGTGTTCAGTGCGGGTGTGCAAGTTTTCCGTGTGTTCCGATGAGATGGCCTGAGCTCAGACCATTGTAACACCTTTGTGTTACATGCCACCCGCTGTACCCGTTTGTTGACTGACATTAGTCAGTCCAGGCATCAGATATGAGAGTCGTCTGAGCACCATATATAGAAAACAATTATGCTCGACGTTGTCATAGACATCACGTCAGAATCATTCCTGCTACAACTCCACATACGCCTGAGATGTCCATTGTACGACACACCCTCTCCCCTACACCACTATTTAGTGGTGTGCAGAGTTCCCTGCAGTGACTACCCCTACGACAGTAGCAGTTGATAGAGTCCTGAGTAGAACGGGCACTAGCAAGTCCTTCCTAGACGACGACACCTCACACGAGGGCACCATCAGGTTGTGTCCCAGGTTGAGAGAACCCCGCAGCGACTACCATACAACGACTGCTTTACTTCACCATCCCAGACGAGACTGTAAGCTGTTACATAACTCAGCCGCAGCAATGTCTCCTGACGTGTTGCAGTTGCCGGTCCAGACTCAGGAAGGTGTACGATGGCGCCCACCGAGGCTCATTGTGTTAACACACGATGTTTTTAGCACACTCCCATTTTTCCAAATACATACATATGTTTCGCATTTTGTGCTAGTGCCCTGTTCCTGCGAGAGACCGAATTTTATTCAGTCACTTGACACAGTTGAAATGATCGTTGGTAGCATGCCCGAGCGACATAGCTAAGTATGCATACTTATACCTGTGTCCCATGACTACCGATAGGGGAGTTGTGCCAGTAGGCCTGTGCTGCCGCCTGGTGGCCATACGCCTACCTTCAGGTGGTTGCTAGCGAAATAGGTTTTTTTTTAGTTTTGGTCCAATTTCAATGAAATTTTTAGTGACTTAAACAGCATTTGAAGCCTACACACTGTGTTTGTAGTGACTTTTTGCCTTAAAAGATAAATAGATAAAATAAATAGTGCCCTATTCTATAGGGCATAAAACTCTCCATTATCTACAAAATTGGTAACATGTACACTGCTCTAGTTAACATCAGATGAAAGATAAGGGATAGATAATCTTGGTACTAACCCCGTTTGAGCGAAAATGTCAATAGATGGCATAATAAAAATATGTTGAAAATTATTAGTTTTTAAGGATTTTTGGGGGAGAAAAAAAAAACAAAGTGGTAAAGAATATCGAAATCCCCTTTACATGCTAGTAGAACCATCATTACTCAGTAACGTGTGCAAAAATCATGACACTCCTATGAATACTTGTCGCCAAAAATGGAAAATAATGTTAGTAACTTATTCCTGAGTTATACATAAACATTTATTGTTTTCTGTAAAACTCTAAGGTCATGGCGCGCAACATTTCACTATCTTGTACACACATGTTAACAGCCGAATAGGCAGAACTTGCGATCTTGGCTTAAATAGCAACGCTCATCTTGCCATATAGGACAAGTGAAAATTTGTGTATGCAATAATTTCGCCAAAATCATTCTGAACCTAACCAAAAAAATATATTTCACTGTGTTTGTTTAGTATTAAATTACTGTAAACAAATCTAAAATATATTTAGTTGGGTTAGGCTAAAATAAATTGTTCTTGTTATAATAAGGTTAGGTAAGTTTTCTAAGTTCCTTTTGGTGTAAAATTATAAATTTTTACATTAACATTAATGAAAAAAATATATCTTTAAACGTATAAGAGAAAATTTTAGAAAGGACTTAATTTTAAATGAGTTCTTGCTAATTGACCAGTTTTACGTATTCGGTACGAAATATATATGTGAGAGTAATGGTGGTTGGGGATTTCAATGCTAAAGTGGGTAAAAATGTTATGGAAGGAGTAGTAGGTAAATTTGGGGTGCCAGGGGTAAATGTAAATGGGGAGCCTTTAATTGAGCTATGTGTAGAAAGAAATTTGGTAATAAGTAATACATATTTTATGAAAAAGAGGATAAATAAATATACAAGGTATGATGTAGCACGTAATGAAAGTAGTTTATTAGATTATGTATTGGTGGATAAAAGGTTGATGGGTAGGCTCCAGGATGCACATGTTTATAGAGGGGCAACTGATATATCGGATCATTATTTAGTTGTAGCTACAGTTAGAGTAAGAGGTAGATGGGAAAAGAGGAAGGTGGCAACAACAAGTAAGAGGGAGGTGAAAGTGTATAAACTAAGGGAGGAGGAAGTTCGGGTGAGATATAAGCGACTATTGGCAGAAAGGTGGGCTAGTGCAAAGATGAGTAATGGGGAGGTTGAAGAGGGTTGGAATAGTTTTAAAAATGCAGTATTAGAATGTGGGGCAGAAGTTTGTGGTTATAGGAGGGTGGGGGCAGGAGGAAAGAGGAGTGATTGGTGGAATGATGAAGTAAAGGGTGTGATAAAAGAGAAAAAGGTAGCTTATGAGAGGTTTTTACAAAGCAGAAGTGTTATAAGAAGAGCAGAGTATATGGAGAGTAAAAGAAAGGTAAAGAGAGTGGTGAGAGAGTGCAAAAGGAGAGCAGATGATAGAGTGGGAGGGGCACTGTCAAGAAATTTTAATGAAAATAAGAAAAAATTTTGGAGTGAGTTAAACAAGTTAAGAAAGCCTAAGGAAAATATGGATTTGTCAGTTAAAAACAGAGTAGGGGAGCTAGTAGATGGGGAGATGGAGGTATTAGGTAGATGGCGAGAATATTTTGAGGAACTTTTAAATGTTAAGGAAGAAACAGAGGCAGTAATTTCATGCACTGGCCAGGGAGGTATACCATCTTTTAGGAGTGAAGAAGAGCAGAATGTAAGTGTGGGGGAGGTACGTGAGGAATTACGTAAAATGAAAGGGGGTAAAGCAGCTGGAACTGATGGGATCATGACAGAAATGTTAAAAGCAGGGGGGGATATAGTGTTGGAGTGGTTGGTACTTTTGTTTAATAAATGTATGAAAGAGGGGAAGGTACCTAGGGATTGGCAGAGAGCATGTATAGTCCCTTTATATAAAGGGAAGGGGGACAAAAGAGATTGTAAAAGTTATAGAGGAATAAGCTTACTGAGTATACCAGGAAAAGTGTACGGTAGGGTTATAATTGAAAGAATTAGAGGTAAGACAGAATGTAGGATTGCGGATGAGCAAGGAGGTTTCAGAGTGGGTAGGGGATGTGTAGATCAGGTGTTTACATTGAAGCATATATGTGAACAGTATTTAGATAAAGATAGGGAAGTTTTTATTGCATTTATGGATTTAGAAAAGGCATATGATAGAGTGGATAGAGGAGCAATGTGGCAGATGTTGCAAGTATATGGAATAGGTGGTAAGTTATTAAATGCTGTAAAGAGTTTTTATGAGGATAGTGAGGCTCAGGTTAGGGTGTGTAGAAGAGAGGGAGACTACTTCCCGGTAAAAGTAGGTCTTAGACAGGGATGTGTAATGTCACCATGGTTGTTTAATATATTTATAGATGGGGTTGTTAAGGAAGTAAATGCTAGGGTGTTTGGGAGAGGGGTGGGATTAAATTATGGGGAATCAAATTCAAAATGGGAATTGACACAGTTACTTTTTGCTGATGATACTGTGCTTATGGGAGATTCTAAAGAAAAATTGCAAAGGTTAGTGGATGAGTTTGGGAATGTGTGTAAAGGTAGAAAGTTGAAAGTGAACATAGAAAAGAGTAAGGTGATGAGGGTGTCAAATGATTTAGATAAAGAAAAATTGGATATCAAATTGGGGAGGAGGAGTATGGAAGAAGTGAATGTTTTCAGATACTTGGGAGTTGACGTGTCGGCGGATGGATTTATGAAGGATGAGGTTAATCATAGAATTGATGAGGGAAAAAAGGTGAGTGGTGCGTTGAGGTATATGTGGAGTCAAAAAACGTTATCTATGGAGGCAAAGAAGGGAATGTATGAAAGTATAGTAGTACCAACACTCTTATATGGGTGTGAAGCTTGGGTGGTAAATGCAGCAGCGAGGAGACGGTTGGAGGCAGTGGAGATGTCCTGTTTAAGGGCAATGTGTGGTGTAAATATTATGCAGAAAATTCGGAGTGTGGAAATTAGGAGAAGGTGTGGAGTTAATAAAAGTATTAGTCAGAGGGCAGAAGAGGGGTTGTTGAGGTGGTTTGGTCATTTAGAGAGAATGGATCAAAGTAGAATGACATGGAAAGCATATAAATCTATAGGGGAAGGAAGGCGGGGTAGGGGTCGTCCTCGAAAGGGTTGGAGAGAGGGGGTAAAGGAGGTTTTGTGGGTAAGGGGCTTGGACTTCCAGCAAGCGTGCATGAGCGTGTTAGGAGTGAATGGAGACGAATGGTACTTGGGACCTGACGATCTGTTGGAGTGTGAGCAGGGTAATATTTAGTGAAGGGATTCAGGGAAACCGGTTATTTTCATATAGTTGGACTTGAGTCCTGGAAATGGGAAGTACAATGCCTGCACTTTAAAGGAGGGGATTGGGATATTGGCAGTTTGGAGGGATATGTTGTGTATCTTTATACGTATATGCTTCTAAGCTGTTGCATTCTGAGCACCTCTGCAAAAACAGTGATAATGTGCGAGTGAGGTGAAAGTGTTGAATGATGATGAAAGTATTTTCTTTTTGGGGATTTTCTTTCTTTTTTGGGTCACCCTGCCTCAGTGGGAGACGACCGACTTGTTGAAAATATATATATATATATATATATATATATATATATATATATATATATATATATATATATATATATATATATATATATATATATATATATGTGCCGAATAGGCAGAACTTGCGATCTTGGCTTAAATAGCAACGTTCATCTTGCCATATAGGACAAGTGAAAATTTGTTTATGCAATAATTTCGCCAAAATCATTCTGAACCTAACGAAAAAAATATATTTCACTGTGTTTGTTTAGTTTTAAATTATTGTAAACAAATCTAAAATATATTTAGTTGGGTTAGGCTAAAATAAATTGCACTTGTTATAATAAGGTTAGGTAAGTTTTCTAAGATTCTTTTGGTGCAAAATTATAAATTTTTACATTATCATTAATGAAAAAAAATATATCTTTAAATGTATAAGAAATTTTTTTAGAAAGGGCTTAATTTTAAATGAGTTCTTGCTAATTGATCAGTTTTACATATTCGGCACGACATATATATATATATATATATATATATATATATATATATATATATATATATATATATATATATATATAAAGTCGTGACGAATAGGTAAGGTTGGTCAATTAGCAAGAACTCATTTAAATTTAAGTCCTTCATAAAATTTTCTCTTATACGTTTAATTTTTTTATTAATGTTAATGTAAAAATTAATAATTCTGTACCAAAAGAACATTAGAAAACTTACCTAACTTTATTATAACAAGCCCAATTTAATTTAGCCTAATCCAACTAAATATAGTTTAGATAAGTTTTTAATAATTTAATAGTAAATAAACACAATGACAATGCCATAGAAATAGTCAAGTCTAAGGGAGGGATCCCAGTCATATGTAGCATCTTGCCTAGAAAGGGAGTGGGCAATGACTGGATGTCTAAGGCAATTGGTATAAATTGCTGGCTAGACAGGTACTGCAAGGAACTTGCAATCCCATTCATTGATAACTGGTACAAATTCCATGGCAAACATGATATGTATGCAGGGGATGGGGTTCTTCTCTCTGGGGCTGGAGTGGTTGCATTAGCCAATTTGATTGAAGAGGTAATTGATGACTTGTCTAGGACTTTAAACTGATAGATTATAGAGGTATGGGTGTTTGTGGGAAACAATCAGGCTGCAGCATTATTGTTGGAAACAGCAGTTATTACAGGGATACCTCAGGGATATGTTTAAAAGACAATATTCAAAAAAAAGTTCCTAATAAAGACAAAGTAACTGATCAACAAGAAAAGAGAGGTAGTAGAGGGCAACGAGTAACTCGCTCCCTTAAGGTTTACTATACAAATAGTAGGAGTCTAAGAAATAAGATAAATAAACTAAGATTACTTGCAAGTGCAGGTAATGTAAATATTATTGCTACAACTGAGACCTGGTTCAACCTGAAAGATAGAGACATTCCTTCTGAATGTAACATACAGAGTTATAAACTATTCCACACTGATAGGGTCAACAGGAAGGGTGGTGGTGTGGCGATGTATGTCAGAGATAATTTAAATTGTTGTGTTAGACATGATATAAGATTAGAAACATCGGACACAGATTCTGTTTGGCTACAGTTTCTCGAGGGTCGTGAAAAATTAATTTTGGGTGTGATTTATAGGCCCCCAAACCTTGATAGGGAGTGTAGTAAGTTGTTATGGGACGAAATTCATAAGGCATCTAGATATGAAAATGTTTCATTAATGGGGGATTTTAACTTTAGACAAATTGATTGGAACAATATGACAGGAAATCTTGAGTCTAGTGACTTTCTTGATACGGATCAGGATTGCTTTTTAATTAAAACAGTTTGTGACAGGATCAACTAGAGGAAACAATCTGCTTGACTTGGCTTTTCCGAACAAAGATTCACTAACTAATAATCTTGAGGTTAATGATGAGCTTGAGGAAAGTGATCACAAATCACTTAGTTTCAATATAGTATTATGAAATTACCCAGTAAACTGCATTCAAGTCTGTCCCAGACTTCCGATTGGCTGATGTCACGGGACTGAAAAATTATCTGGGTGGGCTAAATTGGGATGATCTGACAATGGGTCAGGTAGCTGGCGTTGGTTTTCTAACAAATCCCCAGGCACTGATGAATTGTTTGCAAGGGTTTTAAGGAATGTAAAGAGGAACTTTGCAAACCTTTGGTTAATCTTTTCAACATATCACTGCAAACTGGCATAGTGCCTGATAAGTGGAAAATGGCAAATGTAATACCTATTTACAAGGCAGGTGACAGGTCCTTGGCTTCGAACTATAGACCAATAAGCCTTACCTCCATAGTGGGAAAATTTATGGAATCAATAATTGCTGAGGCAATTCGTAGCCATCTTGATAGGCATAAATTGATAAATGAATCTCAACACGGTTTTACAAAGGGGCGTTCCTGTCTTAAGTATTTACTAACTTTTTTCACTAAGGTGTTTGAGGAGGTAGATCATGGTAATGAATATGATATTGTGTATATGAACTTCAGTAAGGTTTTCGATAGAGTTCCACACCAGAGGCTATTGAGGAAACTTAAGGCACATGGAATAAGAGGAGAATTTTTTTCCTGGGTAGAGGCATGGCTGACAAATAGACACCAAAGAGTTTGCATAAATGGAGAGAAATCAGAATGGGACACGTTCTTATGTTCTTTCGTTAGATTTAGAATGATTTTCGCGAAATTATTACATATACAAGTTTTCGCTTTGCCTTATTCGGCAAGAAGAGCGTTGCTTTTTAGCCAAAATCATGTTTTATTCGGCACGATATATATATATATATATATATATATATATATATATATATATATATATATATATATATATATATATATATATATATATATACATGAAAAGTTATAATGAACAACTGTCAGTGAATAAGCAAAAGCGTGGACGAGAGGCTCGAAACGCGGTCATTAAACTGACAGTGTGACACACTACCGTCTAGGGCTTAGATTAGCCTAGACTTTATTAGAGGACTAGATTAGCCTAGACTTTATTAGAGGACTAGATTAGCCTAGACTCAATTAGAGGACTAGATTAGCCTAGACTCTAGGCTAATCTAGTCCTCTAATAGATAGGATTCGGAGATAATACTTACTGTATTACATTCCGTCAGAGAAAGTAACTGTAACACAAGTGAACTGCTTCCCTCGGCCCATGAGCTTTAAAAGTTAATCTAGTCTTACCCCCTCAAGAACACATCGTCTATGAACTCAAACTAAGTTGCCATAAACAACTTTCAATTAATAGGCAAACTATGTAACTTTGAAGGAGGGGGGGTAAGAATACATCTACTGTTAAAGCTCCTGGGCCGAGGGAAGGAGTTTAGTTAGGTTGCAGTTTGTACCTCTGATGAATTATAATACAGTTTGTATTACCTCTGATTCCATACTATTAGATGCCCGGGCTAACCTAGATGGTGAAACGTCGTACCAAAACAGATGTCTAAAGCGATATTTACACTTATGTTCTGTTCATCCCTATCTCTCTTAATACCTGGAGTCGTGATTAAGTTGCACTAGAAGGGTTACTGACAATTTGTAATATTTTCTTACAAAAACTGTTCAAAACAGTCTACAAAATATTTTGGGTCGAAACAAATTATGAAATCTTTGTTTATTTAAATTCTAGTACAGTTTTGTGTTTTTTTTTGGGGGGTGACCACAGTATTATCGAGTTTATATTTGTGATTGAAATCAATAAGATTTTTATAACCAAAACTGCTATAATTAGAAACTTGTTTCAATTACATTTATAGCACTGACGATATCTCAGTCTCCGTTTAAAGCGACGGTACACATCATTTCACGTCGTACAGTGTACATTAATTATGTGTAAGCTTAAGCCTTCAGGATAAACTGCGTCATAAGAGATATATCATGCCTTTCTGAACATCTCCCGAGAATTGTGCTGATGTGTGAGCACCGACCAAGGAATGTGAGATCTGAGCATTTCCCAAGGAAGGTGTGAGGATGTGAGCGCCTCACAACGAAGCTGTGAAGATGAGAAAAAATTCCCAATGAACGTACGTAGATGCAAACACCTCCCTGTTATGTTACAGATCTACCTGAACATCTTGTTGATGAACACATCTTGATGATGAGCACATCTTGATGATGAGTACATCTTGATGATGAGTACATCTTGATGATGAGTACATCTTGATGATGAGTACATCTTGATGATGAGTACATCTTGATGATGAGTACATCTTGATGATGAGTACATCTTGATGATGAGTACATCTTGATGATGAGTACATCTTGATGATGAGTACATCTTGATGATGAGTACATCTTGATGATGAGTACATCTTGATGATGAGTACATCTTGATGATGAGTACATCTTGATGATGAGTACATCTTGATGATGAGTACATCTTGATGATGAGTACATCTTGATGGTACAAAGATGAAAGGATCTTCCACTGGATCTATTTATAATGTGAGGAACGATTTTAAGTTATTTCTGATTAGCATTCCCTGCCAAACTATAGTATAAAATTTTAGACAGATATTAACGAAACAACTGGATACATGAGGCTTTGTGACAGAGAAACAAGGTATCAACAACCAAAACTTAGAAGGCCACTAGATAATCAGAGAAAACAGGGAATATTGTAGGTTAAATGCTTAAAAGAAATTGGCGAAGTAAGAGAGTTTATCGTTAGAAGAAACAGAAGAAGGCGACGTATTTTGAAAACGAATATCAGATCACTCGAAATGAAGAAACACTCTAACAGCGACCAACATGAAGCTGTAAAACGTCTTAGCCTCTAAGTGAGAAATGACAGAAATTTATAACGTTAACTTACTCATTAATAAAAGGTGACCCAAGAAATTAGAGTTCTGAGCCTGCAAACTTAACTACAAGGATCTGGCCTCAGTTCACATAAGGGAAATTCTACCTACACCTGATGTACGTGTTCATCTAACAGTTCTCGAAGGAGGGTAACTTGATGCTGCTGAAGGTTCTAAATCCCAGGAACGAATCTCAATATCCAACTCACTCCTTTTATCAGCCTTCGCAGCAGAAATATTTCCCATTTTCTTGAAGTCCACTTCTTAATTAAGGGAAGGAAAAGATATCTTCGTCAGGCTGTGTTCCAGAATATCTTCTGAGGGTGATACTGTACTTGTGTCATTCCACCCAACACGAATATTTGGATAGAAGTAGGAGTGGAAAATGTATGCTAATCCAAGTAATAAAAAAAGGTGTAAAGTGGCTTTTTCTTTATTTTAATTGCCATCAGGAGTTAAAAGGGATTGCTTAAATGGTGCTCAGATGAAGAGTGCGGCCTTGCTAAGCCTAGCTCACTTAATTATGGAGGTCTGGTCCAGGTATCATCACAACACATCGTGTCGAGTTGTTCATGTCTTCAGGGTGGACTTGAAGTTTGTTTTTTATTAGTTGTTAGCTAATTCTGTCATTCGAACATGCTAGGAGCTGTTATCTTACGTCAGCTCATTTCAAAAGCCACCAGCTCTGCCAGCTCTATCTAAAGTACACTATTACCCTCCAGGATGCCACCCACAACACTCGACTAACACTTAGGCACCTACTTACTGATAGGTGACCAGGTATAAGGAAACATGAACGGTTCCCTCAGAACCTGGGATCAAACGACAGAACCTCATTGCTCGAGCTGAGTGAGCGATCCTTCAAAGATCACGCACCCATCAGAGCTAGGTGTTGTTCGTGATCCGAGGACACTTGTGGTAGTGGTAAGCTCAAGGCTAATTTCATTCATCTCCCGTTTGAATACCAGCCTCCACAAGCAGTTTATATAGTAATGAAATCACGAAATAAGTGGTATTGAAACAGTTTTGGAAATGTGTCAACCCTTCACGGGCAAGACTTACCATACCTTGTCCGGAAATGTGGAATATTCCAGGAGAAATATTAAAATTAGTGCAAAAGTTGATAGTCAATGTTACTCAGGAAGAAGTATTATTCCGACATGATTCAATTTTAGATTACAACATTTTTTCCTCTGCCTGGTAATGAGTTTAATTAAATTTAATTATTTTATTTCCTATCTAATTCTAATACATTTACTTGGCAACACTATTTCTATCCAGGAATAGTAGAAACTAGTTTCAAACAAGAGATAATAAGTCTAGTCTCCAACTGGGTTATGGTTAACACTGTTGTAATAAGGTTCTGGGAGTTGGTTCCTAGTGTTCAGTGTTCGCTCAGAAACACGTTTCACTAAAGACATACAAATTTCCTGGATAGTTACACACTTTAATGACTTCAAGAATTCACCAAAAGAGCAGCTCAAATCTTGCTTGTACTTAAATCACGCTGACAACACAGAATGACATCTCTCTTTGTCATTCCATTGATCCCACCAAGCTTGTGTTTCATATTGCAGCTGTCACACTGAACATAAAGCTTGATGCTAAAGCTTGTTCATTAACAGCAAAGAATTTACCAACTTGAGTTACTATCAAAATTATTATACCAGCTTACTAAACAACACAAACACGTTAAATAATCTATATGAAATAAGCAACGTAGTATATACATGATAAAATGAAGAGGACGAAGCGTCTATCAGCTCATATCTTAATAACATGTTAATTAATACAACCACATTTGCAATCATTCTGATAACTTTGAAGATAATAATGATAACGATGATGACACTAATATTACACAGCTGGTTTCTTCTACACTACTTATTTATTCACTACACTGCCAACGGTATATAAGCTCCTTCTCAGCACGTATGCCGTATTCTATTCAAGATTGATGGACTGACCACATCGACTCAAGGTTGAGGGACTGATTACCTCATTCTCCTCCTATTCTTCAAGATTCTCCTTTGTATGGACTGATGAAGCCACTGTGTGGCGAAACGTTTCCTCAATAAAGATACCCAAGAGTTGCACATGTGTCTAATTTATCAACACTTGAGTTAGGAAAACTTTTCTGTGTCAAGTAAGACTGAACAAAGGTCTTTATTTAATAATGTTCACAATAAGGTCAGTACTGAAATATTCGCTACAAATATTTATCACACATTAACTTAAATATGATTCAGGAAATTTAGTTTTTTGCCTCCCAAGTGGCTGGTTTATTGTGCACTTCACATCCATCCTGTGGAGGGCAGAGCAACAGCATGTGGATGCATGACAGGCCTAGGAACTAGGCCTCAAAAGTGTTAACAGAAGCACATCTGGACTTTCATCTACACTTCACTTGTCTGTTACAGGAAAATTTAGGAAATTTGCTTAACATGTCTGGTAACTTATTTTCAATAATAAGATATTTTACCATATCATATAGATTATAATGCAACAACTAAAGAATGCCTCTTCTGATCGGCTTGTAACCCTAAATACTGATGCATCTTTAGAAAAATTTCTAGTACTAATTATGGGCTGTGTGGAAGTGACTTTGCCAGATTTATAATGAATTTTATCAAATAGAATTTCCGTAAAATCAAAACAAAATATTACTAATTCTGTAAAAAATAATTCAGGTTAAGCGCTAAATACAAGATCTAGTGGAAGCTCGATCCTCCGTCTGCTGAGCGCCAGACACATGTGCTTCCTATATATACTTACCTGCATTCTTATATTATTGTAGAGAAATTTAAATAGAATATATGAGAGAAAATTTAAAAAATAAAGCCCAAGCTAATTTTTTATTTTTTTATAAATTCAACAAAATAAGAATTTATTTTCGTAATGTTCTCAGTAACATTTTCCTTTATAACTTTATAACCTCAGATTTTCAAAGCTGGTGTCCTGTACCTAGTGTAAGAATCATGGTGTCCTGTACCTAGTGTAAGAATCATGGTGTCCTGTACCTAGTGTAAGAATCATGGTGTCCTGTACCTAGTGTAAGAATCATGGTGTCCTGTACCTAGTGTAAGATTCATGGTGTCCTGTACCTAGTGTAAGATTCATGGTGTCCTGTACCTAGTGTAAGATTCATGGTGTCCTGTACCTAGTGTAAGATTCATGGTGTCCTGTACCTAGTGTAAGATTCATGGTGTCCTGTACCTAGTGTAAGAATCATGGTGTCCTATACCTAGTGTAAGAATCATGGTGTCCTGTACCTAGTGTAAGAATCATGGTGTCCTATACCTAGTGTAAGAATCATGGTGTCCTGTACCTAGTGTAAGAATCATGGTGTCCTGTACCTAGTGTAAGAATCATGGTGTCCTGTACCTAGTGTAAGAATCATGGTGTCCTGTACCTAGTGTAAGAATCATGGTGTCCTGTACCTAGTGTAAGAATCATGGTGTCCTGTACCTAGTGTAAGAATCATGGTGTCCTGTACCTAGTGTAAGAATCATGGTGTCCTATACCTAGTGTAAGAATCATGGTGTCCTGTACCTAGTGTAAGAATCATGGTGTCCTGTACCTAGTGTAAGAATCTTGGTGTCCTGTACCTAGTGTAAGAATCATGGTGTCCTGTACCTAGTGTAAGAATCATGGTGTCCTATACCTAGTGTAAGAATCATGGTGTCCTGTACCTAGTGCAAGAATCATGGTGTCCTATACCTAGTGTAAGAATCATGGTGTCCTGTACCTAGTGTAAGAATCATGGTGTCCTGTACCTAGTGTAAGAATCATGGTGTCCTGTACCTAGTGTAAGAATCATGGTGTCCTGTACCTAGTGTAAGAATCATGGTGTCCTATACCTAGTGAAAGAATCATGGTGTCCTGTACCTAGTGTAAGAATCATGGTGTCCTGTACCTAGTGTAAGAATCATGGTGTGCTGTACCTAGTGTAAGAATCATGGTGTCCTATACCTAGTGTAAGAATCATGGTGCCCTGTACCTAGTGTAAGAATCATGGTGTCCTATACCTAGTGTAAGAATCATGGTGTCGTGTACCTAGTGTAAGAATCATGGTGTCCTATACCTAGTGTAAGAATCATGGTGTCCTATACCTAGTGTAAGAATCATGGTGTCCTACAGCTAGTGTAAGAATCATGGTGTCCTGTACCTAGTGTAAGAATCATGGTGTCCTGTACCTAGTGTAAGAATCATGGTGGCCTATACCTAGTGTAAGAATCATGGTGTCCTATACCTAGTGAAAGAATCATGGTGTCCTGTACCTAGTGTAAGAATCATGGTGTCCTGTACCTAGTGTAAGAATCATGGTGTCCTATAGCTAGTGTAAGAATCATGGTGTCCTATAGCTAGTGTAAGAATCATGGTGTCCTGTACCTAGTGTAAGAATCATGGTGTCCTGTACCTAGTGTAAGAATCATGGTGTCCTATACCTAGTGTGAGAATCATGGTGTCCTATACCTAGTGTAAGAATCATGGTGTCCTGTACCTAGTGTAAGAATCATGGTGTCCTGTACCTAGTGTAAGAATCATGGTGTCCTATACCTAGTGTAAGAATCATGGTGTCCTGTACCTAGTGTAAGAATCATGGTGTCCTGTACCTAGTGTAAGAATCATGGTGTCCTATACCTAGTGTAAGAATCATGGTGTCCTGTACCTAGTGTAAGAATCATGGTGTCCTATACCTAGTGTAAGAATCATGGTGTCCTGTACCTAGTGTAAGAATCATGGTGTCCTATACCTAATGTAAGAATCATGGTGTCCTGTACCTAGTGTAAGAATCATGGTGTCCTATACCTAGTGTAAGAATCATGGTGTCCTGTACCTAGTGTAAGAATCATAATGTCCTGTACCTAGTGTAAGAATCATGGTGTCCTATAACTAGTGTAAGAATCATGGTGTCCTGTACCTAGTGTAAGAATCATGGTGTCCTATACCTAGTGTAAGAATCATGGTGTCCTGTACCTAATGTAAGAATCATGGTGTCCTATATCTAGTGTAAGAATCATGGTGTCCTGTACCTAGTGTAAGAATCATGGTGTCCTATACCTAGTGTAAGAATCATGGTGTCCTGTACCTAGTGTAAGAATCATGGTGTCCTATACCTAGTGTAAGAATCATGGTGTCCTGTACCTAGTGTAAGAATCATGGTGTCCTATACCTAGTGTAAGAATCATGGTGTCCTGTACCTAGTGTAAGAATCATGGTGTCCTATACCTAGTGTAAGAATCATGGTGTCCTGTACCTAGTGTAAGAATCATGGTGTCCTATACCTAGTGTAAGAATCATGGTGTCCAGTACCTAGTGTAAGAATCATGGTGTCCTATACCTAGTGTAAGAATCATGGTGTCCTGTACCTAGTGTAAGAATCATGTTGTCCTATACCTAGTGTAAGAATCATGGTGTCCTGTACCTAGTGTAAGAATCATGGTGTCCTTTACCTAGTGTAAGAATCATGGTGGCCTGTACCTAGTGTAAGAATCATGGTGTCCTGTACGTAGTGTAATAATCATGGTTTCCTGTACCTAGTGTAAGAATCATGGTGTCCTGTACCTAGTGTAAGAATCATGGTGTCCTGTACCTAGTGTAAGAATCATGGGGTCCTGTACCTAGTGTAAGAATCATGGTGTCCTGTACCTAGTGTAAGAATCATGGTGTCCTGTACCTAGTGTAAGAATCATGGTGTTCTGTACCTAGTGTAATAATCATGGAGTCCTGTACCTAGTGTAATAATCATGGTGTCCTGTACCTAGTGTAAGAATCATGGTGTCCTGTACCTAGGATAAGAATCATGGTGTCCTGTGCCTAGTGTAAGAATCATGGTATACTTTACCTAGGGTAAGATTCATGGTGTCCTGTACCTAGTGTAAGAATCATGCTCTACAGTACCTAGTGTAAGATTCATGGTGTCCTGTACGTATTGCAAGAATCATTGTGTCCTGTACTAGTGTAAGAATCATGGTGTCCTATACATAGTGTAAGATTCATGGTGACCTGTACCTTGTGTAAGATTCATGGTGTCCTGTACCTATTGTAAGAATCATGGTGTCCTGTACCTAGCGTAAGATTCATGGAGTCCTCTACCTAGTGTAAGAATCATATTGTCTTGTACCTATGGTACGATTCATGATGTCCTGTACCTAGAGTAAGATTCATGGTGTCCTGTACCTAGTGTAAGAATAATGGTGTCCTGTACCTAGTGTAAGAATCTTGATGTCCTGTACCTACTGTAAGAATCATAGTGTCCTGTACCTAATGAAAGAATCATGGTGTCCTGTACCTAGTGTAAGAATAATGGTGTCCTGTACCTAGTGTAAGAATCATGTTGTCCTGTACCTAGTGTAAGAATCTTGATGTCCTGTACCTAATGTAAGAATCATAGTGTCCTGTACCTAATGAAAGAATCATGGTGTCCTGTACCTAGTGAAAGAATCATGGTGTCCTGTACCTAGTATAAGAATCATGGTGTCCTGTACCTAGCGTAAGAATCATTGTGTCTTGTACCTAGCGTAAGTATCATGATGTCCTGTACCTATTGTAAGAATCATGGTGTCCTTTACCTTGTGAAAGAATCATGGTGTCCTGTACCTAGGGCAAGGATCATGGTGTACTGTACCTAGTGTAAGAATCATGGTGTAGTGTATCTAGTGTAAGAATCATGGTGTCCTGTACCTAGGGTAAGAATTATGGAGTCCTGTACCTAGGGTAAGAATCATGGCGTCCTGTACATAGTTTAAGAATCATGGTGTCCTGTACCTAGGGTAAGAATCGTTGTGTCCTGTACCTACGGTAAGAATCATAAGGTCCATTAACTAGTGTAAAAATCATGGTGTCCTGTACCTGGAGTAAGAATCATGGTGTCCTGTACCTAGAGTAAGATTCATGGTGTCCTGTACCTAGTGTAAGAATCATGGTGTCCTATACCATGTGTAAAAATCATGGTGTCCTGTGCCTAGCGTAAGAATCATGGTGTCTTGTACCTAGGGTAAGAATCATGGTGTCCTGTACCAAGGGTAAGAATCATGGTGTCCTGCACCTGGGGTAAGAATCATGGTGTTCTGTACCTAGGGTAAGAATCATGGTGTTCAGTACCTAGGGTAAGAATCATGGTGTCCTGTAACTAAGGTAAGAATCATGGTGTCCTGTACCTAGGGTAAGAATCATGGTGTCCTGAACCTAGGGCAAGAATCATGGCGTCCTGTACCTTGGGCAAGAATCATGGTGTCCTGTACCTAGGGTAAGAATCATGGTGTCCTGTACATAGTGTAAGAATCATTGTGTCCTGTACCTAGGGTAAGAATCATGGTGTCCTGTAACTAGGGTAAGAATCATGGTGTCCTGTACCTAGTGTAAGAATCATGGTGTCTTGTACCTAGTGTAAGAATCATGGTGTTCTGTACCTAGTGTAAGAATCATGGTGTCCTGTACCTAGTTTAAGAATCATGTTGTCCTGTCCCTAGTGTAAGAATCATGATGTCCTGTACCTATTGTAAGAATCATGGTGTCCTGTAATTAGTGTAAGAATCATGGTGTCCTGAAATTAGTGTAAGAATCATGGTGTCCTGTAATTAGTGTAAGAATCATTGTGTCCTGTAATTAGTGTAAGAATCATGGTGTCCTGTACCTAGTGTAAGAATCATCGTGTCCTGTACCTAGTGTAAGAAACATGGTCCCCTGTACCTACTGTAAGAATCATGGTGTCCTGTAATTAGTGTAAGAATCATAGTGTCCTATACCTAGTGTAAGAAACATGGTGTTCTGTACCTAGTGTAAGAATCATCATGTCCTGTACCTAGTGAAAGAATCATAGTGTCCTGAACCTAGTGTAAGAATCATGGTGTCCTGCACCTAATGTAAGAATCATGGTGTCCTGTACCTAGGGTAAGAATCATTGTGTCCTGTACCTAGGGTAAGAATCAAGGTGTCCTGTACATAGTGTTAGAATCATGGTGTAGTACACCTAGTTTAAGAATCATAGTGTTCTGTAACTAGGGTAAGAATCATGGTGTCCTGTACCTAGGGTAAAAACCATGGTGCCCTGTACCTAGTGTTAGAATCATAGTGTCCTGTACCTAGGGTAAGAATCATAGTGCCTTGTACCTAGGGTAAGAATCATAGTGTCCTGTAACTAGTGTAAGATTCATTGTGTCCTCTACCTAGGGTAAGAATCATGGTGTTCTGTACCTAGGGTAAGAATCATGGTGCCCTGTCCCTAGTGTAAGAATCATGGTTTCGAGTACCATGTGTAAAAATCATGGTGTCCTGTACCTAGCGTAAGAATCATGGTGTCTTGCACCTAGGGTAAGAATCATTGTGTCCTGTACCAAGGGTAAGATTGATGGTGTCCTGTACCTGGCGTAAGAATCATGGTGTCCTGTACCTTGGGTAAGAATCATGGTGCTCACTACCTAGGGTAAGAATCATGGTGTCCTGTAAATAGGGTAAGAATAATGGTGTCCTATACCTAGTGTAAGAATCATTATGTCCTGAGCCTAGGGCAAGAATCATGGTGTCCTGTACCTTGGTTAAGAATCATGGTGTCCTGTACCTAGAGTAATTTCAATGTGTCCTGTACCTAGTGTAAGAATCATGGTATCCTGTACCTAGTGTAAGAATCATGGAGTCATGTAACTAGGGTAAGAATCATTGTGTCCTGTACCTAGGGTAAGAATCATGGTGTCCTCTACCAAGTGTAAGATCCACGGTGTCCTGTTCACAGTGTAAGATTCATGGTGTCCTGTACCTAGTGTAAGAATCATGGTGTCATGTACCTTGGGAAAGAATCACAGTGTCCTGTACCTAGTGTAAGATTCATGGTGCCCTGTAACTAGGGTAAGAATAATGGTGTCCTGTACCTAGTGTAAGAATCATGGTATCCTTTACCTAGGGTAAGATTCATGGTGTCCTGTACCTATTGTAAGAATCATGCTCTCCTGTACCTAGTGTAAGATTCATGGCGTCCTGTACGTAGTGTAAGAATCATGGTGTCCTGTACCTAGTGTAAGAATCATGGTGTCCTGTACATAGTGTAAGATTCATGGTGTCCTCTACCTAGTGTAAGATTCATGGTGTCCTGTACCTAGTGTAAGAATCATGGTGTCCTGTACCTAGGGTAAGAATCATTGTGACCTGTACCTAGTGTAAGAATCATGATGTCTTGTACCTAAGGTAAGATCCATGGTGTCCTGTACCTAGTGTAAGAATCATGGTGTCTTGTACCTAAGTTAAGATCCATGGTGTCCTGTACCTAGTGTAAGATTCATGGTGTCCTGTACCTAGCGTAAGAATCATGGTGTCCTGTACCTAGTGTAAGATTCATGGTGTCCTGTATCTAGTGTAAGATTAATGTTGTCCTGTACCTAGTGTAGGATTCATGGTGTTCTGTACCTAGTGTAAGAGTCATGGTGTCCTGTACCTAGTGTAAGAATCATTGTGTCCTGTACCTAATGTAAGAATCATGGTCCCCTGTACCTACTGTAAGAATCAAGGTGTCCTGTAATTAGTGTAAGAATCATGGTGTCCTGTACCTAGTGTAAGAATCATGGTGTCCTGTACCTAGTGTAACATTCATGGTGTCCTGTACCTAGTGTAAGATTCATGGTGTCCTGTACCTAGTGTAAGAATCATGGTGTCCTGTACCTAGTGTAAAAATCATGGTGTCCTGTACCTAGTGTAAGAATCATGGTGTCCTATACCTAGTGTAAGATTCATGGTGTCCTGTACCTAGTGTAAGAATCATGGTGTCCCGTACCTAGAGTAAGAATCATGGTGCCCTGTACCTGGTGTAAGAATCATTGTGTCCTGTACCTAATTTAAGAATCATGATGTACTGTACGTAATGTAAGAATCAAGATCCCCTGTACCCATTGTCAGAATCATGGTGTCCTGAACCTAGTGTAAGGATCATGGTGTCCTGTACCTAGTGTAAGAATCATGGTGTCCTGTACTTAATGTAAGAATCATGGTGTCCTGTACTTAATGTAAGAATCATGGTGTCCTGTACCTAATGTAAGAATCATGGTCACCTGTATCTATTGTAAGAATCATTGTGTCCTGTAATTAGTGTAAGAATCATGGTGTCCTGTACCTAGTGTAAAAATCATGCTGTCCTGTACCTATTGTAAGAAACATTGCGTCCTGTAACTAGTGTAAGAATCATGATGTCCTGTACCTAGTGCAAGAATCATGGTGTCCTGTACCTAGTGTAAGAATCATGGTGTCCTGTTCCTAGTGTAAGAATCATGGTGTCCTGTACCTAGGGTAAGAATCATGGTGTCCTGTACCTAGTGTAAGAATCATGGTGTCCTGTACCTAGTGTAAGAATCATGGAGTAGAGTACCTAGTGTAAGAATCATGGTGTCCTGTATCTAGGGTAAGAATCATGGTGAGGTGTACATAGGGTAAGAATCATGGTGAGGTGTACATAGGGTAAGAATCATTGTGTTCTATACCTAGTGAAAGAATCATGGTGTCCTGTGCCTAGGGTAAGAATAATGGTGTCCTGTACCTAGGGTAAGAATCATAGTGTCCAGTAACTAGTGTAAGAATCATGGTGTACTGTACCTAGGGTACGAATCATGGTGTCCCGTACCAAGGGTAAGAATCATGGTGTCCTGTACCTGGGGTAAGAATCATAGTGTCCACTAACTAGTGTAAGAATCATGGTGTCCTGTACCTGGGGTAAGAATCATGGTGTCCTGTACCAAGGGTAAGGATCATGGTGTCCTGTAACTAGGGTAAGAATCATGGTGTCCTGTACGTAGGGTAAGAATCATGGTGTCCTGAACCTAGGGCAAGAATCATGGTGTCCTTTACCTTGGGTACGAATCATTGTGACCTGTACCTAGGGTAAGAGTCAACGTGTCCTGTACCTAGGGCAAGAATCATGGTGTCCTGCACCTAGTGTAAGAATCATGGTGTCCTGTACCTAGGGTAAGAATCATGGTGTCCTGTAACAAGGGTAAGATTCATGGTGTCCTGTATCAAGGGTAAGAATCATGGTGTCCTGTACCTAGTGTAAGATTCATGGTGTCCTGCACACAGTGTTTGATTCATCGTGTCCTGTACCTAGTGTAAGAATCATGGTGTCCTATACTTAGGGTAAGAATCACAGTGTCCTGTACCTAGTGTAAGATTCATGGTGTCCTGTACCTAGTGTAAGAATCATGGTGTCCTGTACCTAGTGTAAGATTCATGGTGTCCTGTGCCTAGTGTAAGAATCATGGTGTCCTGTACCTAGTGTAAGATTCATGGTGTCCTGTACCTAGTTTAAGAATCATAGTGTTCTGAACCTAGTGTAAGAATCATGGTGTCCTGTACCTAGTGTAAGAATCATGGTGTCCTGTACCTAGTGAAAGATTCATGGTGTCCTGTACCTAATGTAACAATCATGGTGTCCAGTACCTAGTGTAAGATTCATGGTGTCCTGCACCTAATGTAAGAATCATGGTGTCCTGTACCTAGTGTAAGAATCATGGTGTCCTGTACCTAGTGTAAGAATCATGGTGTCCTGTACCTAGTGTAAGAATCATGATGTCCTGTACCTAATGTAAGAATCATGGTGTCCTGTACCTAGTGTAAGAATCATGGTGTCCTGTGCCTAGTGTAAAAATCATGGTGTCCTGTACCTAGTGTAAGAATCATGGTCCCCTGTACCTAGTGTAAGAATCATATTGTCCAGTAATTAGTGTAAGAATCATGGTGTCCTGTACCTAATGTAAGAATCATGGTCCCCTGTACCTAGTGTAAGAATCATGGTGTCCAGTAATTAGTGTAAGAATCATGGTGTCCTGTACCTAGTGTAATAATCATGGTGTCCTGTACCTAGCGTAAGAATCATGGTGTCCTGTAGCTAGCATAAGAATCATGATGTCCTGTACCTAGTGTAGAAATCATGGTGTCCTGTACCTAGTTTAAGAATCATGGTGTCCTGTACCTTGTGAAAGAATCATGGTGTCATGTACCTAGGGTAAGAATCATGGTGTCCTCTACCTTGGGCAAGAATCATGGTGTACTGTACCTAGTGTAAGAACCATGGTGTATTGAACCTGGTGTAAGAATCATGGTGTCCTGTACCTAGGGTAAGAATTATGGAGTCCTGTACCTAGGGTAAGAATCATGGCGTCCTGTACCTAGTGTAAGAATCATGGTGTCCTGTACCTAGGGTAAGAATCGTTGTGTCCTGTACCTAGGGTAAGAATCATAGGGTCCAGTAACTAGTGTAAGAATCATGGTGTCCTGTACCTAGGGTAAGAATCATGGTGTCCTGTACCTAGGGTAAGATTCATGGTGTCCTGTACCTAGTGTAAGAATCATGGTGTCCTATACCATGTGTAAAAATCATGGTGTCCTGTGCCTAGCGTGGGGTGGCATTGTATGTCCGAGATCGCTTGAACTGTTGCATAAAAACGTGTATTAAGTCTGAAGTAACACATACAGAGTCTGTTTGGATAGAATTTTCAGAGGGGCATGAAAAACTGATTTTAGGAGTGATATACCGTCCCCCAAACTTAGAAATTGTTAAGGCCACAAGGCACGATAATGTAGTAATTCTAGGAGACTTTAACTTTAGTCATGTTGATTGGAATTTCTTGATTGGGAACTTAGAATCATACGACTTCTTAGAAGTAGTTCAGGATTGTTTTTTGAAGCAGTTTGTGACAGAACCTACAAGAGGAAATAACCTTCTTGACTTAGTTATGGCAAACAATGAATCCCTTGTTAATAATTTAGAAATTTCAGAGGAACTGGGTGCTAGCGACCACAAATCAATTACATTTAGCATTGAATGGAAGTACGATAATAGCGATAACTCAGTAACAGTCCCAGATTTTCGCTTAGCAGATTACAATGGGCTTAGAGAACACTTATCATCTGTTGACTGGGGTAACGAAGTGAGCTATCAATATGACAGTTTTCTGAACACTATACATGCTGCTCAAATAGCGTTTATCCCATATAAATAAATTAGATCAAATAGAAATGACCCAAAATGGACGAACAATAGGCTCAAATATCTACTAGGGCATAAGAAAGGAATTTATAGGCGTATCAAAAGAGGTGAGGGTCATCTTATGAATCAGTATATTGACATTAAGAGGGACATTAAAAAGGGGATAAGAAAAGCTAAAAGGGACTATGAAATTAAAGTTGCTAGGGATTCTAAAACTAACCCAAAAAGTTTTTTCCAGGTCTATACAACAAAAGTTAGAGATAAGATAGGTCCCCTTAAAAATAACTATGGGTACCTTACTGACAAAGAGAATGAAATGTGCTTGATTTTAAATAATTATTTTCTCTCTGTTTTTACACAGGAAGACACTAACAATATTCCAGTAATTAATTTTTACAGTGGGCTAGAAGAAGATAAATTATGTAACATCACAGTCACTAGTGAAATGGTTGTGAAGCAGATAGACAGACTGAAGCAAAATAAGTCGCCGGGTCCTGATGAGGTTTTTTCAAGGGTTCTTAAGGAATGCAAAATGGAACTCTGTGAACCATTAACTAATATTTTTAATTTATCTCTTCAAACAGGTGTAGTGTCTGATATGTGGAAGATGGCTAATGTAATTTTTATTTTTAAAACAGGGGACAAGTCGTTACCGTCAAATTACCGCCCAATAAGCCTGACCTCAGTTGTAGGCAAATTACTAGAGTCAATTATAGCTGAGATTATAAGAAGCCATCTCGAAAAGCATAGCTTGATTAATGATACTCAGCATGGATTCACAAGAGGCCGGTCTTGTCTAACTAATTTATTAACTTTCTTCAGTAAAGCTTTTGAGGCTGTTGACCAAAATAAAGAATTTGATATTATTTACTTAGATTTTAATAAGGCTTTTGATAGAGTTCCGCACCATAGACTGTTAAAGAAAGTGGCAGCTCATGGCATTGGGGGAAAAGTGCTCTCGTGGATCGAGTCATGGCTCACTGACAGGAAGCAGAGAGTGTCCATAAATGGGGTTAAATCCGAGTGGGGATCTGTAACAAGTGGCGTTCCACAGGGATCAGTCTTGGGCCCGTTGTTGTTTATAATATATATCAATGATCTTGATGAGGGAATTACTAGTGATATGAGCAAATTCGCCGATGACACAAAGATAGGTAGGATAATTGATTCAAACGTAGATGTTATGGAACTTCAGGAGGATTTAAACAAACTCTATTCTTGGTCAGAAAAGTGGCAGATGCAGTTCAATGTAGATAAATGCAAGGTTCTGAAGCTTGGGAGTGCCCATAACCCTAGTACTTATAAGTTAAATAATGTAGAACTTAGCCATACAGATTGCGAAAAGGACTTGGGGATTATGGTGAGCAGCAACCTTAAACCAAGACAGCAATGCCTAAGCGTATGTAATAAGGCAAATAGATTACTGGGATTTATATCAAGAAGTGTAAGCAACAGAAGTCCAGAGGTCATACTGCAGCTTTATACATCATTAGTAAGGCCTCACCTAGATTATGCAGCTCAGTTCTGGTCTCCATATTACAAAATGGACATAAATTCGTTAGAAAACATTCAGCGTAGGATGACTAAATTAATACATAGCATTAGAAATCTTCCTTATGAAGAAAGATTGAAGACTCTTAAGTTACATTCACTTGTTAGACGAAGAATAAGGGGAGACCTGATCGAAGTGTATAAGTGGAAGATAGGTATTAATAAAGGGGATATTAATAAGGTCTTGAGGATGTCTCTCCAAGAGAGAACCCGCAGTAATGGATTTAAATTAGACAAGTTTAGATTTACAAAGGACATAGGAAAGTATTGGTTTGGAAATAGGGTAGTTGATGAGTGGAACAGTCTACCTAGTTGGGTTATTGAGGCTGGGACTTTGGGTAGTTTCAAATCTAGGTTGGATAAGTACATGAGTGGGAGGGGTTGGATTTGAGTGGGACTTTCACATCAGAGCTTATTTCTTGGATGCCATTGAAAATTGGGTTGGGCAAGTGTTTTGTTAGTGGGATGAATTGTAAAGGACCTGCCTAGTATGGGCCAGCAGGCCTCCTGCAGTGTTCCTCCTTTCTTATGTTCTTAGCGTAAGAATCATGGTGTCTTGTACCTTTGGTAAGAATCATGGAGTCCTGTACCAAGGGTAAGAATCATGGTGTCCTGCACTTGGGGTAAGAATCATGGTGGTCTGTACCTCGGGTAAGAATCATGGTGTTCAGTACCTAGGGTAAGAATCATGGTATCCTGTAACTAGGGTAAGAATCATGGTGTCCTGTACCTAGGGTAAGAACCATGGTGTCCTGAACCTAGGGCAAGAATCATGGCGTCCTGTACCTTGGGTAAGAATCATGGTGTCCTGTACCTAGGGTAAGAGTCAATGTGTCCTGTACCTAGGGCAAGATTCGTGGTGTCCTGTACATAGTGTAAGAATCATTGTGTCCTGTACCTAGGGTAAGAATCATGGTGTCCTTTAACTAGGGTAAGAATCATGGTGTCCTGAACCTAGTGTAAGAATCATGGTGTCCTGTACCTAGTGTAAGAATCATGGTGTCCTGTACCTAGTGTAAGATTCATGGTGTCCTGTACATAATGTAAGAATCATGGTGTCCTGTACCTAGTGTAAGAATCATGGTGTCCTGTACCTAGTGTAAGAATCATGGTGTCCTGTACCTAGTGTAAGATTCATGGTGTCCTGTACATAATGTAAGATTCATGGTTTCCTGTACCTAGTGTAAGAATCATGTTGTCCTGTACCTAGTGTAAGAATCATGATGTCCTGTACCTACTGCAAGAATCATGGTGTCCTGTACCTAGTGTAAGAATCATGGTGTCCTGTACCTAGTGTAAGATTCATGGTGTCCTGTACATAATGTAAGAATCATGGTGTCCTGTACCTAGTGTAAGAATCATGGTGTCCTGTACCTAGTGTAAGAATCATGGTGTCCTGTACCTAGTGTAAGATTCATGGTGTCCTGTACATAATGTAAGATTCATGGTTTCCTGTACCTAGTGTAAGAATCATGTTGTCCTGTACCTAGTGTAAGAATCATGATGTCCTGTACCTACTGCAAGAATCATGGTGTCCTGTAATTAGTGTAAGAATCATGGTGTCCTGTAATTAGTGTAAGAATCATGGTGTCCTGTACCTAGTGCAAGAATCATGGTGTCCTGTACCTAGTGTAAGAATCATGTTGTCCTGTACCTAATGTAAGAATCATGGTCCCCTGTACCTAGTGTAAGAATCATAGTGTCCTGTAATTAGTTTAAGAATCGTGGTGTCCTGTACCTAGTGTAAGAATCATGGTGTCCTGTACCTAGTGTAAGAATCATGGTGTCCTGTACCTAGTGTAAGAATCATGATGTCCTGTACCTAGTGAAAGAATCATGGTTTTCCTGTACCTAATGTAGGAATCATGGTGTCCTGCACCTATGGTAAGAATCATGGTGGTCTGTACCTAGGCTAAGAATCATAGTGTCCTGTACCTGAGGTAAGAATCATGGTGTCCTGTACCTAGTGTAAGAATCATGGTGTAGTGTACCTAGTGTAAGAATCATGGTGGTATAAACCTTGGTAATAAATACCGACAAGTTGGTTTAGAAAGACACGTAAGCAAACACTATAACATATTTATTAGAAAACGCGTCGGTCCTGGGACCTTGATCACTTCTAACATACAGAGGTAGAAAGACATTATATATATAGGCGGAGAGTGAGATGTGACGCACGTGACCTGAGGAATGTCATAAGAACATAAGAATGGAGGAACACTGTAGAAGGCCTACTGGCCCATGCGAGGCAGGTCCTTATCAAAACAACCTCTACCTATGATGAGGACGGGTAGACGATGAAATCATGTGACTCCTGTGTTGTTGGGTTGGTGCTGCTTAAGTATCATGTATGCCAATGTTTTTGAAATTTTGTAGTTTCCAGTGTTGCGTTCTATAGTGTCGGTGACGGTGATTAGTGAGGCTTCTAGGCACCGTCGGCGTCTGAGGTCTGGTTCGGTGAGAACGAGTTGTGCCTCGTTCCAGTTCATCAAATGCCCCATGGAGTCTCTGTGGAGGACACAGGCGTACCTTACATCGTCTCTGTTAGAGGCATTTCGATGCTCATTCAGGCGGACTGCAAGATCTTTGCCTGTCTCGCCTACATATTTCTTGGGACAGAACCCACAAGGGATAGTGTAGACGCCTGCTGTAGAAGTTAGAGGTGTGGGGGTGCGTTTCGTAGTGAGGTCTTTGATAGATGATGTGTTTATGGTGGAAACGTTGATGTTACTCATAGCAAGTGCCCGGCGAGTATTCGTGGCAACATCGCCACATGGGAGTACTATGAACTGTTTAGGGGGCTGTTCCATGGGCGGTTTGTTGAGGATAGCTTGTGCCTTGAGTCTGCAATCTCGGATGAAGAAAGATGGGAACTGAAGACGTGTAAAGGCTTGTGTTATGTAAGTGCATTCTTCTTCTAGAAAACAAGGGCTGGAGATGCGAAGAGCTCTCAAGAAGAAGCCAATGAGGACTCCTCTCTTAGTGCGGGTGTCTTGGTGTGAATAGAAGTGTATAAGATCGTCCTTGTTGGTAGGTTTTCTATACACTTTGAAGAGAAGTTTGTCACTGTCGGGAGATCTGCACAGTAGAACGTCGAGGAAAGGAAGTTTGCCATCATTTTCGAGTTCAAGTGTTAACTTTATTGATGGTTCAACTGCATTGATCTTGTTGAGAAGGGCCTGGATATTGAGACGTCTCGGATAGAAAACCAATATATCATCAACGTATCTTAGTCAGGTAACGGTGTTGGGAATGAGGGTGCTGAATTTCTCTGTCTCCAGGTTTTCCGTGAAGAGGTTGGCAAGCACAGCACTGAGCGGGCTACCCATTGCCATCCCAAAGCATTGTTTGTAACAGTTGTCCTGATACTTGAAGAAGTTGAAATTAACACAAAGTTCCACTAGATTGATGAAATCTAGAAGAGGTAAAGGGAGGTCGTGGTTTTCAGTGAGCCTCTGTCTCAGAATGTTGATTGCAGCGTCAGTAGGAACGTTGGTAAAGAGGGCTGTGACATCGAAGGAAGCCATGCTTTTGTTTTTGACATTCAGGTTGGAAATTGGGGAGAGAAGGTCACCTGAGTGTTTGAGGTGGGCTTGACTGATGGTGCCCAGAAGCGCTGAAAGGTATTTGGCAAGGTGGCCTGCTAGTCTGTGTGGTGCGCTCCCTATGCCCGAAGTGATAGGCCGTAGTGGGATGCCAGGTTTGCGTGTCTTAGGAAGGCCATACAGGTGTGCTGGTTTCGGTTGACCTGGTAAAAGTTTAAGTAGTTTCTTGCCTTGTTCTGATTTTCGTAAGATGCTACGAGCCTTTTCAAGGAAAGTCTGGGTACTTTGAAGTAGCACTGATTCCGATACAGGTTGGTATGTGTTGGCATCGTTGAGAAGATTTAAGACTTTATTGTTGTAGTCGACAGTGTTGAGTAACACCACACCACCTCCTTTGTCAGCGGTTGTAATGACGATATCATCGCTGTTGGCCAGGTTCCTGAGTGCTTGGATGTATCTTCTGGGAATGACCGGTCTTGAAGGCTCAGTAGCTGCTGCAGTGATAATTCCTTGAACAAAGCCCTTTTGAAACTCGGAGTCTCCAAAAGGTTGGTTCTTGGTTACCATATCCACCAGATTATGTTTCTTGTTGACGCCAGTAGTAAACTTGAGCCCTAGGCTGAGGGCTTCTGTCTCGGTGACGGTTAGTGTATAGGAAGTTTACTACTGGCGTCAACAAGAAACATAATCTGGTGGATATGGTAACCAAGAACCAACCTTTTGGAGACTCCGAGTTTCAAAAGGGCTTTGTTCAAGGAATTATCACTGCAGCAGCTACTGAGCCTTCAAGACCGGTCATTCCCAGAAGATACATCCAAGCACTCAGGAACCTGGCCAACAGCGATGATATCGTCATTACAACCGCTGACAAAGGAGGTGGTGTGGTGTTGCTCAACACTGTCGACTACAACAATAAAGTCTTAAATCTTCTCAACGATGCCAACACATACCAACCTGTATCGGAATCAGTGCTACTTCAAAGTACCCAGACTTTCCTTCAAAAGGCTCGTAGCATCTTACGAAAATCAGAACAAGGCAAGAAACTACTTAAACTTTTACCAGGTCAACCGAAACCAGCACACCTGTATGGCCTTCCTAAGACACGCAAACCTGGCATCCCACTACGGCCTATCACTTCGGGCATAGGGAGCGCACCACACAGACTAGCCGGCCACCTTGCCAAATACCTTTCAGCGCTTCTGGGCACCATCAGTCAAGCCCACCTCAAACACTCAGGTGACCTTCTCTCCCCAATTTCCAACCTGAATGTCAAAAACAAAAGCATGGCTTCCTTCGATGTCACAGCCCTCTTTACCAACGTTCCTACTGACGCTGCAATCAACATTCTGAGACAGAGGCTCACTGAAAACCACTACCCCCCTTTACCTCTTCTAGATTTCATCAATCTAGTGGAACTTTGTGTTAATTTCAACTTCTTCAAGTATCAGGACAACTGTTACAAACAATGCTTTGGGATGGCAATGGGCAGCCCGCTCAGTGCTGTGCTTGCCAACGTCTTCACGGAAAACCTGGAGACAGAGAAATTCAGCACCCTCATTCCCAACACCGTTACCTGACTAAGATACGTTGATGATATATTGGTTTTCTATCCGAGACGTCTCAATATCCAGGCCCTTCTCAACAAGATCAATGCAGTTGAACCATCAATAAAGTTTACACTTGAACTCGAAAATAATGGCAAACTTTCTTTCCTCGACGTTCTACTGTGCAGATCTCCCGACAGTGACAAACTTCTCTTCAAAGTGCATAGAAAACCTACCAACAAGGACGATCTTATACACTTCTATTCACACCAAGACACCCGCACTAAGAGAGGAGTCCTCATTGGCTTCTTCTTGAGAGCTCTTCGCATCTCCAGCCCTTGTTTTCTAGAAGAAGAATGCACTTACATAACACAAGCCTTTACACGTCTTCATTTCCCATCTTTCTTCATCCGAGATTGCAGACTCAAGGCACAAGCTAACCTCAACAAACCGCCCACGGAACAGCCCCCTAAACAGTTCATAGTACTCCCATGTGGCGATGTTGCCACGAATACTCGCCGGGCACTTGCTATGAGTAACATCAACGTTTCCACCATAAACACATCATCTATCAAAGACCTCACTACGAAACGCACCCCCACACCTCTAACTTCTACAGCAGGCGTCTACACTATCCCTTGTGGGTTCTGTCCCAAGAAATATGTAGGCGAGACAGGCAGAGATCTTGCAGTCCGCCTGAATGAGCATCGAAATGCCTCTAACAGAGACGATGTAAGGTACGCCTGTGTCCTCCACAGAGACTCCACGGGGCATTTGATGAACTGGAACGAGGCACAACTCGTTCTCACCGAACCAGACCTCAGACGCCGACGGTGCCTAGAAGCCTCACTAATCACCGTCACCGACACTATAGAACGCAAAACTGGAAACTACAAAATTTCAAAAACATTGGCATACATGATACTTAAGCAGCACCAACCCAACAACACAGGAGTCACATGATTTCATCGTCTACCCGTCTTCATCATAGGTAGAGGTTGTTCTGATAAGGACCTGCCTCGCATGGGCCACTAGACCTTCTACAGTGTTCCTCCATTCTTATGTTCTTATGACATTCCTCAGGTCACGTGCGTCACATCTCACTCTCCGCCTATATATATAATGTCTTTCTACCTCTGTATGTTAGAAGCGATCAAGGTCCCTGGACCGAAACGTTTTCTAATAAATATGTTATAGTGTTTGCTTACGTGTCTTTCTAAACCAAGAATCATGGTGTCCTGTGCCTAGGGTAAGAATTATTGAGTCATGTACCTAGGGTAAGAATCATGGTGTCCTGTGCCTAGGGTAAGAATTATTGAGTCATGTACCTAGGGTAAGAATCATGGTGTCCCGTACCTAAAGTAAGAATCATTGTGTCCTGTACCTATGGTAAGAATCATGGTGTCCTGTACCTAGGGTAAGATTCATGGTGTCAGTTTCCTAGTGTAAGAATCATGGTGTCCTATACCACGTGTTAAAATCATAGTGTCCTGTACCTAGCGGAAGAATCATGGTGTCTTGTACCTAGGGTAAGAATCATGGTGTCCTGTAACAAGGGTAAGAATCATGGTGTCCTGTACCTAGGGTAAGAATCATTGTGTGTAGTCCCTAGGGTAAGAATCATGGTGTCTTGTAACTAGGGTAAAAACCATGGTGTCCTGTACCTAGGGTAAGAATGATGGTGTCCTGAACCTAGGGCTAGAATCATGGCGTCCTGTACCTTGGGAAAGAACCATGGTGTCCTGTACCTAGGGTAAGAATCAATGTATCCTGTACCTAAGACAAGAATCATGGTGTCCTGCACCTAGTGTAAGAATCATTGTGTCCTGAACCTAGTGTAAGAATCATCGTGTCATGGACCTAGAGTAAGATGCATGGTATCCTTTACCTAGGGAAAGATTCATGGTGTCCTGTACCTAGGGTAAGAATCATGGCATCCTGTACCTAGTGTAAGAATCATGGTATCCTTTACCTAGGAAAAGATTCATGTTCTCCTGCACCTAGGGTAAGAATCATGGTGTCCTGTACCTATTGCAAGAATCATGGTATCCTTTACCTAGTGTAAGGTTCATGGTGTCCTGTACGTAGTGTAAGAATCATGGTGTCCTGGACCTAGTGTAAGATTCATGGAGTCCTGTGCCTAGTGTAAGAATCATGGTGTCCTGTACCTATTGTAAGATTCATGGTGTCCTGTGCCCAGTGTAAGAAACGTGGTGTCCTGTACCTAGTGTAAGAATCATGGTGTCCTGTACCTAGTGTAAGATTCATGGTGTCCTGTACCTTGTGTAAGACTCATTGTGCCCTTTACCTATTCCAAGATTCATGGTGTCCTGTTCCTAGGGTAAGATTCATGGTGTTCTGTACCTTAGGATAACATTCAAGGTGTCTTGTACCTAGCGTAACCTATTCCAAGATTCATGGTGTCCTGTACCTAGAGTAAGATTCATAGTGTCCTGTACCTAGGGTAAGATTCATGGTGTCCTGTACCTAGGGAAACATTCATAGTGTCCTGTACCTAGGGTAAGATTCATGGTGTCCTGTACCTAGTGTAAGATTCATGGTGTCCTCTACCTAGTGTAAGAATCATGGTGTCCTGTACCTTATTTAAGATTCATGTTGTCCTGTACCTAGTGTAAGGTTCATGGTGTCCTGTACCTTGTGTAAGGATCATGGTGTCCTGTACCTAGTGTAAGATTCATTGTGTCCTGTACCTAGTATAAGAATCATGGTGTATTGTACCTAGTGTAAGATTCATGTTGTCCTGTACCTAGTGTAAGATTCATGGTGTCCTTTACCTAGTGTAAGAATCATGGTGTCCTCTACCTTGTGTAAGATTCATGGTGTCCTGTGCCTAGTGTAAGGATCATGGTGTCCTGTACCTATTGTAAGATTCATGGTGTCCTGTGCCCAGTGTAAGAATCTTGGTGTCCTGTACCTAGTGTAAGAATCATGGTGTCCTGTACCTAGTGTAAGACTCATTGTGTCCTGTTCCTAGGGCAGGATTCATGGTGTCCTGTACCTAGGGTAAGATTCATGGTATTCTGCACCTTAGGGTAACATTCATGGTGTCCTGTACCTAGGGTAACATATATGGTGTCTTGTATCTAGGGTAACATTCATGGTGTCATGTAACTAGGGTAAGATTCATGGTGTCCTGTAAATAGGGTAAGATTCATAGTGTCCTGTACCTAGGGAAAAATTCATGGTGTCCTGTGCCTAGGGCAACATTCATGGTGTCCTGTACCTAGGGCAAGATTCATGGTGTCCTGTTCCTAGGGCAAGATTCATGTTGTCCTGTACCTAGGGCAAGACTCATGGTGTTCTTTACCAGAGGTAAGATTCATGGTGTCCTGTACCTAGGGTTAGGTTCATGGTGTCCTGTACCTAGGGCAAGATTCATAATGTCCTGCACCTAGGGTAAGAATCATGGTGTCCTGTACCTAGTGCAAGATTCCTTGTGTCCTGTACCTAGTGTAAGAGTCATGGTGTCCTGAACCTAGGGCAAGATTCATTGTGTCCTGTACCTAGGGTAAGATTCATGGTGTCCTGTATCTAGGGTAACATTCATGGTGTTCTGTTCCTAGGGTAACATTCATAGTGTCCAGTAGCTAGGGTAACATTCATGGTGTCCTGTACCTAGGGTAAGATTCATGGTGTCCTGTACCTACGATAAAATTCATAGTGTCCTGTACCTAGGGTAAGATTCATGGTGTCCTGTACCTAGGACACGATTCATGGTGTCTCTTACCTAGGATAAGATTCATGGTGTCTTGTACCTAGGGTAAGATTCATAGTTTCCTGTTCCTTATGAAAGATTCATGGTGTCCTGTAACTAGGGCAAGATTCATGGTGTCCTGCCCCTAGAAAAAGATTCATGGTGTCCTGTACTAGGGTAAGATTCATGGTGTCGTATACCTAGGGCAAGATTCCTCGTGTCCTGTAACTTGGGCAAGATTCATCGTGTTCTGTACCTAGGGTTAGATTCATGGTGTCCTGTACCTATGGCAAGATTCATGGTGTCCTGTACCTTCGGTAAGATTCATGGTGTCCTGTACTTTTGGCAAGATTTATGGTGCCCTTTACCTAGAGCAAGATTCATGGTGTCCTGTACCTAGAGCAAGATTCATGGTGTCCTTTACCTATAGCAAGATTCATGGTGTCCTGTACCTATAGCAAGATTCATTGTGTCCTGTGCCTATTGCAAGATACATGGTGTCCTGTACCTATAGATTCATTCTGTCCTGTACCTAGTGTTAGAATCATGGTGCCCTATACCTAGCGTAAGATTCATGGTGTCCTGTAAGTAGTGTAAGAATCATGATGTCCTGCTCCTAGGGTAAGATTCATGTTGTCCTGTACCTAGTGTAAGATTCATGGTGTCCTGTACCTAGTGTAAGATGCATGGTGTCCTGTTCCTTTTGTAAGAATCATGATGTCCTGTACCTAGCGTAAGATTCATGTTGTCCTGTACCTAGTGTAAGATTCATGATGTCCTGTTCCTTTTGTAAGAATCATGATGTCCTGTACCTAGCGTAAGATTCATGTTGTCCTGTACCTAGTGTAAGAACCATGGTGTCCTGTACCAAGTGTAAGATTCATGGTGTCCTGTACGTAGTGTAAAAATCATGGTGTCCTGTACCTAGGGTAAGATTCATGTTGTCCTGTACCTAGTGAAAGATTCATGAAGTCCTGTACCTATTGAAAGAATCATGATGTCCTGTACCTAGTGTAAGATTCATGGTGTCCTGCACCTAGTGTAAGATTCGTGGTGTCGTGTAGCTAGTGTAAGTATCATTGTATCCTGTACTTAGGGTAAGATTCATGTTGTTCTGTACCTATTGTGAGAGTCATGGTGTCCTGTACCTAGTGTAAGAAAAGTGTTGTCCTGTACCTAGTGTAAGATTCATTTTGTCCTGTACCTAGTGTAAGATTCATGGTGTTCTGTACCTAGTGTAAGAATCATGGTGTCCTGTAGCTAGTGTAAGATTCATGGTGTCCTGTACCTAGTGTAAGATTCATGGTGTCCTGTACCTAGGGTTAGATTCATGGTGTCCTGTACCTAGTGTAAGACTCATGGTGTCCTGTACCTAGGGCAAGACTCATGGTGTCCTTTACCTAATGTAAGTTTCATGGTGTCCTGTACCTAGTGTAAGATTCATGGTGTCCTGTAGCTAGTGTAAGGCTCATGGTGTCCTGTACCTAGTGTAAGATTCAGGTGTCCTGTACCTAGTGTAAGATTCATTGTGTCCTGTACCTAGTGTAAGTTTCATGGTGTCCTGTACCTAGTGTAAGATTCATTGTGTCCTGTACCTAGTGTAAGATTCATGGTGTCCTGTACCTAGTGTAAGATTCATTGTGTCCTGTACCTAGGGTAAGATTCATGGTATCCTGTACCTAGGGTAAGATTGATAGTGTCCTGTTCCTAGGGTAACATTCATGGTGTCCTGTACCTAGGGTAAGATTCATGGTGTCCTGTACCTAGGGTAAGATTCATAGTGTCCTGTACCTATGGTAAAATTCATGGTGTCCTGTACCTAGGGCAAGATTCATGGTGTTCTGTACCTACGGAAAGATTCATAGTGTCCTGTACCTAGGGTAAGATTCATGGTGTCCTGTACCTTGGGCAAGATTCATGGTGTCCTGTGCCTAGGGTATGATTCATGATGTCCTGTACCTAGGGTAAGATTCATAGTGTCCTGTTCCTAGGGTAAGGTTCATGGTTTCCTGTACCTAGGGCAAGATTCATGGTATCCTGTACCTATGGTAAGATTCATGGTGTCCTGTACCTAGGGCAAGATTCATGGTGTTCTGTACCTAGGGAAAGATTCATAGTGTCCTGTACCTTGGGTAAGATTCATGGTGTCCTGTACCTTGGGCAAGATTCATGGTGTCGTGTGCCTAGGGTATGATTCATGATGTCATGTACCTAGGGTAAGATTCATAGTGTCCTGTTCCTAGGGTAAGATTCATGGCGTTCTGTACCTAGGGTAAGATTCGTAGTGCCCTGTACCTAGGGTAAGATTCATGGTGTCCTGTACCTAGGGTAAGATTCATGATGTCCTGTACCTACGGTAAGATTCATGGTGTCCTGTACCTAGTGTAAGATTCATGGTGTCCTCTACCTAGTGTAAGAATCATGGTGTCCTGTACCTTATTTAAGATTCATGTTGTCCTGTACCTAGTGTAAGGTTCATGGTGTCCTGTACCTTGTGTAAGGATCATGGTGTCCTGTACCTAGTGTAAGATTCATTGTGTCCTGTACCTAGTATAAGAATCATGGTGTATTGTACCTAGTGTAAGATTCATGTTGTCCTGTACCTAGTGTAAGATTCATGGTGTCCTTTACCTAGTGTAAGAATCATGGTGTCCTCTACCTTGTGTAAGATTCATGGTGTCCTGTGCCTAGTGTAAGGATCATGGTGTCCTGTACCTATTGTAAGATTCATGGTGTCCTGTGCCCAGTGTAAGAATCTTGGTGTCCTGTACCTAGTGTAAGAATCATGGTGTCCTGTACCTAGTGTAAGAATCATGGTGTCCTGTACCTAATGTAAGACTTATGGTGTCCTGTACCTAGTGTAAGACTCATTGTGTCCTGTTCCTAGGGCAGGATTCATGGTGTCCTGTACCTAGGGTAAGATTCATGGTATTCTGCACCTTAGGGTAACATTCATGGTGTCCTGTACCTAGGGTAACATATATGGTGTCTTGTATCTAGGGTAACATTCATGGTGTCATGTAACTAGGGTAAGATTCATGGTGTCCTGTAAATAGGGTAAGATTCATAGTGTCCTGTACCTAGGGGAAAATTCATGGTGTCCTGTGCCTAGGGCAAGATTCATGGTGTCCTGTACCTAGGGCAAGATTCATGGTGTCCTGTTCCTAGGGCAAGATTCATGTTGTCCTGTACCTAGGGCAAGACTCATGGTGTTCTTTACCAGAGGTAAGATTCATGGTGTCCTGTACCTAGGGTTAGGTTCATGGTGTCCTGTACCTAGGGCAAGATTCATAATGTCCTGCACCTAGGGTAAGAATCATGGTGTCCTGTACCTAGTGCAAGATTCCTTGTGTCCTGTACCTAGTGTAAGAGTCATGGTGTCCTGAACCTAGGGCAAGATTCATTGTGTCCTGTACCTAGGGTAAGATTCATGGTGTCCTGTATCTAGGGTAACATTCATGGTGTTCTGTTCCTAGGGTAACATTCATAGTGTCCTGTAGCTAGGGTAACATTCATGGTGTCCTGTACCTAGGGTAAGATTCATGGTGTCCTGTACCTACGATAAAATTCATAGTGTCCTGTACCTAGGGTAAGATTCATGGTGTCCTGTACCTAGGACACGATTCATGGTGTCTCTTACCTAGGATAAGATTCATGGTGTCTTGTACCTAGGGTAAGATTCATAGTTTCCTGTTCCTTATGAAAGATTCATGGTGTCCTGTAACTAGGGCAAGATTCATGGTGTCCTGCCCCTAGAAAAAGATTCATGGTGTCCTGTACTAGGGTAAGATTCATGGTGTCGTATACCAAGGGCAAGATTCCTCGTGTCCTGTAACTTGGGCAAGATTCATCGTGTTCTGTACCTAGGGTTAGATTCATGGTGTCCTGTACCTATGGCAAGATTCATGGTGTCCTGTACCTTCGGTAAGATTCATGGTGTCCTGTACTTTTGGCAAGATTTATGGTGCCCTTTACCTAGAGCAAGATTCATGGTGTCCTGTACCTAGAGCAAGATTCATGGTGTCCTTTACCTATAGCAAGATTCATGGTGTCCTGTACCTATAGCAAGATTCATTGTGTCCTGTGCCTATTGCAAGATACATGGTGTCCTGTACCTATAGATTCATTCTGTCCTGTACCTAGTGTTAGAATCATGGTGCCCTATACCTAGCGTAAGATTCATGGTGTCCTGTACGTAGTGTAAGAATCATGATGTCCTGCTCCTAGGGTAAGATTCATGTTGTCCTGTACCTAGTGTAAGATTCATGGTGTCCTGTACCTAGTGTAAGATGCATGGTGTCCTGTTCCTTTTGTAAGAATCATGATGTCCTGTACCTAGCGTAAGATTCATGTTGTCCTGTACCTAGTGTAAGATTCATGATGTCCTGTTCCTTTTGTAAGAATCATGATGTCCTGTACCAAGCGTAAGATTCATGTTGTCCTGTACCTAGTGTAAGAACCATGGTGTCCTGTACCAAGTGTAAGATTCATGGTGTCCTGTACGTAGTGTAAAAATCATGGTGTCCTGTACCTAGGGTAAGATTCATGTTGTCCTGTACCTAGTGAAAGATTCATGAAGTCCTGTACCTATTGAAAGAATCATGATGTCCTGTACCTAGTGTAAGATTCATGGTGTCCTGCACCTAGTGTAAGATTCGTGGTGTCGTGTAGCTAGTGTAAGTATCATTGTATCCTGTACTTAGGGTAAGATTCATGTTGTTCTGTACCTATTGTGAGAGTCATGGTGTCCTGTACCTAGTGTAAGAAAAGTGTTGTCCTGTACCTAGTGTAAGATTCATTTTGTCCTGTACCTAGTGTAAGATTCATGGTGATCTGTACCTAGTGTAAGAATCATGGTGTCCTGTAGCTAGTGTAAGATTCATGGTGTCCTGTACCTAGTGTAAGATTCATGGTGTCCTGTACCTAGCGTTAGATTCATGGTGTCCTGTACCTAGTGTAAGACTCATGGTGTCCTGTACCTAGGGCAAGACTCATGGTGTCCTTTACCTAATGTAAGTTTCATGGTGTCCTGTACCTAGTGTAAGATTCATGGTGTCCTGTAGCTAGTGTAAGGCTCATGGTGTCCTGTACCTAGTGTAAGATTCAGGTGTCCTGTACCTAGTGTAAGATTCATTGTGTCCTGTACCTAGTGTAAGTTTCATGGTGTCCTGTACCTAGTGTAAGATTCATTGTGTCCTGTACCTAGTGTAAGATTCATGGTGTCCTGTACCTAGTGTAAGATTCATTGTGTCCTGTACCTAAGGTAAGATTCATGGTATCCTGTACCTAGGGTAAGATTGATAGTGTCCTGTTCCTAGGGTAACATTCATGGTGTCCTGTACCTAGGGTAAGATTCATGGTGTCCTGTACCTAGGGTAAGATTCATAGTGTCCTGTACCTATGGTAAAATTCATGGTGTCCTGTACCTAGGGCAAGATTCATGGTGTTCTGTACCTACGGAAAGATTCATAGTGTCCTGTACCTAGGGTAAGATTCATGGTGTCCTGTACCTTGGGCAAGATTCATGGTGTCCTGTGCCTAGGGTATGATTCATGATGTCCTGTACCTAGGGTAAGATTCATAGTGTCCTGTTCCTAGGGTAAGGTTCATGGTTTCCTGTACCTAGGGCAAGATTCATGGTATCCTGTACCTATGGTAAGATTCATGGTGTCCTGTACCTAGGGCAAGATTCATGGTGTTCTGTACCTAGGGAAAGATTCATAGTGTCCTGTACCTTGGGTAAGATTCATGGTGTCCTGTACCTTGGGCAAGATTCATGGTGTCGTGTGCCTAGGGTATGATTCATGATGTCATGTACCTAGGGTAAGATTCATAGTGTCCTGTTCCTAGGGTAAGATTCATGGCGTTCTGTACCTAGGGTAAGATTCGTAGTGCCCTGTACCTAGGGTAAGATTCATGGTGTCCTGTACCTAGGGTAAGATTCATGATGTCCTGTACCTACGGTAAGATTCATGGTGTCCTGTACCTAGTGTAAGATTTAAGCTGCCCTGTACCTAGTGTAAGAATAATGGTGTCCTGTAGCTTGTTTAAGATTCATGTTGTCCTGTACCTAGTGTAAGATTCATGGTGTCCTGAACCTAGTGTAAAATCATGGTGTCCTGTACCTAGTGTAAGATTCATAGTGTCCTGTGCCCAGTGTGAGAATCATGGTGTCCTGTACCTAGTGTAAGATTCATGGTGTCCTGTACCTAGTGTAAGATTCATGGTGTCCTGTGCCCAGTGTGAGAATCATGGTGTCCTGTACCTAGTGTAAGATTCATGTTGTCCTGTACCTAGTGTAAGATTCATGGTGTCGTGTACCTAGTGTAAGATTCATGGTGTCCTGTGCCCAGTGTGAGAATCATGGTGTCCTGTACCTAGTGTAAGAATCATGGTGTCCTGTACCTAGTGTAAGATTCATGGTGTCCTGTACCTAGTGTAAGACTCATTGTGACCTGTACCTAGGGCAAGATTCATGGTGTCCTGTACCTATGGTAAGATTTATGGTGTTCTGTACCTTAGGGTAACATTCATGGTGTCCTGTACCTAGGGTAACATTCATGGTGTCCTGTACCTAGGGTAACATTCATGGTGTCCTGTACCTAGGGTAAGATTCATGGTGTCATGTAACTAGGGTAAGATTCATAGTGTCCTGTACCTAGGGCAACATTCATGGTGTCCTGTACCTAGGGCAACATTCATGGTGTCCTGTACCTAAGGCAAGATTCATGTTGTCCTGTACCTAGGTCAAGACTCATGGTGTCCTTTACCTAGGGTAAGATTCATGGTGTCCTGTACCTAGGGTTAGGTTCATGGTGTCCTGTACCTAGGGCAAGATTCATGGTGTCCTGTACCTAGGGTTAGATTCATGGTGACCTGTACCTAGGGCATGATTCATGGGGTCCTGTACCTAGGGTAAGAAGAATGGTGTCCTGTACCTAGTGTAAGATTCATGGTGTCCTGTTCCTAGTGTAAGACTCATGGTGTCCTGAACCTAGGGCAAGATTCATGTTGTCCTGTACCTTGGGTAAGATTCATAGTGTCCTGTACCTAGGGTAACATTCATGGTGTCCTTTTCCTAGGGTAACATTCATAGTGTCCTGTAGCTAGGGTAACATTCATGGTGTTCTGTCACTAGGGTAAGATTCATGGTGTTCTGTACCTAGGGTAAGATTCATAGTATCCTGTACGTAGGGTAAGATTCATGGTGTCCTGTAGCTAGGGCAAGATTCATGGTGCCCTGTACCTACGGTAAGATTCATGGTGTCCTGCACTTAGGGTAAGATTCATAGTGTCCTCTACCTAGCTTAAGATTCAGGTTGTCCTGTACCTAGGGCAAGATTCATAGTGTCCTCTACCTAGCTTAAGATTCAGGTTGTCCTGTACCTAGGGCAAGATTCATCGTGGCCTGCCCCTAGGGCAAGATTCTTCGTGTTCTGTACCTAGGGTTAGATTCATGGTGTCCTGTACCTTGGACAAGATTCATGGTGTCCTCTACCTTCGGTAAGATTCATGGTGTCCTGTAGCTAGTTCAAGATTTATTGTGTCCTGTACCTAGAGCAAGATTCATGGTGTCCTGTACCTATAGCAAGATTCATGGTGTCCTGTACCTATAGCAAGATTCATGGTGTCCTGTACCTATTGCAAGATACATAGTGTCCTGTACCTAGAGGAAGATTCATTCTGTCCTGTACCTAGGGCAAGATTAATGGTGTCCTGTATCTAGTGCAAGATTCATGGTGTCCTGTACCTGGGGCAAGGTCGCTCCTGCCTGTCCCAACTACTTGACCACTCTGGCAAGGTCCTGGATGCTCTAGAAGACAAACAACGAGGATGCATTATACACACACTTTGCGAAAATGCTTGACATGTGTTACGGTGGTGTAATAGCGCAAAAGATGCTTGGTAAAGGAATGTCATGAAAAGTTGGTAGATGGATCTATAATTCCCTAATAAACAGATCACGAAGAGTAGTAGTAGTAAACAGAGTAAAGTCTGAGGTGGCTATAGTGAAAAGCTCTGTACCGCAAGGCACAACACTCGCTCTCGTCCTGTTCCTCATCCTCATATCTGACATAAACAGGGATGTCAGCCACAGCACCGTGTCTTCCTTTGCAGATAGCGCCCGAATTTTCGTAACACTGTCCTCCACTGAAGACACTGAAAGACTCCAGATGGACATCACTTGTCACTGTGCTACACTTTAAGGTCAATGTACAAACTAGAGAAACAGACAGAAATGGCAAAAAAGGTGTTAACGGATAGAGAAATTCCTGTAGAAAATAGATTTTGTGTAAATATAAGATTACTTCTGAGTAGACCAAGATTTTCGGCATTGACCAAGTCTTATGTGACTGAATCCTGCAAATTATTGTTTGCTTAGGATTTACAACTAATTACAGTGGAAACATCCATAATCTATTGAAGAAGTTGTTAACACCGTCAGTAAAGTTGCTAATAGAAATCAATCCCGAAAAATGCAGGTAATGAAAATATTAAAGGGTTTGCGGTGACTCGATACATAATACAGCCTAGAACGAGAAGCAGTTACAAAAATCTGAAATTAAACAGCACCAAGAATACCACCTGACGTTTATATTACTTATGCTTCCTTTTCATAATACACTAATCTAATAACCGATATTGAGAACAAAAACAGTGAACAATTTATAACAACCTTAATAAAATTCTCGAAAATCATCCAAATAATCCAAGAATAGTGGAAGATAGAACTCACTTTCTCATGAGATACAAAAATTCTTAGGAGACTGGATAGAGCAGACATAAAAAGCCTATTTGACATGTGAGAAGAGGGAGAGGGGAACATAGATGACACATAAAAAATCAGACAAATCACAGGGATACTTGAAATAAAATCGGTCTGAGGATAGAAAGTGGAGATAACTAGATAATAATACACATTTTCAAGACTAGATATGGTAAGATAGTGGAGTTCGGGAAACATTAAACTCAGGCGACAGTAGCTTAGGACCTCATTTTGACCTCACTATATATATTAACGTGAGAACAATAAAAAGATTCCATCTCTAAAAGCACATGGCAAGCTGTTAAAATTGTTCTAATTGCTTTCTCTCGTTTTCCTTCATGCTGCCAAAAAATGCGTTTTGGAAATGGATTGAGAATAAAAAATTCTTTCGACTTTTACCGATTCTTTTTCCATTCTTTTCTTTTTGTCAGTTTCTCTGTCTCTATTTCTGTCTCTCTCTCAATTATCCATGACAATCTATTTACCATCCCGGCTGGTTAATTACATTTAAACCTTCTCGTCTACATGAGGCGGCTCATCAAAGTTTAATGGAACATGTTCACCGCCAATCATAATACTTTAATTCCAAAATTATGAATTAAAGTAATCTCTCGGCATATTTAAACAGAGTGACATATACCTCGCAGAGTATATATTCTTTAGTTGGTTAATGGGACTACAAGACTACCGACAACATGGAGTACTAGTGTCCATTAGCAGACTTACTCTTCGGCAAATTTTGCAAATTTTTTTGAGGTAAATCATAGTGCAATGAATAACGAAATCGTAATGACACGATTGCAAACAAGCCATATCACGGGCGGGGTTCGAACCCGCGATCAGAGAGTCTCAAAACTAGTGCAATATCTGCAAGATTTAAGACCTAACCAATGGAAGACCTCATTGTCATTGTATTAAGACCAATAAGAATTCTATATTACTTTCCCTGGCTGGCTGGGAAGAGCACATAAAGAGGAGTCTGACAAAGACCATTGATGACCGCATCAATGGAGGTAACTTCATGAAAATGTAAACTGTCGTAGCCAAAAAGTTGTAATTACTGCTGATACAAAGAAAATCAAGAAAATATTTGAGGAAAGTTGTGTAAAGTTTGCCATAAAACCTTTTTCTTAAATTCCAAAATATATACATGGTATGTTGGGGGATTAATTTTCGTATTTTTTAAAATTTACTTTTTTACTGAATTTTGTTTACAATAAATGAAGCTAACATTACGTAAAAAATCTATTAAAATACTTTAAAACTAAACAAAAAATATTTAGATCAATTAAATAAACTAATTTAATGCACTCAGAGAATTTATTGCCACAAAAGAGTTATTCTTCGTGTTTATGGAAGATATAGCTATACAGAAATTTGATACACCTCACCCCTTAGTCCTCCGTATCCAACTTTGGCTACGCCGCATCTTTACCAAGCATAAAGATATTGTTTTTTGTTGGGTCCCTGGTCATGTTGACGTACAGGGCAACGAACAGGCAGACACTGCTGCGCGGTCAGCAGTACATGACCTACCAGTTTCATGTAGAGGTGTTCCATTTACGGACTATTTTGCTGCAATATCTTCCCAACTTCACACCCGTTGGCAACAACGTTGGTCTACTATGCTCGGCAACAAACTTACTGGTCGTCTTCTTATCACCAGTGTCGAGGTTGGGAGACTACTCTCTCCCGTCTTCGCATTGGCCATACTCGTCTTACTCATGGATATATCATGGAGAGGCGCCCTGCTCCTCTCTGTGAGAATTGCCAAGTTCCATTATCAGTCAGCCACATTCTGTTGGACTGCCCACTTTATCAACGAGCACGCAGAATTTACCTCCGTCGTCGTCTTCGCTCTGCTGCTCTCTCTTTACCTTCCCTTCTCGCTGATGGACCCACCTTTCATCCAGACTCTCTCATTGACTTTTTGACAACAACTGACTTACTTCACAAATTCTGATACCTTCAGCCCTTTCTACTTCAATCTCTTGCTACCCTCTACCCCCGTACTATCCCCTGCCCCGCTGTTTTCTGTAACCTACTGATTATCCCTCCTCCCTTCTGCCATCCAATACCCTCGCTTCCTTCCCTACCCTGCAGCGCTGTATAGCCCTTGTGGCTTAGCGCTTCTTTTTGATTATAATAATAATATGGAAGATATAAATTAGTTCCTGGAGCACAATAGACACCAAAATAGATATTAGCATCTGTAACATCACTCAGTGGTTGACGTTCACCTATAATTTCACCAAATATAAAAAAAAAAAAAGTAAAAAATACTATCTAGCTTCCAGACATCCTGAGATAAAACATTACTTGGTAACTGTGTTAAGTCTTCTGGGAGTCAAGACAGTAATGTAACTTATGGTGTTCTTGTGAGAGTGTCCTTAATTCTAAATGTAAACTGTTATATTCTTACACAGACACTAAGTAAACTGTTATATTCTTACACAGACACTAAGTAAACTGTTATATTCTTACACAGACAATTAGTAAACTGTTATATTCTTACACAGACACTAAGTAAACTGTTATATTCTTACACAGACACTAAGTAAACTGTTATATTCTTACACAGACAATTAGTAAACTGTTATATTCTTACACAGACACTAAGTAAACTGTTATATTCTTACACAGACACTAAGTAAACTGTTATATTCTTACTCAGACACTTAGTAAACTGTTATATTCTTACACAGACACTAAGTAAACTGTTATATTCTTACACAGACACTAAGTAAACTGTTATATTCTTACACAGACACTTAGTAAACTGTTATATTCTTACACAGACACTAAGTAAACTGTTATATTCTTACACAGACACTAAGTAAACTGTTATATTCTTACACAGACACTAAGTAAACTGTTATATTCTTACACAGACACTAAGTAAACTGTTATATTCTTACACAGACACTAAGTAAACTGTTATATTCTTACACAGACACTAAGTAAACTGTTATATTCTTACACAGACACTAAGTAAACTGTTATATTCTTACACAGACACTAAGTAAACTGTTATATTCTTACACAGACACTTAGTAAACTCTTATATTCTTACACAGACACTAAGTAAACTGTTATATTCTTACACAGACACTAAGTAAACTGTTATATTCTTACACAGACACTAAGTAAACTGTTATATTCTTACACAGACACTAAGTAAACTGTTATATTCTTACACAGACACTAAGTAAACTGTTATATTCTTACACAGACACTAAGTAAACTGTTATATTCTTACACAGACACTAAGTAAACTGTTATATTCTTACACAGACACTAAGTAAACTGTTATATTCTTACACAGACACTAAGTAAACTGTTATATTCTTACACAGACACTAAGTAAACTGTTATATTCTTACACAGACACTAAGTAAACTGTTATATTCTTACACAGACACTAAGTAAACTGTTATATTCTTACACAGACACTTAGTAAACTCTTATATTCTTACACAGACACTAAGTAAACTGTTATATTCTTACACAGACACTAAGTAAACTGTTATATTCTTACACAGACACTAAGTAAACTGTTATATTCTTACACAGACACTAAGTAAACTGTTATATTCTTACACAGACACTAAGTAAACTGTTATATTCTTACACAGACACTAAGTAAACTGTTATATTCTTACACAGACACTAAGTAAACTGTTATATTCTTACACAGACACTAAGTAAACTGTTATATTCTTACACAGACACTAAGTAAACTGTTATATTCTTAAACAGACACTTAGTAAACTGTTCTTTAGCGTAAACTTCATTTGTAGTAATGTTGATAGAATTACCTTTGTTAAGCTTTAAAGGCTTTATCAAGTCTTTATGGCTTGATAAAGCTCCTGAAGAGCAAAACGTTGATGAAGCTCTGGAGAGCAAAACGTTGATAAAGCTCCTGGATAGCAAAACGTTGATAAAACTCTTGGAGAACAAAACGTTGATAAAGCTCCTGGAGAGCAAAACGTTGATAAAGCTCCTGGAGAGAGAAACGTTGATAAAGCTCCTGGAGGGCAAAACGTTGATAAAGCTCCTGGAGAGCAAAACGTTGATAAAGCTCCTGGAGAGCAAAACGTTGATAAAGCTCCTGGAGAGCAAAACATTGATAAAGCTCCTGGAGAGCAAAACGTTGATAAAGCTCCTGGAGAGCAAAACGTTGATAAAGCTCCTGGAGAGCAAAACGTTGATAAAGCTCCTGGAGAGCAAAACGTTGATAAAGCTCCTGGAGAGCAAAACGTTGATAAAGCTCCTGGAGAGCAAATCGTTGATAAAGCTCCTGGAGAGCAAAACGTTGATAAAGCTCCTGGAGAGCAAAACGTTGATAAAGCTCCTGGAGAGCAAAACGTTGATAAAGCTCCTGGAGAGCAAAACGTTGCCACAATAAAATGTCATATTTGTTTCATTTCGTTTTTCTTAACATAAACTACATTTGTTGATGTATAAATCAAACTTATTTTCTTCTTTCCATGAAATTTGCAATCTGCATTTTTTGCAGTTTATTTATAGAATTCTATGAATTCCTGCGTTTGTTTCATATATAAAAGTATTTTCTTTACTTAACACTTTTACTATACTACAAGATTTAAAAATATCCATTACAGAACTTGAGTCAGTTTTTTGTAGTCGTTCTGGATCATTATAAAGATTTACTTCAAAAAACTTCGGAGGTCCATAACTCGAAAATTTCGAGAAATATTTGACTAAAGATTCCTTAGAAAGGACGAAATGTTCACGTACGAAATTGATTTAAAAAGAAAACTTCAGGATAATGATCATATATGTACCTTATGATGTACATGTGTACGTAGCTGGTGTGGTTACCAGGATGGGTAATGGGTGTTAAAGCTTGTCGACTACACTAGGGCCATTAAGGGACCTGATTTCATCACCCCCCCGCCCCTTTTTTTGTGTGTGTACCGATTATTTTTTTTTTTTTAGGCATGTGAAAAGTAGACTAAGAATAAGTCTTATGAACATTGATCTGCTACCAAAACAAATAATTTCAACGGTAAAAGTTTTGTTTCGTAGAATAAAAAAATTTAATAACTTTTAACCAACCAATAAAAATAGAGAAGCAGCAATTTTTCTTTTTCCAAAAAAAAAAAATCCTCCCTGATTTTCCCAGCCCAAACTTCTGCTTGTTCGAGATCCGGGACGTTCGAAAACCGAGGCTTCACTGTAATCATTTTAGCAACGAGAGTCATTGCACACAATTACTTCTCATGTAAACTTCACACTAAACACCAGCAAACTTCTGACTGCCTTCGGGAAAACTTTACCCATTTTGTAAAGATGCAAGATTTTGATTTTTATTAAAGGAAAATTAAATAAGAAAAATATATACAATGATCTCAGTTTGCATATTGATCTCATTTTGTGCACCGATCTCACTTTGCACACTGATCTCACTCTATACATTGATCTATCTCTGCACCCTTAACTGATCTTACTATGCACATGGATCACACTCCATACACTAATCTCATTCAGCATATTGATCTCAATTTACACAGTGATCTCTGAACACTGATCTCACTCTGTACACTGGTCTCACTTTGCACACTAATATCAGCATGAACACTGATCTCACTCTGCACACTGATCTAATATGTGCATTAATCTCACTCTTCACACACACCTCAGTCTGCACACTGATTTCAGTCTGAACACTGATCTCATTCTATGCATTTATCTTATTCTGTATTCTAATTTTACTCTGCTCATTTTTCTCATTTTGTACACTGATCTCAATCTGCACACCGATCTCAGTACACTGATTTCACTCAGAACACTAATCTCACTAAGCAAATTGATCTCACTCTGTATACTTGTCTAACCCTGCATATTGATCTCACTATCCATACTGATCTCTGCAAACTGATCACACACTGTAACCTGGTCTCACTCTGCTCACTGATCTCACTCTGTACACTGATCTCATATACTCACGGATTTCATAAGCATTTCAGAGAGAAAAACTTGGCATAAATTTTTGAATTAATTTCCCGATGCTTTTGATATAGAGTTTTTTGGGTTGGTAATGGATGTAAACAAAGTTTGTCGGAGCTCAAACTCACAAAAAAAACTATTCAGTGAAGAATTTTTAAAACGTAAATTATATATTAAATTAAAGGACAGACGAGTTAAGAATTAATTTTTTTTTTTTGGATTAATTCAACTACTGCGAGATACTTCAGTGATCAGCTTGTCAGAGTGTGAGAGTGATGTTGTACCAGTGTGGTACATGTTGTACCAGAGTGGTACATGTTGTACCAGTGTGGTACATGTTGTACCACAGAGTGGTACCTGTTGTACCACAGAGTGGTACCTGTTGTACCACAGAGTGGTACCTGTTGTACCACAGAGTGGTACCTGTTGTACCACAGTGTGGTATATGTTACATCACAGTGTGGTACATGTTGTACCACAGAGTGGTACCTGTTGTACCACAGAGTGGTATATGTTGTACCACAGAGTGGTACCTGTTGTACCACAGAGTGGTATATGTTGTACCACAGAGTGGTACCTGTTGTACCACAGTGTGGTATATGTTACATCACAGTGTGGTACATGTTGTACCACAGAGTGGTACCTGTTGTACCACAGAGTGGTACCTGTTGTACCACAGAGTGGTACCTGTTGTGCCACAGAGTGGTACCTGTTGTACCACAGTGTGGTATATGTTACATCACAGTGTGGTACGTGTTGTACCAGAGTGTAGTGCATGTTGAACCAGTGTGGCACATGTACCACAGTGTGGTATGTGTTGTTCCAGTGTGGTACGTGTTGTACCAGTATGGTGCATGTTGAACCAGGGTGGTACATGTTGTACCACTGTGTGGTACGTGTTGGAACACTTGTGGTACGTGTTGTAACGTGCCACAGTGTGGTACATGTACCACACTTTGGTACAACAACTACCACACTGTGGTACATGCACCACACTGTGATACATGTTGTACCACAATGTGGTACATATTTCAGCACAGTGTGGTACATGTATCACAGTGTGATACATGTACCACAGTCTGATACATGTACCACAGTCTGATACATGTACCACAGTGTGGTAGCTGTTGTACCAGAGTGTGGTAGCTGTTGTACCACAGTGTGGTAGCTGTTGTACCGCAGTGTGGTAGCTGTTGCACCAAAGTGTGATACATATTGTACCACAGTGTGATAGATGTACCAAAGTCGGGTAGGCTCTGCACCACAGTATGGTACATGTATCACAGTGTGGAAAATGTTGTACCACAAAGTGGAACCTGTTGTACCACAATGTAGTTCCTGTTGTGCCACAGTGTGGCACATTTACCACAGTGTGGTTCTGTTGTACCATAGAGTGGCACCTGTCGTACCACAGGGTGGTCCTGTTGTACCACAGTGTGGTACATATTGTACCACAATGTGATAGATGTACCACAGTGAGGTAGACGTTTCACCACAGTATGGTACCTTTTGTACCTGTAGTTTTAACACTATGCGGTACTTATCACAGTATGGTACAGTAGTTACCACACTATAGTGCAGTAGTTACCACACTATGGTACAGTAGTTACCACACTATAGTGCAGTAGTTACCACACTATGGTACAGTAGTTACCACAGTATAGTGCAGTAGTTACCACACTATGGTACAGTAGTTACCACAGTATAGTGTAGTAGTTACCACACTATGGTACAGCAGTTACCACAGTATAGTGCAGTAGTTACCACACTATGGTACAGTAGTTACCACAGTATAGTACAGTAGTTACCACACTATGGTACAGTAGTTACCACAGTATAGTGCAGTAGTTACCACACTATGGTACAGTAGTTACCACAGTATAGTGCAGTAGTTATCACAGTATAGTGCAGTAGTTACCACACTATGGTACAGTAGTTACCACAGTATAGTGCAGTAGTTACCACACTATGGTGCAGTAGTTATCACAGTATAGTGCAGTAGTTACCACACTATGGTACAGTAGTTATCACAGTATAGTGCAGTAGTTACCACACTATGGTATAGTAATCACAGTATAGTGCAGTAGTTACCACACTATGGTACAGTAGTTATCACAGTATAGTGCAGTAGTTACCACACTATGGTACAGTAGTTACCACACTATGATACAGTAGTTACCACACTATGGTGCAGTAGTTACCACACTATGGTTCAGTAGTTATCACACTATGGTGCAGTAGTTACCACGCTACAGTGCAGTAGTTACCACACTATGGTACAGTAGTTATCACACAATGGTGCAGTAGTTATCACACTATGGTACAGTAGTTATCACACTATGATGCAGCAGTTATCACACTATGGTACAGTAGTTATCACACTATAGTGCAGTAGTTACCACACTATGGTACAGTAGTTATCACACTATGATGCAGCAGTTATCACACTATGGTACAGTAGTTACCACACTATGGTGCAGTAGTTACCACACTATGGTACAGTAGTTATCACACTATGGTGCAGTAGTTACCACACTACAGTGCAGTAGTTACCACACTATAGTGCAGTAGTTATCACACTTTCGTGCAGTAGTTACCACACTATAGTGCAGTAGTTATCACACTTTCGTGCAGTAGTTACCACACTATAGTGCAGTAGTTATCACACTTTCGTGCAGTAGTTACCACACTATGGTACAGTAGTTATCACACTTTGATGCAGTAGTTATCACACTATGGTACAGTAGTTATCACACTATAGTGCAGTAGTTATCACACTATGGTACAGTAGTTATCACACTATGGTACAGTAGTTATCACACTATAGTGCAGTAGTTACCACACTATGGTACAGTAGTTATCACACTTTGATGCAGTAGTTATCACACTATGGTACAGTAGTTATCACACTATGGTACAGTAGTTATCACACTGTGATGCTCTCCAGGATTTTCCAGGTGTATATAATCATGTATCTCTCCCGCCTGCGTTCCAGGGAGTAGAGGTTCAGGAACTTCAAGCGCTCCCAGTAATTGAGGTGTTTTATCTCCGTTATGCGCGCCGTGAAGGTTCTCTGTACATTTTCTAAGTCAGAAATTTCACCTGCCTTGAAAGGTGCTGTTAGTGTGCAGCAATATTCCAGCCTAGATAGAACAAGTGACCTGAAGAGTGTCATCATGGGCTTGGCCTCCCTAGTTTTGAAGGTTCTCATTATCCATCCTGTCATTTTTCTAGCAGATGCGATTGATACAATGTTATGGTCCTTGAAGGTGAGATCCTCCGACATGATCACTCCCAGGACTTTGACGTTGGTGTCTCGCTCTATTTTGTGGCCAGAATTTGTTTTGTACTCTGATGAAGATTTAATTTCCTCATGTTTACCATATCTGAGTAATTGAAATTTCTCATCGTTGAACTTCATATTGTTTTCTGCAGCCCACTGAAAGATTTGGTTGATGTCCGCCTGGAGCCTTGCAGTGTCTGCAATGGAAGACACTGTCATGCAGATTCGGGTGTCATCTGCAAAGGAAGACACGGTGCTGTGGCTGACATCCTTCTCTATGTCAGATATGAGGATGAGGAACAAGATGGGAGCGAGTACTGTGCCTTGTGGAACAGAGCTTTTCACCGTAGCTGCCTCGGACTTTACTCAGTTGACTACTACTCTCTGTGTTCTGTTAGTGAGGAAATTATAGATCCATCGATCGACTTTTCCTGTTATTCCTTTAGCACGCATTTTGTGTGCTATTACGCCATGGTCACACTTGTCGAAGGCTTTTGCAAAGTCTGTATATATTACATCTGCATTCTTTTTGTCTTCTAGTGTATCTAGGACCTTGTCGTAGTGATCCAATAGTTGAGACAGACAGGAGCGACCTGTTCTAAACCCATGTTGCCCTGGGATGTGTAATTTATGGGTTTCTAGATGGGTGGTGATCTTGCTTCTTAGGACCCTTTCAAAGATTTTTATGATATGGGATGTTAGTGCTATCGGTCTGTAGTTCTTTGCTATTGCTTTACTGCCCCCTTTGTGGAGTGGGGCTATGTCTGTTGTTTTTAGTAACTGAGGGACGACCCCCGTGTCCATGCTCCCTCTCCATAGGATGGTAAAAGCTCGTGATAGGGGCTTCTTGCAGTTCTTGATGAATACGGAGTTCCATGAGTCTGGCCCTGGGGCAGAGTGCATGGGCATGTCATTTATCGCCTGTTCGAAGTCATTTGGCGTCAGGCTAACATCAGATATGCTTGTGTTAACCAAATTCTGTGGCTCTCTCATAAAAAATTCATTTTGATCTTCGATTCTCAGTCTGGTTAGCTGCTTGCTAAAAACTGAGTCATATTGGGACTTGAGTAGCTCACTCATTTCCTTGCTGTCATCTGTGTAGGACCCATCTTGTTTAAGTAGGGGCCCAATACTGGACGTTGTTCTCGATTTTGATTTGGCATAGGAGAAGAAATACTTTGGGTTTCTTTCGATTTCATTTATGGCTTTTAGTTCTTCCCGCGATTCCTGACTTCTATAAGATTCCTTTAGCTTTAGTTCGATGCTTGCTATTTCTCTGAACAGTGTCTCCCTACGCATTTCGGATATATTGACCTCTTTTAGCCGCTCTTTTATTCTTTTCCGTCGCCTGTAAAGGGAGCGCCTGTCTCTTTCTATTTTACATCTACTCCTCCTTTTTCTTAGAGGAATAAGCCTTGTGCATACATCGAGTGCCACCGAGTTAATCTGTTCTAGGCATAAGTTGGGGTCTGTGTTGCTTAGTATATCTTCCCAGCTTATATCGGTTAGGACTTGGTTTACTTGGTCCCACTTTATGTTTTTGTTATTGAAGTTGAATTTGGTGAATGCTCCCTCGTGACTAGTCTCATTATGTCGGTCTGGGGCTCCGCGCAAACATGTCTGAACCTCAATTATGTTGTGATCTGAGTATATTGTTTTTGATATGGTGACATTTCGTATCAGATCATCATTGTTAGTGAAGATGAGGTCTAGTGTATTCTCCAGTCTAGTAGGCTCTATTATTTGCTGGTTTAAATTGAATTTTGTGCAGAGATTTAAAAGCTCGTGTGAGTGTGAGTTTTCATCAGAGCTGCCTCCTGGTGTTTTTACTGCAACAATATTATTTGCTATATTCCTCCATTTTAGGTGCCTTAAGTTGAAATCCCCCAGGAGCAAGATGTTGGGTGCAGGAGCTGGCAGATTTTCCAGACAGTGGTCAATTTTTAACAGCTGTTCCTGGAATTGCTGGGATGTTGCATCCGGAGGCTTGTAGACTACCACAATGACTAGGTTTTGGTTCTCGATCTTTACTGCTAAAACTTCCACTACATCATTTGAGGCATTAAGCAGTTCTGTGCAAACAAGTGACTCTGCAATGTACAGGCCAACCCCCCTCCCCTTTTGCCTGTTCACTCTGTCGCATCTGTATAGGTTGTAACCTGGGATCCATATTTCGTTGTCCAAGTGATCCTTTATGTGAGTCTCAGTGAAAGCCGCGAACATTGCCTTTGCCTCTGCAAGCAGTCCACGGATGAAAGGTATTTTGTTGTTTGTTGCTGGCTTAAGACCCTGTATATTTGCAAAGAAGAATGTCATCGGACTGGTGGTATTGTTGGTACTGGGGGGAGATTTTTCTTCCGGCATTAGTATCTGTATCTGTTGGTTTGGAGTGGAGACCATCGACTGTGGTTCCACTCCAGGAATGACTGGATTTGGTGTACGATTTTTGCCATTTATTGCCAGTTTTTTTTTTCCTTCCTGGCACTAAAAACCTCTCCCTCTTGAGTGGCTGTGGCTACCCAGGTTTTCCCATGGCCTGGAGTAGTGCAGTAGTTATCACACTACGATGCAGCAGTTATCACGCTATGGTACAGTAGTTATCACACTATGATGCAGTAGTTATCACACTATGGTACAGTAGTTATCACACTGTGGTACAGTAGTTATCACACTATAGTACAGTAGTTATCACACTATGGTACAGTATTTATCACACTATGATGCAGCAGTTATCACACCATGGTACAGCAGTTATCACACTATGGTACAGCAGTTATCACACTATGGTACAGCAGTTATCACACTATGGTACAGCAGTTATCACACTATGGTACAGCAGTTATCACACTATGGTACAGTAGTTATCACACTATGGTACAGTAGTTATCACACTATGGTACAGCAGTTATCACACTATGGTACAGTAGTTATCACACTATGGTACAGTAGTTATCACACTATGGTACAGTAGTTATCACACTATAGTGCAGTAGTTATCACACTATGGTACAGCAGTTATCACACTATGGCACAGCAGTTATCACACTATGGTACAGTAGTTATCACACTATGGTACAGTAGTTATCACACTATAGTGCAGTAGTTATCACACTATGGTACAGCAGTTATCACACTATAGTACAGTAGTTATCACACTATAGTACAGTAGTTATCACACTATGGTACAGTAGTTATCACACTATAGTGCAGTAGTTATCACACTATGGTACAGCAGTTATCACACTATAGTACAGTAGTTATCACACTATAGTACAGTAGTTATCACACTATAGTGCAGTAGTTATCACACTATAATGCAGTAGTTATCACACTATGGTACAGCAGTTATCACACTATGGTACAGTAGTTATCACACTATAGTGCAGTAGTTATCACACTATGGTACAGCAGTTATCACACTATAGTGCAGTAGTTATCACACTATGGTACAGCAGTTATCACACTATGGTACAGCAGTTATCACACTATGGTACAGTAGTTATCACACTATAGTGCATTAGTTATCACACTATGGTGCAGTAGTCATCACACTATGGTGCAGTTGCTACGACACTATGGTACAGTAGTTATCACACTATGGTACAGTAGGTATCACACTATTGTACAGCAGTTATCACACTATGGTACAGCAGTTATCACACTATGGTACAGTAGTTATCACACTATGGTACAGCAGTTATCACACTATGGTACAGCAGTTATCACACTATGGTACAGCAGTTATCACACTATGGTACAGCAGTTATCACACTATGGTACAGCAGTTATCACACTATGGTACAGTAGTTATACTATGGTACAGTAGTTATCACACTATGGTACAGCAGTTATCACACTATGGTACAGTAGTTATCACACTATAGTGCAGTAGTTATCACACTATAGTGCAGTAGTTATCACACTATTGTACAGCAGTTATCACACTATGGTACAGCAGTTATCACACTATGGTACAGTAGTTATCACACTATGGTACAGTAGTTATCACACTATAGTGCAGTAGTTATCACACTATGGTACAGTAGTTATCACACTATGGTACAGTAGTTATCACACTATGATACAGTAGTTATCACACTATGGTACAGTAGTTATCACACTATGGTACAGTAGTTATCACACTATGATACAGTAGTTATCACACTATGATACAGTAGTTATCACACTATGATACAGTAGTTATCACACTATGGTACAGTAGTTATCACACTATGGTACAGTAGTTATCACACTGTGATGCTCTCTAGGATTTTCCAGGTGTATATAATCATGTATCTCTCCCTCCTGCGTTCCAGGGAGTACAGGTTCAGGAACCTCAAGCGCTCCCAGTAATTGAGGTGTTTTATCTCCGTTATGCGTGCCGTGAAAGTTCTCTGTACATTTTCTAAGTCAGAAATTTCACCTGCCTTGAAAGGTGCTGTTAGTGTGCAGCAAAATTCCAGCCTAGATAGAACAAGTGACCTGAAGAGTGTCATCATGGGCTTGGCTTCCCTAGTTTTGAAGGTTCTCATTATCCATCCTGTTATTTTTCTAGCAGATGCGATTGATACAATGTTATGGTCCTTGAAGGTGAGATCCTCCGACATGATCACTCCCAGGTCTTTGACGTTGGTGTCTCGCTCTATTTTCTGGCCAGAATTTGTTTTGTACTCTGATGAAGATTTAATTTCCTCGAGTTTACCAAATCTGAGTAATTGAAATTCCTCATCGTTGAACTTCATATTGTTTTCTGCAGCCCACTGAAAGATTTGGTTGATGTCCGCCTGGAGCCTTGCAGTGTCTGCAATGGAAGACACTGTCATGCAGATTCGGGTGTCATCTGCAAAGGAAGACACGGTGCTCTGGCTGACATCCTTGTCTATGTCAGATATGAGGATGAGGAACAAGATGGGAGCGAGTACTGTGCCTTGTGGAACAGAGCTTTTCACCGTAGCTGCCTCGGACTTTACTCTGTTGACTACTACTCTCTGTGTTCTGTTAGTGAGGAAATTGTAGATCCATCGACCGACTTTTCCTGTTATTCCTTTATCACGCATTTTGTGTGCTATTACGCCATGGTCACACTTGTCGAAGGCTTTTGCAAAGTCTGTATATATTACATCTGCATTCTTTTTGTCTTCTAGTGTATCTAGGACCTTGTCGTAGTGATCCAATAGTTGAGACAGACAGGAGCGACCTGTTCTAAACCCATGTTGCCCTGGGTTGTGTAATTTATGGGTTTCTAGATGGGTGGTGATCTTGCTTCTTAGGACCCTTTCAAAGATTTTTATGATATGGGACGTTAGTGCTATCGGTCTGTAGTTCTTTGCTATTGCTTTACAGCCCCCTTTGTGGAGTGGGGCTATGTCTGTTGTTTTTAGTAACTGAGGGACGACCCCCGTGTCCATGCTCCCTCTCCATAGGATGGTAAAAGCTCGTGATAGGGGCTTCTTGCAGTTCTTGATGAATACGGAGTTCCATGAGTCTGGCCCTGGGGCAGAGTGCATGGGCATGTCATTTACCGCCTGTTCGAAGTCATTTGGCGTCAGGCTAACATCAGATATGCTTGTGTTAACCAAATTCTGTGGCTCTCTCATAAAAAATTCATTTTGATCTTCGACTCTCAGTCTGGTTAGCGGCTTGCTAAAAACTGAGTCATATTGGGACTTGAGTAGCTCACTCATTTCCTTGCTGTCATCTGTGTAGGACCCATCTTGTTTAAGTAGGGGCCCAATACTGGACGTTGTTCTCGACTTTGATTTGGCATAGGAGAAAAAATACTTTGGGTTTCTGTCGATTTTATTTATGGCTTTTAGTTCTTCCCGCGATTCCTGACTTCTATATGATTCCTTTAGCTTAAGTTCGATGCTTGCTATTTCTCTGAACAGTGTCTCCCTACGCATTTCAGATATATTGACCTCTTTTAGCCGCTCTTTTATTCTTTTCCGTCGCCTGTAAAGGGAGCGCCTGTCTCTTTCTATTTTACATCTACTCCTCTTTTTTCTTAGAGGAATAAGCCTTGTGCATACATCGAGTGCCACCGAGTTAATCTGTTCTAGGCATAAGTTGGGGTCTGTGTTGCTTAGTATATCTTCCCAGCTTATATCGGTTAGGACTTGGTTTACTTAGTCCCACTTTATGTTTTTGTTATTGAAGTTGAATTTGGTGAATGCTCCCTCGTGACTAATCTCATTATGTCGGTCTGGGGCTCCGCGCAAACATGTCTGAACCTCAATTATGTTGTGATCTGAGTATATTGTTTTTGATATGGTGACATTTCGTATCAGATCATCATTGTTAGTGAAGATGAGGTCTAGTGTATTCTCCAGTCTAGTAGGCTCTATTATTTGCTGGTTTAAATTGAATTTTGTGCAGAGATTTAAAAGCTCGTGTGAGTGTGAGTTTTCATCAGAGCTGCCTCCTGGTGTTATTACTGCAACAATATTATTTGCTATATTCCTCCATTTTAGGTGCCTTAAGTTGAAATCCCCCAGGAGCAAGATGTTGGGTGCAGGAGCTGGCAGATTTTCCAGACAGTGGTCAATTTTTAACAGCTGTTCCTGGAATTGCTGGGATGTTGCATCCGGAGGCTTGTAGACTACCACAATGACTAGGTTTTGGTTCTCGATCTTTACTTCTAAAACTTCCACTACATCATTTGAGGCATTAAGCAGTTCTGTGCAAACAAGTGACTCTGCAATGTACAGGCCAACCCCCCCCCCTCTTTTGCCTGGAAATAAATGGTATAAAATACCGACAAGTTTGTGACTTGAAAAAGCCCACTGTTTGGGCGAAACGTAGTCAATAAAGGATCACATTATACTGCATATGTGTTTATATTTCCCTCTTTTACCTGTTCACTCTGTCACATCTGTATAGGTTGTAACCTGGGATCCATATTTCATTGTCCAAGTGATCCTTTATGTGGGTCTCAGTGAAAGCCGCGAACATTGCCTTTGCCTCTGCAAGCAGTCCACGGATGAAAGGTATTTTGTTGTTTGTTGCTGGCTTTAGACCCTGTATATTTGCAAAGAAGAATGTCATCGGACTGGTGGTATTGTTGGTACTGGGGGGAGATTTTTTTTCCGGCATTAGTATCTGTATCTGTTGGTTTGGAGTGGATACCATCGACTGTGGTTCCACTCCAGGAATGACTAGATTTGGTGTACGATTTCTGCCATTTCCTGCCATTTTTTTTTCCTTCCTGGCACTAAAAACCTCTCCCTCTTGAGTGGCTGTGGCTACCCAGGTTTTCCCATGGCCTGGAGTAGTGCAGTAGTTATCACACTACGATGCAGTAGTTATCACACTATGGTACAGTAGCTATCACACTATAGTACAGTAGTTACCACACTATGGTACAGTAGTTATCACACTATGATGCAGCAGTTATCACACTATGGTACAGCAGTTATCACACTATGATGCAGTAGTTATCACACTATGGTACAGTAGTTATCACACTATGGTACAGTACTTATCACACTATAGTACAGTAGTTATCACACTATGGTACAGTAGATATCACACTATGATGCAGTAGTTATCACACTATGGTACAGTAATCACACTATGGTACAGTAGTTATCACACTATAGTACAGTAGTTATCACACTATGGTACAGTAGTTATCACACTATGATGCAGCAGTTATCACACCATGGTACAGCAGTTATCACACTATGGTACAGCAGTTATCACACTATGGTACAGCAGTTATCACACTATGGTACAGTAGCTATCACACTATGGTACAGTAGTTATCACACTATAGTACAGTAGTTATCACACTATAGTGCAGTAGTTATCACACTATGGTACAGCAGTTACCACTCTATAGTGCAGTAGTTATCACACTATAGTACAGTAGTTATCACACTATGGTACAGTAGTTATCACACTATGGTACAGTAGTTATCACACTATGGTACAGTAGTTATCACACTATGATGCAGCAGCTATCACACTATGGTACAGTAGTTATCACACTATGGTACAGTAGTTATCACACTATGATACAGTAGTTATCACACTATAGTACAGTAGTTATCACACTATCGTACAGCAGTTATCACACTATAGTACAGTAGTTATCACACTATAGTACTGTAGTTATCACACTATAGTACAGCAGTTATCACACTATAGTGCAGTAGTTATCACACTATGGTACAGCAGTTATCACACTATAGTACAGTAGTTATCACACTATAGTACAGTAGTTATCACACTATGGTACAGTAGTTATCACACTATAGTGCAGTAGTTATCACACTATGGAACAGCAGTTATCACACTATGGTACAGTTGTTATCACACTATAGTGCAGTAGTTATCACACTTTGGTGCAGTAGTCATCACACTATGGTGCAGTTGCTACGACACTATGGTGCAGTAATCACACTATGGTGGAGTAGTTATCACACTAAGGTGCAGTTGTTATCACTGTGGTACAGTAGTTATCAGACTATGGTGCAGTAATCAAATTATAGTGTAGTTACCACTATGGTGCGGTAGTTATCACACTATAATCCAGTAGTTATCACACTGTGGTGCAGTAGTTACCACACTATGGTGCACTAGCTATCAATATGGTACAGTAGTTACCACTATGGTGTAGTTACCTGTGTGGTGCTGTAGTTACCACTATGGTGCAGTAGTTACCACTATGGTGTAGTTGCCACTATGGTGCAGTAGTTACCACTATGGTGCAGTAGTTACCGCTATGGTGTAGTAGATACCACTCTGGTCTAGTACATACCACTGTGGTCTATTAGTTTCCACTATGGTGCTGTAGTTACCACTATGGTGCAGTAACCACTATTGTGCTGTAGTTACCACTGTGATGCAGTAGTTACCTCTCTGATGCAGTAGTTATCACTGTGGTGCAGTAGTTACCACTATGGTGCAGTAACCACTATGATGCTGTAGTTACCTCTCTGATGCAGTAGTTATCACTGTGGTGCGGTAGTTACCACTATGGTGCAGTAGCTACCACTATGGTGCTGTAGATACCACTGTGGTGTAGTAGCTACCACTATGGTGCTGTAGTTACCGCTATGGTGCAGCAGCTACCACTGTGGTGCTGTAGTTACCACTATGGTGCATTAGTTAGCACTACGGTGTAGTTACCACTGTGGTGCTGTAGTTACCACTATGGAACAGTAGTTACCACTACGGTGCAGTAGTTACCACTATGGTGCAGTAGTTACCACTATGGTGTAGTTGCCACTATGGTGCAGTAGTTACCACTATGGTGCAGTAGTTACCGCTATGGTGTAGTAGACACCACTCTGGTCTAGTAGATACCACTGTGGTCTATTAGTTACCACTATGGTGCTGTAGTTACCACTATGGTGCAGTAACCACTGTGGTGCTGTAGTTACCACTGTGATGCAGTAGTTATCACTGTGGTGCAGTAGTTACCACTATGGTGCTGTAGTTACCACTGTGGTGCTGTTTACCTGGAGTTTACCTGGAGAGAGTTCCGGGGGTCAACGCCCCCGCGGCCCGGTCTGTGACCAGGCAGTAGTTACCACTCTGATGCAGTAGTTACACTATTGTGCAGTAGCTTCCACTATGGTGCAGTAGCTACCGCTGTGGTGCAGTAGCTACCGCTGTGGTGCAGTAGCTACCACTATGGTGCAGTAGCTACCGCTGTGGTGCAGTAGCTACCACTATGGTGCAGTAGCTACCACTTTGGTGCAGTAGCTACCACTATGGTGCAGTAGCTACCGCTGTGGTGCAGTAGCTACCACTATGGTGCAGTAGCTACCGCTGTGGTGCAGTAGCTACCACTATGGTGCAGTAGCTACCGCTGTGGTGCAGTAGCTACCACAATGGTGCAGTAGCTACCACTATGGTGCAGTAGCTATCACTATGGTGCTGTAGTTACCACTCTGATGCGGTAGTTGCCACTATGGTGCAGTAGCTACCTCTATGGTGCAGTAGCTACCACTATGGTGCAGTAGCTACCGTTTTGGTGCAATAGCTACCACTATGGTGCAGTAGCTACCACTATGGTGCAGTAGCTACCACTATGGTGCAGTAGTTACCACTCTGGTGCAGTAGCTACCACTATGGTGCAGTAGCTACCACTATGGTGCAGTAGTTACCACTATGGTGCAGTAGCTACCTCTATGGTGCAGTACTTACCACTATGGTGCAGTAGTTACCACTATGGTGCAGTAGTTACCACTATGGTGCAGTAGTTACCACTATGCTGCAGTAGTTACCACTATGGTGCAGTAGCTACCACTATGGTGCAGTAGCTACCACTATGGTGCAGTAGTTACCACTATGGTGCAGTAGCTACCACTATGGTGCAGTAGTTACCACTATGGTGCAGTAGCTACCACTATGGTGCAGTAGTTACCACTATGGTGCAGTAGCTACCACTATGGTGCAGTAGCTACCACTATGGTGCAGTACTTACCACTGGTCCGAACCCTTGACTGGTCGGAACCCTTGACTGGTCCGAACCCGGGACTGGTTTCAAACGGTTTCGTTGGACAATAAAGCAGACTGTAAACGGATGGAGTTGTAGGCGCCCTTATAAACACAAACATTAAAAATCAGGAACGTGACGGTAAGCTGTCCAATATACAAAAACAGTTAGAAACAGAAATACAAATAGCTAGAGCTTAATTTAAGGAGGTTATTAATAGAATATTCAAGAGGTTGCTAGTAGAATTGCAGTAAATCAACCATTCAAATCATTATGAAGCTGTGTGTAGTCTGTGGTCAGTCAAACAAACGGGCTTCCACATGGATAAATTGTCATTTTTGTGGAAATTGGTGTCACGCCCCTTGTGCAGATATTCAAGAACTAGCTACAAGCAGTATTAAAACAGGGAAGTGTTTTTGGGTATGCCCAAATGAGGAAAATCTGTGGACTAAAATCACAAGGGTATTAAAAGAGGACAACATCAAAGCTGCTTTCATAGAAAACCTGGAAGCTTTCTACAACAGATGGGAACATAAAAAGTCTGGGCTGAATGGTATTGCCCTTGATACTGGCCATGTAGTCACAAACTGTAAGGCTGGAGGTGATGTCCTGGTAGTCAGTAAATGTGGGGCTGATAGTGCTGTCCTGGGAGACAGTAATGGTGAAGCTGGAGGTGCTGTCCTGGGAGACAGTAATGGTGAAGCTGGAGATACTGTCCTGGGAGACAGTAATGGTGAAGCTGGAGGTGCTGTCCTGGGAGACAGTAATGGTGAAGCTGGAGATACTGTCCTGGGAGACAGTAATGGTGAAGCTGGAGATACTGTCCTGGGAGACAGTAATGGTGAAGCTGGAGATTTTGTCCAGGTAGTCGGGAATTATACGCAGGAAGGAATACATATAAATGACCTCATAGGGGACAGGAGCCATAGTAGGGAAACAAGTGTAGTCAAAGATAAGATAAAACCAATATTGCAAACTAGAAATACCGCAGGAAATAGCAAACAAGAGGACTCCAATAGCAATACTGAGGATAAATTACCAAAAACAACTGGTGGGAGCTCCATTGTTGGTGCTAGGGATGATAGAAGTAAGACAGGGAAACATGCACCAACAGGGAATACAGTCACAGAAGGTATAAACCTTGGTAATAAATACCGACAAGTTGGTTTAGAAAGACACGTAAGCAAACACTATAACATATTTATTAGAAAACGTTTCGGTCCTGGAACCTTGATCACTTCTAACATACAGAGGTAGAAAGACATTATATATATAGGCGGAGAGTGAGATGTGACGCACGTGACCTGAGGAATGTCATAAGAACATAAGAATGGAGGAACACTGTAGAAGGCCTACTGGCCCATGCGAGGCGAGGGTAGACGATGAAATCACGTGACTCCTGTGTTGTTGGGTTGGTGCTGCTTAAGTATCAGGTATGCCAATGTTTTTGAAATTTTGTAGTTTCCAGTGCTGCGTTTTATAGTGTCGGTGACGGTGATTAGTGAGGCTTCTAGGCACCGTCGGCGTCTGAGGTCTGGTTCAGTGAGAACGAGTTGTGCCTCGTTCCAGTTCATCAAATGCCCCGTGGAGTCTCTGTGGAGGACACAGGCGTACCTTACATCGTCTCTGTTAGAGGCATTTCGATGCTCATTCAGGCGGACTGCAAGATCTCTGCCTGTCTCGCCTACATATTTCTTGGGACAGAACCCACAGGGGATAGTGTAGACGCCTGCTGTAGAAGTTAGAGGTGTGGGGCTGCGTTTAGTAGTGAGGTCTTTGATAGAGGATGTGTTTATGGTGGAAACGTTGATGTTACTCATACCAAGTGCCCGGCGAGTATTCGTGGCAACATCGCCACATGGGAGTACTATGAACTGTTTAGGGGGCTGTTCCATGGGCGGTTTGTTGAGGATAGCTTGTGCCTTGAGTCTGCAATCTCGGATGAAGAAAGATGGGAACTGAAGACGTGTAAAGGCTTGTGTTATGTAAGTGCATTCTTCTTCTAGAAAACAAAGGCTGGAGATGCGAAGAGCTCTCAAGAAGAAGCCAATGAGGACTCCTCTCTTAGTGCGGGTATCTTGGCATACCTGATACTTAAGCAGCACCAACCCAACAACACAGGAGTCACGTGATTTCATCGTCTACCCTCGCCTCGCATGGGCCAGTAGGCCTTCTACAGTGTTCCTCCATTCTTATGTTCTTATGACATTCCTCAGGTCACGTGCGTCACATCTCACTCTCCGCCTATATATATAATGTCTTTCTACCTCTGTATGTTAGAAGTGATCAAGGTTCCAGGACCGAAACGTTTTCTAATAAATATGTTATAGTGTTTGCTTACGTGTCTTTCTAAACCACAGTCACAGAAACCCAAGGCAAGCGGAAACCAAGCCTGTGCACATACTATGCACTTGGTATCTGCTGGCATGGGAAATCTGGAAAAAACAGATGGGACATGCAACTATGACCACCCTAGAAAATGCCATGCCCATATGACAACAGGAAAATGCAAACTCCCTTCCTGTAAGCTTTTTCACCCTGAAATGTGTACCTCTTCAGTACAAGAAAGACTGTGCTATAACTTAAATTGCCAGGGATACCATCTAAAGGGGACAAAAAGATACAAAACATCCAGGCCATGGGAAAACCTGGGTAGCCACAGCCACTCAAGAGGGAGAGGTTTTTTAGTGCCAGGAAGGAAAAAAAACTGGCAGGAAATGGCAGAAATCGTACACCAAATCCAGTCATTCCTGGAGTGGAACCACAGTCGATGGCCTCCACTCCAAACCAACAGATACAGATACTAATGCCGGAAAAAAAATCCCCCCCCAGTACCAACAATACCACCAGTCCGATAACATTCTTCTTTGCAAATATACAGGGTCTAAAGCCAGCAACAAACAACAAAATACCTTTCATCCGTGGACTGCTTGCAGAGGCAAAGGCAATGTTCGCGGCTTTCACTGAGACCCACATAAAGGATCACTTGGACAACGAAATATGGATCCCAGGTTACAACCTATACAGATGTGACAGAGTGAACAGGCAAAAGGGGGGGGGGTTGGCCTGTACATTGCAGAGTCACTTGTTTGCACAGAACTGCTTAATGCCTCAAATGAAGTAGTGGAAGTTTTAGCAGTAAAGGTCGAGAACCAAAACCTAGTCATTGTGGTAGTCTACAAGCCTCCGGATGCAACATCCCAGCAATTCCAGGAACAGCTTTTAAAAATTGACCACTGTCTGGAAAATCTTCCAGCTCCTGCACCCAACATCTTGCTCCTGGGGGATTTCAACTTAAGGCACATAAAATGGAGGAATATAGCAAATAATATTGTTGCAGTAATAACACCAGGAGGCAGCTCTGGTGAAAACTCACACTCACACGAGCTTTTAAATCTCTGCACAAAATTCAATTTAAACCAGCAAATAATAGAGCCTACTAGACTGGAGAATACACTAGACCTCATCTTCACTAACAATGATGATCTGATAAGAAATGTCACCATATCAAAAACAATATACTCAGATCACAACATAATTGAGGTTCAGACATGTATGCGTGGAGCCCCAGACCGACAAAATGAGACTAGTCACGAGGGAGCATTCACCAAATTCAACTTCAATAACAAAAACATAAAGTGGGACCAAGTAAACCAAGTCCTAACCGATATAAGCTGGGAAGATACACTAAGCAACACAGACCCCAACTTATGCCTAGAACAGATTAACTCGGTGGCACTCGATGTATGCACAAGGCTTATTCCTCTAAGAAAAAGGAGGAGTAGATGTAAAATAGAAAGAGACAGGCGCTCCCTTTACAGGCGACGGAAAAGAATAACAGAGCGGCTAAAAGAGGTCAATATATCTGAAATGCGTAGGGAGACACTGGTCAGAGAAATAGCAAGCATCGAACTTAAGCTAAAAGAATCCTTTAGGAGTCAGGAATCGCGGGAAGAACTAAAAGCCATAAATGAAATCGACAGAAACCCAAAGTATTTCTTCTCCTATGCCAAATCAAAATCGAGAACAACGTCCAGTATTGGGCCCCTACTTAAACAAGATGGGTCCTACACAGATGACAGCAAGGAAATGAGTGAGCTACTCAAGTCCCAATATGACTCAGTTTTTAGCAAGCCGCTAACCAGACTGAGAGTCGAAGATCAAAATGAATTTTTTATGAGAGAGCCACAAAATTTGATTAACACAAGCCTATCCGATGTTATCCTGACGCCAAATGACTTCGAACAGGCGATAAATGACATGCCCATGCACTCTGCCCCAGGGCCAGACTCATGGAACTCTGTGTTCATCAAGAACTGCAAGAAGCCCCTATCACGAGCCTTTTCCATCCTATGGAGAGGGAGCATGGACACGGGGGTCGTCCCTCAGTTACTAAAAACAACAGACATAGCCCCACTCCACAAAGGGGACAGTAAAGCAATAGCAAAGAACTACAGACCAATAGCACTAACATCCCATACCATAAAAATCTTTGAAAGGGTCCTAAGAAGCAAGATCACCACCCATCTAGAAACCCATCAGTTACACAACCCAGGGCAACATGGGTTTAGAACAGGTCGCTCCTGTCTGTCTCAACTATTGGATCACTACGACAAGGTCCTAAATGCACTAGAAGACAAAAAGAATGCAGATGTAATATATACAGACTTTGCAAAAGCCTTCGACAAGTGTGACCATGGCGTAATAGCGCACAAAAGGAATAACAGGAAAAGTCGGTCGATGGATCTATAATTTCCTCACTAACAGAACACAGAGAGTAGTCGTCAACAGAGTAAAGTCCGAGGCAGCTACGGTGAAAAGCTCTGTTCCACAAGGCACAGTACTAGCTCCCATCTTGTTCCTCATCCTCATATCCGACATAGACAAGGATGTCAGCCAGAGCACCGTGTCTTCCTTTGCAGATGACACCCGAATCTGCATGACAGTGTCTTCCATTGCAGACACTGCAAGGCTCCAGGCGGACATCAACCAAATCTTTCAGTGGGCTGCGGAAAACAATATGAAGTTCAACGATGAAAAATTTCAATTACTCAGATATGATAAACATGAGGAAATTAAATCTTCATCAGAGTACAAAACAAATTCTGGCCACAAAATAGAGCGAAACACCAACGTCAAAGACCTGGGAGTGATTATGTCGGAGGATCTCACCTTCAAGGACCATAACATTGTATCAATCGCATCTGCTAGAAAAATGACAGGATGGATAATGAGAACCTTCAAAACTAGGGAGGCCAAGCCCATGATGACACTCTTCAGGTCACTTGTTCTATCTAGGCTGGAATATTGCTGCACTCTAACAGCACCTTTCAAGGCAGGTGAAATTGCCGACCTAGAAAATGTACAGAGAACCTTCACGGCGCGCATAACGGAGATAAAACACCTCAATTACTGGGAGCGCTTGAGGTTTCTAAACCTGTATTCCCTGGAACGCAGGAGGGAGAGATACATGATTATATACACCTGGAAAATCCTAGAGGGACTAGTACCGAACTTGCACACGAAAATCACTCACTACGAAAGCAAAAGACTTGGCAGACGATGCACCATCCCCTCAATGAAAAGCAGGGGTGTCACTAGCACGCTAAGAGACCATACAATAAGTGTCAGGGGCCCGAGACTGTTCAACTGCCTCCCAGCACACATAAGGGGGATTACCAACAGACCCCTGGCAGTCTTCAAGCTGGCACTGGACAAGCACCTAAAGTCAGTTCCTGATCAGCCGGGCTGTGGCTCGTACGTTGGTTTGCGTGCAGCCAGCAGCAACAGCCTGGTTGATCAGGGGCTGATCCACCAGGAGGCCTGGTCACAGACCGGGCCGCGGGGGCGTTGACCCCCGAAACTCTCTCCAGGTAAACTCCAGGTAATGGTGCAGTAGTTACCACTATGGTGCAGTTGTTACCACTCTGGTGCAGTAGCTACAACTATGGTGCAGTAGCTACCACTATGGTGCAGTAGTGACCACAGTGGTGCAGTAGCCACCACTATGGTGCAGTACTTACCACTATGGTGCACTACTTACCACTATGGTGCAGTAGTTACCACTATGGTGCAGTAGCTACCACTATGGTGCAGTAGCTACCACTCTGTTGCAGTAGCTACCACTATGGTGCAGTAGTTACCACTATGGTGCAGTAGCTACCACTATGGTGCAGTAGTTACCACTATGGTGCAGTAGTTACCACTATGCTGCAGTAGCTACCACTATGGTGCAGTACTTACCACTATGGTGCAGTAGTTACCACTATGGTGCAGTAGTTACCACTATGGTGCAGTAGCTGCCACTCTGGTGCAGTAGCTACCACACTGGTGCAGTAGTTACCACTATGGTGCAGTAGCTACCACTATGGTGCAGTAGTTACCACTATGGTGCAGTAGCTACAACTATGGTGCAGTAGCTACCACTATGGTGCAGTAGCTGCCACTATGGTGCAGTAGTTACCACTATGGTGCAGTAGTTACCACTATGGTGCAGTAGCTACCACTATGGTGCAGTAGCTACCACTATGGTGCAGTAGTTACCACTATGGTGCAGTAGTTACCACTATGGTGCAGTAGCTACCACTATGGTGCAGTAGCTGCCACTCTGGTGCAGTATTTACCACTATGGTGCAGTAGCTACCACTATGGTGCAGTTGCTACCACTCTGTTGCAGTAGCTGCCACTCTGGTGCAGTAGCTACCACACTGGTGCTGTAGTTACCACTATGGTGCAGTAGCTGCCACTATGGTGCAGTAGCTGCCACTCTGGTGCAGTAGTTACCACTATGGTGCAGTAGCTACCACTATGGTGCAGTAGCTACCACTATGGTGCAGTAGCTACCACTCTGGTGCAGTAGTTACCACTATGGTGCAGTAGCTACCACTATGGTGCAGTAGCTACCACTATGGTGCAGTAGCTACCACTATGGTGCAGTAGCTACCACTATGGTGCAGTAGCTACCACTATGGTGCAGTAGTTACCACTCTAGTGCAGTAGCTACCACTATGGTGCAGTAGCTGCCACTCTGGTGCAGTAGCTACCACACTGGTGCAGTAGTTACCACTATGGTGCAGTAGCTATCACTATGGTGCAGTAGTTACCACTATGGTGCAGTAGCTATCACTATGGTGCAGTAGTTACCACTAGGTGCAGTAGTTACCACTATGGTGCAGTAGCTGCCACTCTGGTGCAGTAGCTACCACACTGGTGCAGTAGTTACCACTATGGTGCAGTAGCTACCACTATGGTGCAGTAGTTACCACTATGGTGCAGTAGCTACAACTATGGTGCAGTAGCTACCACTATGGTGCAGTAGCTGCCACTTTGGTGCAGTAGTTACCACTATGGTGCAGTAGTTACCACTATGGTGCAGTAGCTACCACTATGGTGCAGTAGCTACCACTATGGTGCAGTAGTTACCACTATGGTGCAGTAGTTACCACTATGGTGCAGTAGCTACCACTATGGTGCAGTAGCTACCGCTATGGTGCAGTAGCTACCACTATGGTGCAGTAGCTACCACTATGGTGCAGTAGTTACCACTCTAGTGCAGTAGCTACCACTATGGTGCAGTAGCTGCCACTCTGTTGCAGTAGCTACCACTCTGGTGCAGTAGTTACCACTTTGGTGCAGTAGCTACCACTATGGTGCAGTAGCTACCACTATGGTGCAGCTGCTACCACTATGGTGCAGCTGCTACCACTATGGTGCAGTAGCTACCACTATGGTGCAGTAGCTACCACTATGGTGCAGTAGCTGCCACTCTGGTGCAGTAGCTACCACTATTGTGCAGTAGCTGCCACTATGGTGCAGTAGCTACCACTATGGTGCAGTAGTTACCACTATGGTGCAGTAGCTACCACTATGGTGCAGTAGCTACCACTATGGTGCAGTAGCTACCACTATGGTGCAGTAGCTGCCACTCTGGTGCAGTAGTTACCACTATGGTGCAGTAGCTACCACTATGGTGCAGTAGCTACCACTATGGTGCAGCTGCTACCACTCTGTTGCAGTAGATGCCACTCTGGTGCAGTAGCTACCACTATGGTGCAGTAGTTACCACTATGGTGCAGTAGCTACCACTATGGTGCAGTAGTTACCACTATGGTGCAGTAGCTACCACTATGGTGCAGTAGCTACCACTATGGTGCAGTAGCTACCACTATGGTACAGTAGCTACCACTATGGTGCAGTAGCTATCACTATGGTGCAGTAGTTACCACTAGGTGCAGTAGTTACCACTATGGTGCAGTAGCTGCCACTCTGGTGCAGTAGCTACCACACTGGTGCAGTAGTTACCACTATGGTGCAGTAGCTACCACTATGGTGCAGTAGTTACCACTATGGTGCAGTAGCTACAACTATGGTGCAGTAGCTACCACTATGGTGCAGTAGCTGCCACTATGGTGCAGTAGTTACCACTATGGTGCAGTAGTTACCACTATGGTGCAGTAGCTACCACTTTGGTGCAGTAGCTACCACTATGGTGCAGTAGTTACCACTATGGTGCAGTAGTTACCACTATGGTGCAGTAGCTACCACTATGGTGCAGTAGCTGCCACTCTGGTGCAGTATTTACCACTATGGTGCAGTAGCTACCACTATGGTGCAGTTGCTACCACTCTGTTGCAGTAGCTGCCACTCTGGTGCAGTAGCTACCACACTGGTGCTGTAGTTACCACTATGGTGCAGTAACTGCCACTATGGTGCAGTAGCTGCCACTCTGGTGCAGTAGTTACCACTATGGTGCAGTAGCTACCACTATGGTGCAGTAGCTACCACTCTGGTGCAGTAGCTACCACTATGGTGCAGTAGCTACCACTATGGTGCAGTAGCTACCACTATGGTGCAGTAGCTACCACTATGGTGCAGTAGCTACCACTATGGTGCAGTAGTTACCACTCTAGTGCAGTAGCTACCACTATGGTGCAGTAGCTGCCACTCTGTTGCAGTAGCTACCACTCTGGTGCAGTAGTTACCACTTTGGTGCAGTAGCTACCACTATGGTGCAGTAGCTACCACTATGGTGCAGCTGCTACCACTATGGTGCAGCTGCTACCACTATGGTGCAGTAGCTACCACTATGGTGCAGTAGCTACCACTATGGTGCAGTAGCTGCCACTCTGGTGCAGTAGCTACCACTATTGTGCAGTAGCTGCCACTATGGTGCAGTAGCTACCACTATGGTGCAGTAGTTACCACTATGGTGCAGTAGCTACCACTATGGTGCAGTAGCTATCACTATGGTGCAGTAGCTACCACTATGGTGCAGTAGCTGCCACTCTGGTGCAGTAGTTACCACTATGGTGCAGTAGCTACCACTATGGTGCAGTAGCTACCACTATGGTGCAGCTGCTACCACTCTGTTGCAGTAGCTGCCACTCTGGTGCAGTAGCTACCACTCTGGTGCAGTAGTTACCACTATGGTGCAGTAGCTACCACTATGGTGCAGTAGCTACTACTATGGTGCAGTAGCTACCACTATGGTGCAGTAGCTACCACTATGGTGCAGTAGCTACCACTATGGTACAGTAGCTACCACTATGGTGCAGTAGCTATCACTATGGTGCAGTAGTTACCACTAGGTGCAGTAGTTACCACTATGGTGCAGTAACTACCACTATGGTGCAGGCCTCTCTAGTTTTGAATGTTCTCATTATCCATCCTATCATTTTTCCTAGCAGATGCGGTAGATTGTTGTGGTCTTTGAAGGAGAGATCCTCTTACATTATCACTCCCAGTGTGCTAACAACTGTAACAGTGTGGTAAGTACTGTGCTATAGTGTGGTAACTACTGTAACATAGTGTGGTAACTACTGTGTACCAGTGTGGTAACTTCTGTAACATAGTGTGGTAACTACTGTGTTCCAGTGTGGTAACTACTGTAACATAGTGTGGTAACTACTGTGTACCAGTGTGATAACTACTGTAACATAGTGAGATAACTTATGTAACACAGTGTGGTAACTACTGTAACCATGTTGTAACTATTCTAACATAGTTTGGTAACTACTGTAACATAGTGTGGTAACTAATGTTACACAGCGTGATAACCCATGTAATACAGTGTGGTAACTACTGTAACACTGTAGTAACTACTGCAACACAGTGTGGTAACTATTGTAAAACACTGTGTTAACTACATAACACAGTGTGGTAACCTATGTAATACAGTGTGGTAACTACTGTAACACAGTGTGGTAAACCATGTAACACAGTGTGATAACCCATGTAATACAGTGTGGTAACTACTGTAACACAGTGTGGTGAGCCATGTAACACAGTGTGGTTGCTGTAACACAGTGTGGTTACTGTAACACAGTGTGGTAACCTATGTAATACAGTGTGGTAACTACTGTAACACAGCGTGGTAACCCATGTAACACAGTGTGGTAACTACTGTAACACAGTGTGGTAAACCAAGTAACACAGTGTGATAACCCATGTAATACAGTGTGGTAACTACTGTAACACAGTGTGGTGAGCCATGTAACACAGTGTGGTTACTGTAACACAGTGTGGTTACTGTAACACAGTGTGGTAACCTATGTAATACAGTGTGGTAACTACTGTAACACAGCGTGGTAACCCATGTAACACAGTGTGGTAACTACTGTAACACAGTGTGGTGACCCATGTAACACAGTGTGGTAACTACTGTAACACAGTGTGGTAACTACTATAACACAGTGTGGTGACCCATGTAACACAGTGTGGTAACTACTGTAACACTGTGTGGTAACCCATGTAACACAGTGTGTTAACTACTATAACACAGTGTGGTAACTACTGTAACACAGTGTGGTAACCCATGTAACACAGTGTGGTAACTACTATAACACAGTGTGGTAACTACTGTAACACAGTGTGGTAACCCATGTAACACAGTGTGGTGACCCATGTAACACAGTGTGGTAACTACTATAACACAGTGTGGTAACTACTGTAACACAGTGTGGTAACTCATGTAACACAGTGTGGTAACTACTATAACACAGTGTGGTAACTACTGTAACACAGTGTGGTGACCCATGTAACATAGTGTGGTAACTACTGTAACACAGTGTGGTGACCCATGTAACACAGTGTGGTAACTACTGTAACACTGTGGAAACCCATGTAACACAGTGTGGTAACTACTGTAACACAGTGTGGTAACTACTGTAACACAGTGTGGTAACTACTGTAACACAGTGTGGTAACTACTGTAACACTATGGTAACCCATGTAACACAGTGTGGTAACTACTGTAACACTGTGGTAACTACTGTAAAACTGTGGTAACCCATGTAACACAGTGTGGTAACTACTGTAACACTGTGGTAACTACTGTAAAACTGTGGTAACCCATATAACACAGTGTGGTAACTACTGTAACACTGTGGTAACTACTGTAACACTATGGTAACCCATGTAACACAGTGTGGTAACTACTGTAACACAATGTGGTAACTACTGTAACACTGTGGTAACTACTGTAACACTGTGGTAACCCATGTAACACAGTGTGGTAACTACTGTAACACTATGGTAACCCATGTAACACAGTGTGGTAACTACTGTAACACTATGGTAACACATGTAACACAGTGTGGTAACTACTGTAACACTGTGTGGTAACTTCTATGCTATAATTTTGTAACTACTGTACCACTGACATTCTTATTTCTTTTCTTGTTTGCTCTCTTCCCTATTTTCTTACTTCCTCTCTCACTCCTTTACTTTCGTTTTTCCTTATTTTTTATTTACTTACCTATTCACTTATTTTCTTACCTTCTTACTTGCTGTATTTACTTGGGTAAAATTTTGGCTTAATTTTGGTCTGTTCAAGTGTTAATGTTTTTCTCGACAAAATGTGAAAAAAATGAAATATTGGTTTTCCAGGGATAATTTGTAAGTGTCGGAACCTCTTAACTTGGTGTTTTAAGTTGAATTAACTTGATAATTCCACTCATGGCCGCCTTCTAGATTAATTCTTTGCTGTGTTTTAGAGTATTGTTCTCTGAGAATAGGAAGAAAATCCTTCTTAAATTTAGCCTCAGAGCTACTGCTTCGTAAATGAATTATATAAGAATCTGGCCGAGCACGTCATATTGTACTTTTTTTTATTGAAGAAATGTCGAAGTAAGTCTCCATATATTGTATAAGTGTCTCCGTCTTCAAAGAAGTTTCCACTCGATGACTCGTGAGTGTCTCTCCTGAGACGTGTCAGATCTTCATTGTCAATATTTACCAGTGTTTTAAAGTTATGTTGCACACTGTGTTATTAGCGTAGCTTGTACTGGCCTACGGGGGTACACACGTAACTATTTACAAAGTCACAATGTGACTCTGTAAATGGTTCAAGTCCGACGGTAACGTCGTGGTAAGCTCCTCTCTTCTATGTGCGGGTTATTTGTGTATCGTACCAGTCATGGTATTGCGCCTTTTCTTTGTTATTTACGTATAGGTGTCTAGGGCTACGCAATACTGGATACCTTCCGCGGATCGCGCAGCGACTGACATACATATTGATCTAAATATAACATCTTCACTGTCTCCACCTCATATATTTCTTTGCAAGCAATATAATGTAAAGGTTTTGAGATGTTTTCTTTTCTTTTCGAGCTGTAGTTCAATGATTTATTTTTCTGATGCAGCGTCACTTAACATGCATCATATTTTTGTTCAAAAGTTTATTAATACCGTGTATTCTGTCCTCTGAAGGACTGAATATTGTTTATTGAGTCATGTCGTGTATCCAGTTGGAGTGATAATGAACTATTTTTTATAGGGAAAGTGCAAATATTTTGCTTGAATATTTCGTGTTGTTATTAAGCATTTATTAATCGACCATTTGCAAAAACATTTCCAGAAAATTTCTGACTTTTTTTGTCAGTTATTAAATAATGGAGCAATGATTGAGAATAATTGTGACACAATGTGTATTTGAGTAGTGTTATGTCAGCTGTCAGGATCTACTTGCAGAGGCATTTGTTGCCTCAAGAGAAATTTCCATTACTCTTTTTATCTCGAGAACTTTCGCTGGATGGTCACTTTTTCTAAGCAATAAAAATCCTGCCTAACAAGTGGATGCATATATTTATTGTGTAGTTTTAAGAAATTCATGGATTATTTTGCGTGTTGCTATGCGAAGCCTAATTTCGCACTGGTCGTCTTTAGTAACTTTAAAGTGCAGTCGAGATCATAAAACATACTTACCCTGAGCCTGATAATTGCTATTATAGTGTCAGTTTTCAAGAGCCACCCACAGAGGTCTTACAGAAAGTCCCTTCCCAGCGAGTGTGTCATGATAAAATTGAAATGTCGGGTTGCAAGAAACAACAGCCAGCAATACCATGTCTAAATAAATTTGTTTTTCTTTTACCAAATTCTTATGGTAGGAGCCCCCGTCTACCGACGTAAGGTACAATTCCTCAGATAACACACGCTATATCCCCAAAAACATGGCTGAAGTTATCTGAATTTAACGAAAAAAATTCGCGAGTCTGTAAAACGAATGATTCCATATGTCCAGCCTGCGATCGTTTTCGGGGAAATGGCGGCATCTAAAGAAATTCCCCAAAATTTCAAATTGCCGTTGGTAGGATAAATGAGTTCATTATTTTGGTGCGAGGACTGCAAAAGTTGGTGCTCTGTAAACCCATTCAATATCCCCAGTACGAGACGAGAAGTCCGCCAGAGGGTCATTCCCCTCTCACTTATTATTCTTTATTTTATTTTTGTCAGCATTTATGGGGAAATTGACCTGCTGGAGCTCACCTCAGATATCTTAGCAGAAAATTATAGACTTCCGGTTACTTGAGTGATGACGAGATGTCTTAGTTGGTTACGACTTGTCAAGGGCACTTGTCGATAGACACACCCTCTGAATATATGTGTGTGTTTACTCACCTATTTGTGGTTTCAGGGGTTGATTCACAGCTCCTGACCCAGCCTCTTCGCTAATCATTACTAGGGCCACTCTCTCCCGGCTACTTTAGGTTATATATGGAACCTGTTTCCACTACATCACTTTCCAGATTGTTCCACTTCCTGACAACTCTATGGATGAAGAAATACTTCTTAACATCCCTTGGGCTCATCTGAGTTTTAAATTCCGGTTGTGTCTCCTTGTTGCTGTGTCCCATCTCTAAAACATTCTGGCCCTGTCCGCCTTGATAGTTCCTCTCAGTATTTTATATGTCGTTATCATGTCCCCCCATCCCTCCTGCCCTCTAGTATCGTCCCTTAGCTCCTGGATTAGTCTCGTTGCAGACTTTTGCACCTTCTGCACCAGTATGAGACCAGGTGTGGGTCCCATACTGGTGCTGCATACACCAACATTGGCATGAGATACACAGTGAACAGTATCTTGAACGACTCCTACTTACATGTAGATGTTGAAACGATGTTCTCAGGTTTGCCAGGGACCCATTTGCTGCAGCAGTTATCTGATGTGCGCCTCAGGAGATGTGCTCGGTGTTATACTCACCCCAAGATCTTTTTTCCTTGAGTGAGGTTTGCAGTCTTTGGCCATCTAAACAATACTGTGTCTTCGGTCTTCCTTGCCCTTCCCCGATCTTCATGACTTTGCATTTGGCAGGGTTAAATTCAAGGAGCCAGTTGCTGGACCAGGCTTGTAGCCTGTCCAGGTCTCTTTGTAGTCCTGCCTGATCCTCGACCAATTTGATTCTTCTCATTAACTTCACATCATCTGCAAACAAGGACACTTCTGAGTCTATCCCTTCCGTTATGTCGTTCACATATACCAAAAACAGCACAGGTCCTAGGACTGACCCCTGCGGAACCCCGCTTGTCACAGGCGCCCACTCTCACACCTCGTCATGTGTGTGTGTGTGTGTGTGTGTGTGTACTCATCTAATTGTACTCACCTAATTGTGGTTGCAGGGGTCGAGACTCAGCTCCTGGCCCCGCCTCTTCACTGGTCGCTACTGGGTCCTCTCCCTCTGTGCTTCCTGAGCTTTGTCATACCTCTTCTTAAAACTATGTATGGTTCCTGCCTCCACTACTTCACTTGCTAGGCTATTCCACTTCCTGACGACTCTATGACAGAAGAAATACTTCCTAACGTCCCTGTGACTCGTCTGAGTCTTCAGCTTCCAGTTGTGACCCCTTGTTTCTGTGTCCCCTCTCTAGAACATCCTATCTCTGTCCACCTTGTCTATTCCTCGCAGTATCTTGTATGTCGTTATCATGTCTCCCCTGACCCTTCTGTCCTCCATTGTCGTCAGTCCAATTTCCCTCAACCTTTCTTCGTACGACATTCCCCTGAGCTCTGGGACTAGCCTTGTTTCAAACCTTTGTACTTTCTCTAACTTCTTGACGTGTTTGACCAGGTGTAGGTTCCAGACTGGTGCTGCATACTCCAGTATGGGCCTAACATACACAGTGTACAGTGTCTTGAACGATTCCTTATTAAGGTATCGGAACGCTATTCTCAGGTTTGCCAGGCGCCCGTATGCTGCAGCAGTTATTTGGTTGATGTGTGCCTCCGGTGACGTGATCGGTGTTATGGTCACCCCAAGGTCTTTCTCCCTGAGTGAGGTCTGTAGTCTTTGTCTACCTAGCCTATACTCTGTCTGCGGTCTTCTTTGCCCCTCCCCAGTCTTCATGACTTCGCATTTGGCAGGGTTGAATTCGAGAAGCCAGTTTCTGGACCACATGCCCAGCCTGTCCAGGTCTCCTTGCGGTCCTGCCTCATCGTCATCCGATTTAATTCTTCTCATCAGCTTCACATCATCTGCGAATAGGGACACTTCAGAGTCTATTCCTTCCATCATGTCGTTCGCATATATCAAAAATAGCACTGGTCCTAGAACTGACCCCTGTGGGACCCCGCTCGTCACAGGCGCGCACTGTGATACCTCTTCACGTACCATGACTCGTTGTTGCCTCCCTGTCAGGTATTCCCTGATCCATTGCAGTGCCCTCAATATTATATGCGCCTGATCCTCCAGCTTCTGCACTAATCTCTTGTGGGGAACTGTGTCAAAGGCCTTCCTGCAGTCTAGGAAAATGCAGTCAACCCACCCCTCTCTCTCTCGTGTCTTCTGTTACCTTGTCATAAAACTCCAGAAGGTTTGTGACACAGGATTTGCCTTCCATGAACCCATGCTGGTTTTCATTTATAATCTTGTTCTGTTCCAGGTGTTCCACCACTCTCCTCCTGATAATCTTCTCTATGACTTTGCACACAATACATGTCAGAGACACAGGTCTGTAGTTTAGTGCCTCATTTCTATTTCCTTTCTTAAATATGGGGACTACATTTGCTGTCTTCCATTTCTCAGGTAGTTGCCCAGTTTCAAGGGATGTGTTGAAGATTGTGGTTAGGGGCACGCACAACATCTCTGCTCCTTCTCTAAGGACCCATGGGGAGATGTCCGGTCCCATCGCTTTTGAAGTATCAAGGTCACTTAGCAGCTTCTGCACCTCCTCCTCGGTTGTTCGTATGTCATCCAACACTTGTTGATACATTCCCTCTTCATGTTCCCTTCTGTGCTGTCTTCCCAAAGCCCTTTCTGTCTCTACTGTAAAAACTTCCTTAAATATCCTGTTTAGCTCCTCACATACCTCCTGATCATTTCTTGTGAGTTCTCCACCTTCTGTCCTCAGTCTGATCACCTGGTCTTTGACTGTTGTCTTCCTCCTAATGTGGCTATACAACAGTTTCGGGTCAGCCTTGATTTTCGATGCTATGTTATTTTCATACTGTCGCTGGGCCTCCCTCCTTACCTGTGCATACTCGTTCCTGGCTCTGCGACTAATCTCCCTATTTTCATGTGTTCTCTGCCTTCTGTACTTTTTCCATTCTCTATTGCACTTTGTTTTTGCCTCCTTACACCGTCGGGTAAACCAGGGGCTCGTTCTGGTCTTCCCATTGTTTCTGTTGCCCTTGGGAATAAACCTTTCCACTGCCTCCTTGCATTTTGTTGTTACATATTCCATCATTTCATTTACTGGCTTTCCTGCCAGTTCTCTGTCCCACGGAACCTCCTGCAGGAAGTTCCTCAACCCTATGTAGTCCCCTCTTTTATAGTCTGGCTTTTCCCATTCAACTCCTGTTACTTTCTCCACTTGCATCTCTACTATGTATTCAAAGCACAGAACCACGTGGTCACAAGCTCCTAGGGGACTCTCATATGTGATGTCCTCAATGTCTGAACTGCCCAGGGTGAACACAAGGTCCAATCTTGCTGGTTCATCCTCTCCTCTCACTCTGGTAGTGTCTTTAACATGTTGGTGCATGAGGTTTTCCAGCACCACATCCAACATCTTGGCTCTCCATGTTTCGGGACCCCCATGTGGCTCCAGGTTTTCCCAGTCAATCTCCCTGTGGTTGAAATCCCCCATAACCAGCAACTTTGCTCTGCTGGAATGAGCTCTTCTTCGTGTGTGTGTGTGTGTGTGTACTCACCTAATTGTGATTGCAGGGGTCGAGAGACAGCTCCTGGCCCCGCCTCTTCACCGAAAAAACTTCTCTCTGATCTTTCCTATAAATACATGGGAAAAAATTCGAATTCTTCTGTGAATCCTTTTAAACATTTTTTTCATAATCTCGTTTAACTCTTCTAAGCTTTCTCTAACTTCTCTTTTAACATGAATATATTGGTTCAGGCGGTGAAAGTTTATTAATGCATCACTAAGTTACTAATTTTTTCCCTAAAAATCATTTCACTCTCCTGTTCATCCATTTCAGGTCATATTTGTTTCATCTGATTTTTCTGCAGACAATGAACATTCTTTGTGCAGTGTGAACAGTATTTAGAAAACTCTTATAGTGTTTGTCTTCGTTAGCGCAGTTATCACATGACAGATGATCTCTAAGGCCATTATAATCTATCAGACAAAAATCGTGTATCCTTACTGTATGATTCTTACCCTTATACCTCCATTCAGTGTTCAGTATGAAAGTTCAGTGATCATTCTAAGCAACTACGTCTGTAGTCTCCAGATTATTGACATGACTTCCATTGTTTGCCAGAATTAAATTAACCGGGTAATTTTGCCTCGATGGTTCCGTCCCAGATTTATTAATAATCAATCCTGAGGTACCTCTAGGAGGATGTGGTACTCTGTTTTACCGGTCATCATATTCCAGTCATTCTCCTAAAATTAAATCCCTCTAGGATTGCTACATTTTCGTGTCATGAGCATATACAGTTTCGTCATTTTCTAAGATCATGGGTTGGTATTGTATTCCTAAGATCAAATTTGCATTTCCATCGGTTATTTGCTCTCATACAGATTCAGTATCATCTCCCTCGTACTGAAAATCATTTTGCTGCAGCAGTTCAATGTTTCTTCGACGTATAAGGCTACGCTGCCTCCTTTCTTGTTCTCTCTAGCAGTGTTGAGTTATATAAAACATTAATTTCGGCAGGCTTCTCCCGATTCTTCAGATCAAACCATGAGCTGGTAATAACAATTATATATGGCCGCATATACACTTAAACTTATTCGAAAATTTTGTACCTGGCGTCCCGACTGTTGGTGCAATAAATATAGAATATGTTTTACTGGGTTCTTTTATTTTCTTTTATTCCTGTCCACCGACCATGTCTCATGCCACAATTTCAGCAGAAAATACCATCTTACTTACCTCAATCCCATCCACAGTTCTTATATAATTTTAATTATCCGGATTACTGTCAATAATTAGTTTAAACTTGAGAGACCACTAACCACCGCTTCCAGTGACACCGCTGGGCCTTGACTCCCGCCAGTGTATCATGTATACCATCCCTAGAATTCATAACGATAGTAGTGAGAAAACCTCATACTTGACAGTATTCTTAATCTTGAATTCCTGGCAGTAATTACCCAGTCTGGTGTTCTCTCCAAGAAGAGCCCTGAAGAGCCAATCGTTCTCCATTTTCATCTTAGGCAGAACTCCACGTATCACAGGTATACAAACCCTGTCTTTAGTCTTTGGAAGAAGTAAATTAAACTTATGCAGTAAGTCTTCACGCCCTTCTGATATTATTGCTTCCCGCACTCAGACGAACAGTGATATTATATGTTGGTCATACGGTCAGCACAGTGACCAACTGTCGCACCTGGAAGGTCAACGTGAATCTCATTATTCTTCTGCCTAGTACATAAGACGCTTTCTCTGTAATGTATCTGAAAATCCCTAACTATATTAATTGACTTACCTTTATATTTCCTCACACATTCCTTACTGTCCTCCTGGTTCGTTGTCATTATTCCCTCCTCCTGGTTCGTTGTCATCATATCCTTCTGGTTCGCTGTCATTATTCCCTCCTCCTGGTTCGTTGTCATCATATCCTTCTGGTTCGCTGTCATTATTCCCTCCTCCTGGTTCGTTGTCATCATACCCTCCTTCTGGTTCGCTGACTTATCAGATATCCTACACTGATCCTGGAGTAGAGGAAACGATATAGAAATACCCAGGGGGTCCTACACTCCTTCGTTCCTCCTTCCTTTCTTCTCCACCATTCTTCGTTATCATGAAGATTGCTTTGAATCATCACATTTCCTCCAGTCAGTTGTCGTGTCTGACTTCAACTTCACCGCTGGTACAGTACAGCTGCTCCACACAAGAAAAACATCGTTGTTATCCAGTGCAGAGAGCTTACTAGGCTCGTCCTCAGTTGTCACAGCTCACTTAGTTTGAATGCTTATTTTGAGTGACTTATAAATGTATTAGAGTATTATGGGTTCTTTGTGAGTGTCTTTTGTGTGTATTTTGTGTATTGTAATTTTATGTTGTTTGTGTATTAATATAGTGTAAATGTATTGCGAGTATTTTATGAATTTCTTTTAGCGCCTTTTGCACTGAGAGTGTTGTATGAATATATTAAGTATCTTGTGTTGTAGGTGCATTGAGAATAAATTGTGTTTTCTTAGTGTCTTGTGATTTGTGTTTTCCAAGTGTCTTGCGAGTATACTCAGTCTTGTGAGTGTGAGTGTCGCTGCTCGACAAGCCACAACTTTGATAATTCTGACTTTCTCTTCAACAATTCCATATAACTCTAAGCAGTTCCACGCTTACGGAGAGTCTATGAAAGAAACTGTAAGCTAACTAAAATTATGGAAAACGTCACTAACAAAGACTTGGCTGGGTTTCTCTTTCTGGTCAACTCTTGTCCTCAATGTCCTCTTGACATTATCAGAATGGCGGTCATTGTCAGGCTATAGTCATCACAATTTATATACCGGGGAGGGCTATTAGATGTGTAATAATAGCAAAGGATAGAGCTGTCACAGTTTGTATGAAGATGAATCACATACTCGGTGAGTTTGTAGGAAAGTGAGATATTGTTAGACAATTGAGTAAGAAATTGTGAAGGACATCGCGAGTTGGGTGAGAAATGGAGAGATATTTCACAAGCTGGAAATATTGGACGGGAGAACTCAGAACCCAGAGGAGAGCCGGCGAGGCACCTGATAACTCACTACTCTAGCTACAAAGATATTGTCTTAGCTGTTCTTTTATTTAATAAAGCTGCCTACTTTAGCAATGTATAACTGCCCTTTGCTATATGGCAGTGTGGAAAGAAAAGCTAATTGTTTTATTCATTTCATTTTCCATTACATGGTGATCAAATGTGTCAGCCGGAGCTGGTATACGTCAGCAGGTCAGCCTGAGCTGGTATACGTCAGCAGGTCAGCCTGAGATGTTATACGTCAGCAGGTCAGCCTGAGCTGAACGTAGAGGTTAGCATCAGAAGGACGGACTACCGACCAACACTATCCCTGAACGTAGAGGTTAGCGCCAGAAGGACGGACTACCGACCAACACTATCCCTGAACGTAGAGGTTAGCGCCAGAAGGACGGACTACCGACCAACACTATCCCTGAACGTTAGTGTGTATTCCTGTCAGTGATAATTGAGTATAATTCACTGCCTCATCTTTGTTCCTTGGTTTAAGTATAGCAACAAATTTGATTTATATCCGAGTTATAAACAAGAACGTTAATAAAAAATAATAAGTGAAATGTTAGGTTTGTGAAACAAATGAGATTAAATGACTTGTTAGTAAGAAGGGGAAGAGGAGGAGGTGGAAAAGGAGTAAGAAGATGAGGATAAAGAAGTAGGGAAAGAGGGTTTAGGATGAGAAGAAAGAGGATGCCAGGCAATTCTGCTGGCTTTTAAGAGTATTATTAATAGAATGAGGATGGGACTTGGGTTGCTGAAAAGTCAGGTGGAATTTAAAATGAGACCATTTGAAGGTGAGTTGCTTGACGACAGATTCATAACCTGAACGCTGGTCTCAGACCCAACGATAGTCTCAGACCCAACGGTGATCTCAGATCCTATGCTGGTCTCAGACCCAACGCTGGTCTCAGACCCAACGGTGATCTCAGATCCTATGCTGGTCTCAGACCCAACGCTGGTCTCAGACCCAACGAAAGTCTCAGACACAATGTTACTCTCAGACCCAACGCTGGTCTCAGACCCAACGCAGGTCTCAGACACAATGCTGATCTCAGATCCTACGCTGATCTCAGACCCAACGTTGGTCTCAGACACAACGCTGGTCTCCGACCCAACGCTGGTCTCAGACCCAACGCTGGTCTCAGACCCAACGTTAGTCTCAGACCCAACGCTGATCTCAGACCATACCCTGGTCTCAGACCCAACGTTAGTCTCAGACCCAACGCTGGTCTCAGACCCAACGTTGGTCTCAGACACAACGGGTCTCAGACCCAACGCTGGTCTCAGACCCAACGCTGGTCTCAGACCCAACGTTAGTCTCAGACCAAACGCTTGTCTCAGACCCAACGCTGGTCTCAGACCCAACGCTGGTCTCAGACCCAACGTTAGTCTCAGACCCAACGCTGGTCTCAGACCATACGCTGGTCTCAGACCCAACGTTAGTCTCAGACCCAACGCTGGTCTCAGACCCAACGCTGGTCTCAGACCCAACGTTAGTCTCAGACCCAACGCTGGTCTCAGACCAAACGTTAGTCTCAGACACAACGCTGGTCTCAGACCCAACGCTGGTCTCAGACACAACGTTAGTCTCAGACACAACGCTGGTCTCAGACTCTACGCTGGTCTCAGATACAACGTTAGTCTCAGACACAACGCTGGTCTCAGACCCAACGCTGGTCTCAGACACAACGTTAGTCTCAGACCCAACGCTGGTCTCAGACACAACGCTGGTCTCAGATACAACGTTAGTCTCAGACACAACGCTGGGCACAAGAGCTGGCGCTCATCCTCTTCCAAACTCTACATGTTCACGCACACACATGCGCCCACCAGCACATATAATGAAATATAACTCACAACTTTGTGCCTCAAACAACGTCTCGGGAAGTTCGTGTTCCCGGAAGTTGCCACATTTTTGTCGACTTTATTAGTACTGTAAATGAAGGAAAATATAACGTGATAATGAAGCTTGTGTTATGTGAGGTATAACGTGATAATGAAGCTTGTGTTATGTGAGGTATAACGTAATAATGAAGCTTGTGTTATGTGAGGTATAACGTGATAATGAAGCTTGTGTTATGTGAGGTATAACGTAATAATGAAGCTTGTGTTATGTGAGGTATAACGTGATAATGAAGCTTGTGTTATGTGAGGTATAACGTGATAATGAAGCTTGTGTTATGTGAGGTATAACGTGATAATGAAGCTTGTGTTATGTGAGGTATAACGTAATAATGAAGCTTGTGTTATGTGAGGTATAACGTAATAATGAAGCTTGTGTTATCTGAGGTATAACGTAATAATGAAGCTTGTGTTATCTGAGGTATAACGTGATAATGAAGCTTGTGTTATGTGAGGTATAACGTAATAATGAAGCTTGTGTTATGTGAGGTATAACGTGATAATGAAGCTTGTGTTATGTGAGGTAAAACGTAATAATGAAGCTTGTGTTATGTGAGGTATAACGTGATAATGAAGCTTGTGTTATGTGAGGTATAACGTGATAATGAAGCTTGTGTTATGTGAGGTATAACGTGATAATGAAGCTTGTGTTATGTGAGGTATAACGTAATAATGAAGCTTGTGTTATGTGAGGTATAACGTAATAATGAAGCTTGTGTTATCTGAGGTATAACGTAATAATGAAGCTTGTGTTATCTGAGGTATAACGTAATAATGAAGCTTGTGTTATGTGAGGTATAACGCAATAATGAAGCTTGTGTTATGTGAGGTATAACGTAATAATGAAGCTTGTGTTATGTGAGGTATAACGCAATAATGAAGCTTGTGTTATGTGAGGTATAACGTAATAATGAAGCTTGTGTTATGTGAGGTATAACGTAATAATGAAGCTTGTGTTATGTGAGGTATAACGTAATAATGAAGCTTGTGTTATGTGAGGTATAACGTAATAATGAAGCTTGTGTTATGTGAGGTATAACGTAATAATGAAGCTTGTGTTATGTGAGGTATAACGTAATAATGAAGCTTGTGTTATGTGAGGTATAACGTAATAATGAAGCTTGTGTTATGTGAGGTATAACGTAATAATGAAGCTTGTGTTATCTGAGGTATAACGTAATAATGAAGCTTGTGTTATGTGAGGTATAACGCAATAATGAAGCTTGTGTTATGTGAGGTATAACGTACTAATGAAGCTTGTGTTATGTGAGGTATAACGTAATAATGAAGCTTGTGATATGTGAGGTATAACGTAATAATGAAGCTTGTGTTATGTGAGGTATAACGTAATAATGAAGCTTGTGTTATGTGAGGTATAACGTAATAATGAAGCTTGTGTTATGTGAGGTATAACGTAATAATGAAGCTTGTGTTATGTGAGGTATAACGTAATAATGAAGCTTGTGTTATCTGAGGTATAACGTAATAATGAAGCTTGTGTTATGTGAGGTATAACGCAATAATGAAGCTTGTGTTATGTGAGGTATAACGTAATAATGAAGCTTGTGTTATGTGAGGTATAACGTACTAATGAAGCTTGTGTTATGTGAGGTATAACGTAATAATGAAGCTTGTGTTATGTGAGGTATAACGTAATAATGAAGCTTGTGTTATCTGAGGTATAACGTAATAATGAAGCTTGTGTTATGTGAGGTATAACGCAATAATGAAGCTTGTGTTATGTGAGGTATAACGTAATAATGAAGCTTGTGTTATGTGAGGTATAACGTAATAATGAAGCTTGTGTTATGTGAGGTATAACGTAATAATGAAGCTTGTGTTATGTGAGGTATAACGTGACAATGAAGCTTGTGTTATGTGAGGTATAACGTAATAATGAAGCTTGTGTTATGTGAGGTATAACGTAATAATGAAGCTTGTGTTATGTGAGGTATAACGTAATAATGAAGCTTGTGTTATGTGAGGTATAACGTAATAATGAAGCTTGTGTTATGTGAGGTATAACGTAATAATGAAGCTTGTGTTATCTGAGGTATAACGTAATAATGAAGCTTGTGTTATGTGAGGTATAACGCAATAATGAAGCTTGTGTTATGTGAGGTATAACGTAATAATGAAGCTTGTGTTATGTGAGGTATAACGTAATAATGAAGCTTGTGTTATGTGAGGTATAACGTAATAATGAAGCTTGTGTTATGTGAGGTATAACGTAATAATGAAGCTTGTGTTATGTGAGGTATAACGTAATAATGAAGCTTGTGTTATGTGAGGTATAACGTAATAATGAAGCTTGTGTTATGTGAGGTATAACGTAATAATGAAGCTTGTGTTATCTGAGGTATAACGTAATAATGAAGCTTGTGTTATGTGAGGTATAACGCAATAATGAAGCTTGTGTTATGTGAGGTATAACGTAATAATGAAGCTTGTGTTATGTGAGGTATAACGTAATAATGAAGCTTGTGTTATGTGAGGTATAACGTAATAATGAAGCTTGTGTTATGTGAGGTATAACGTAATAATGAAGCTTGTGTTATGTGAGGTATAACGTAATAATGAAGCTTGTGTTATCTGAGGTATAACGTAATAATGAAGCTTGTGTTATGTGAGGTATAACGCAATAATGAAGCTTGTGTTATGTGAGGTATAACGTAATAATGAAGCTTGTGTTATCTGAGGTATAACGTAATAATGAAGCTTGTGTTATGTGAGGTATAACGCAATAATGAAGCTTGTGTTATGTGAGGTATAACGTAATAATGAAGCTTGTGTTATGTGAGGTATAACGTAATAATGAAGCTTGTGTTATGTGAGGTATAACGTAATAATGAAGCTTGTGTTATCTGAGGTATAACGTAATAATGAAGCTTGTGTTATGTGAGGTATAACGCAATAATGAAGCTTGTGTTATGTGAGGTATAACGCAATAATGAAGCTTGTGTTATGTGAGGTATAACGTAATAATGAAGCTTGTGTTATGTGAGGTATAACGTAATAATGAAGCTTGTGTTATGTGAGGTATAACGTAATAATGAAGCTTGTTATGTGTGGTATAACGTAATAATGAAGCTTGTGTTATGTGAGGTATAACGTAATAATGAAGCTTGTGTTATGTGAGGTATAACGTAATAATGAAGCTTGTGTTATTTGAGGTATAACGTAATAATGAAGCTTGTGTTATGTGAGGTATAACGTAATAATGAAGCTTGTGTTATTTGAGGTATAACGTAATAATGAAGCTTGTGTTATGTGAGGTATAACGTAATAATGAAGCTTATGTGTGGTATAACGTAATAATGAAGCTTGTGTTATGTGTGGTATAACGTAATAATGAAGCTTGTGTTATGTGAGGTATAACGTAATAATGAAGCTTGTGTTATGTGAGGTATAACGTAATAATGAAGCTTGTGTTATGTGAGGTATAACGTAATAATGAAGCTTGTTATGTGTGGTATAACGTAATAATGAAGCTTGTGTTATGTGTGGTATAACGTAATAATGAAGCTTGTTATGTGTGGTATAACGTAATAATGAAGCTTGTGTTATGTGAGGTATAACGTAATAATGAAGCTTGTGTTATGTGAGGTATAACGTAATAATGAAGCTTGTTATGTGTGGTATAACGTAATAATGAAGCTTGTGTTATGTGTGGTATAACGTAATAATGAAGCTTGTTATGTGTGGTATAACGTAATAATGAAGCTTGTGTTATGTGAGGTATAACGTAATAATGAAGCTTGTGTTATGTGAGGTATAACGTGATAATGAAGCTTGTTATGTGTGGTATAACGTAATAATGAAGCTTGTGTTATGTGAGGTATAACGTGATAATGAAGCTTGTGTTATGTGAGGTATAACGTGATAATGAAGCTTGTGTTATGTGAGGTATAACGTAATAATGAAGCTTGTGTTATGTGAGGTATAACGTGATAATGAAGCTTGTGTTATGTGAGGTATAACGTGATAATGAAGCTTGTGTTATCTTAGATAACAAGAAGACCGGAGATGACAAACGAGGTGGTGATGATAATCGTCATTATGATGGTAATTAATGTTACGTGGTGGTGATGATGATGGTGGAGACGATGATAATGGTGGTGATGATGATGGTGGAGACGATGATAATGGTGGTGATGATGATGGTGGAGACGATGATAATGGTGGTGATGATGATGGTGGAGACGATGATAATGGTGGTAATGATGGTGGAGACGATGATAATGGTGGTGATGAAGATGGTGGAGACGATGATAATGGTGGTGATGATGATGGTGGAGACGATGATAATGGTGGTGATGATGGTGGAGACGATGATAATGGTGGTGATGAAGATGGTGGAGACGATGATAATGGTAGTGATGATGATGGTGGAGACGATGATAATGGTGGTGATGATGGTGGAGACGATGATAATGGTGGTGATGATGGTGGAGACGATGATAATGGTGGTGATGGTGATGGTGGAGACGATGATAATGGTGGTGATGATGATGGTGGAGACGATGATAATGGTGGTGATGATGATGGTGGAGACGATGATAATGGTGGTTATGATGATGGTGGAGACGATGATAATGGTGGTGATGATGATGGTGGAGACGATGATAATGGTGGTGATGATGATGGTGGAGACGATGATAATGGTGGTGATGATGATGGTGGAGACGATGATAATGGTGATGATGATGACGGTGGAGACGATGATAATGGTGGTGATGATGATGGTGGAGACGATGATAATGGTGATGATGATGACGGTGGAGACGATGATAATGGTGATGATGATGACGGTGGAGACGATGATAATGGTGGTGATGATGATGGTGGAGACGATGATAATGGTGATGATGATGACGGTGGAGACGATGATAATGGTGGTGATGATGATGGTGGAGACGATGATAATGGTGATGATGATGGTGGAGACGATGATAATGGTGATGATGATGACGGTGGAGACGATGATAATGGTGGTGATGATGATGGTGGAGACGATGATAATGGTGATGATGATGACGGTGGAGACGATGATAATGGTGGTGATGATGATGGTGGAGACGATGATAATGGTGATGATGATGGTGGAGACGATGATAATGGTGATGATGATGACGGTGGAGACGATGATAATGGTGATGATGATGACGGTGGAGACGATGATAATGGTGGTGATGATGATGGTGGAGACGATGATAATGAGCACTGCGACCATAACAATGATGATAACGATAATATTAACGTAATAGCAAAAATAAGTGAGACAATGATGATGATAATACTAACAATGATGATGATAATACTAACAATGATGATGATAATGCTAACAATGATGATGATAATGCTAACAATGATGATGATAATACTAACAATGATGATGATAATGCTAACAATGATGATGATAATGCTAACAATGATGATGATAATGCTAACAATGATGATGATAATACTAACAATGATGATGATAATGCTAACAATGATGATGATAATACTAACAATGATGATGATAATACTAACAATGATGATGATAATACTAACAATAATGATGATAATACTAACAATGATGATGATAATACTAACAATGATGATGATAATGCTAACAATGATGATGATAATACTAACAATGATGATGATAATACTAACAATGATGATGATAATGCTAACAATGATGATAATACTAACAATGATGATAATACTAACAATGATGATAATAATAATAACAATGATGATGATAATACTAACAATGATGATAATAATAATAATGATGATAATACTAACAATGATGATAATACTAACAATGATGATAATACTAACAATGATGATGATAATACTAACAATGATGATAATACTAACAATGATGATAATACTAACAATGATGATGATAAAACTAACAATGATGATAATAAAAACAATGATGATGATAATACTAACAATGATGATAATACTAACAATGATAATAATAATAACAATGATGATACTACTAACAATGATGATAAAACTAACAATGATGATAATAAAAACAATGATGATGATAATACTAACAATGATGATAATACTAACAATGATGATACTACTAACAATGATGATAATAATAACAATGATGATAATACTAACAATGATGATAATACTAACAATGATAATAATAATAACAATGATGATGATAATACTAACAATGATGATGATAATACTAACAATGATGATAATACTAACAATGATGATAATAATAATAACAATGATGATAATACTAACAATGATGATAATAATAACGATGATGATAATACTAACAATGATGATAATACTAACAATGATGATGATAATACTAACAATGATGATAATACTAACAATGATGATGATAATACTAACAATGATGATAATACTAACAATGATGATAATAATAATAACAATGATGATGATAATACTAACAATGATGATAATACTAACAATGATGATAATAATAATAACAATGATGATGATAATACTAACAATGATGATAATACTAACAATGATGATGATAATACTAACAATGATGATGATAATGCTAACAATGATGATGATAATACTAACAATGATGATAATACTAACAATGATGATGATAATACTAACAATGATGATGATAATGCTAACAATGATGATAATACTAACAATGATGATAATACTAACAATGATGATGATAATACTAACAATGATGATAATACTAACAATGATGATAATACTAACAATGATGATGATAATACTAACAATGATGATAATACTAACAATGATGATAATGCTAACAATGATGATGATAATACTAACAATGATGATAATACTAACAATGATGATAATAATAATAACAATGATGATGATAATACTAACAATGATGATAATACTAACAATGATGATGATAATACTAACAATGATGATAATACTAACAATGATGATGATAATACTAACAATGATGATAATACTAACAATGATGATAATAATAATAACAATGATGATGATAATACTAACAATGATGATAATACTAACAATGATGATAATAATAATAACAATGATGATGATAATACTAACAATGATGATAATACTAACAATGATGATAATACTAACAATGATGATAATACTAACAATGATGATAATAATAATAACAATGATGATGATAATACTAACAATGATGATAATACTAACAATGATGATGATAATACTAACAATGATGATAATACTAACAATGATGATGATAATACTAACAATGATGATAATACTAACAATGATGATAATACTAACAATGATGATGATAATACTAACAATGATGATAATACTAACAATGATGATGATAATACTAACAATGATGATAATACTAACAATGATGATAATAATAATAACAATGATGATGATAATACTAACAATGATGATAATACTAACAATGATGATAATACTAACAATGATGATAATACTAACAATGATGATGATAATACTAACAATGATGATAATACTAACAATGATGATGATAATACTAACAATGATGATAATACTAACAATGATGATGATAATACTAACAATGATGATAATACTAACAATGATGATAATACTAACAATGATGATAATACTAACAATGATGATAATACTAACAATGATGATAATACTAACAATGATGATAATACTAACAATGATGATAATACTAACAATGATGATAATACTAACAATGATGATAATACTAACAATGATGATAATACTAACAATGATGATAATACTAACAATGATGATAATACTAACAATGATGATAATACTAACAATGATGATAATACTAACAATGATGATAATACTAACAATGATGATAATACTAACAATGATGATGATAATACTAACAATGATTATAATACTAACAATGATGATAATACTAACAATGATGATGATAATACTAACAATGATTATAATACTAACAATGATGATAATACTAACAATGATGATAATAAAAATAAAAATAATGCCGTTATTTTCACTGATAATTTTTTGAGATATATTAAAACTGATATGAAAATAATCTTCAAGAATTAATATTAATTCCTTTTAATAATTTGTTGAGGGATTTGTTGCAACTGGATGTGATGTTGTCAGCTGTTGTTTAAGTGTATAATCCCTACAGGTTTACCGCTCCCGATGATAATAAAATAAATCTTTAATTGTTAAACTGATCAAGCAGGCTGTTGGTGGTAGAAGCTCCGCACCACATAAACAGCGAATATAAAACTCTGAGAAGTGAAGCTTTAACAATATTAACATTGTTGAACATTGTTGAACATTGTTGAACATTGTTGAACATTGTTGAACATTGTTGAACATTGTTGAACATTGTTGAACATTGTTGAACATTGTTGAACACTGGTGAACACTGGTGAACATTGTTGAACATTGTTGAACATTGTTGAACACTGTTGAACATTGTTGAACATTGTTGAACATTGTTGAACATTGTTGAACATTGTTGAACATTGTTGAACATTGTTGAACATTGTTGAACATTGTTGAACACTGTTGAACATTGTTGAACATTGTTGAACATTGTTGAACACTGTTGAACATTGTTGAACATTGTTGAACATTGTTGAACATTGTTGAACATTGTTGAACATTGTTGAACATTGTTGAACACTGGTGAACATTGTTGAACATTGTTGAACATTGTTGAACATTGTTGAACACTGGTGAACATTGTTGAACATTGTAGAACATTGTTGAACATTGCCGAACATTGTTGAACATTGTTGAACATTGTTGAACATTGCCGAACATTGTTTAACATTGTTGAACATTGCCGACCATTGTTGAACATTGTTGAACATTGTTGAACATTGCCGAACATTGTTTAACATTGTTGAACATTATTGAACATTGTTGAACATTGTTGAACACTGTTGAACATTTCTGAACACTGGTGAACACTGTTGAACATTGTTGAACATTGTTGAACATTGCTGAAAATTGTTAAACATTGCCGAACATTGTTGAACATTGTTGAACATTCCTGAACATTGTTGAACATTGTTGAACATTGCTGAACATTGTTGAATATTGTTGAACATTCCTGAACATTTCTGAACATTGTTGAACATTGTTGAACATTGCTGAACATTGTTGAACATTGCTGAATATTATTGAACATTGCTGAACTTTGTTGAACATTGTTTAATATTCCTGAACATTCCTGAACATTGTTGAACATTGCTGAACATTGTTGAATATTGCTGAACATTGCTGAACATTGTTGAACATTGTTGAACATTGTTGAACATTACTGAACATTATTGAACATTGCTGAACGTTATTGAACATTGTTGAACATTGCTGAACATTGCTGAACATTATTGAACATTGCTGAACATTGCTGAACATTATTGAACATTGTTTAACGTTATTGAACATTGTTGAACATTGCTGAACATTGTTGAACATTGCTGAACGTTGCTGAACATTATTGAACATTGCTGAACATTGTTGAACATTATTGAACATTGTTTAACGTTATTGAACATTGTTGAACATTGTTGAACATTGCTGAACATTGCTGAGCATTGATTAACATTATTGAACATTGCTGAACATTATTGAACATTGTTAAAAATTGCTGAACATTGTTGAACATTGTTGAACATTGCTGAACATTGTTGAACATTGTTGAACATTGCTGAACATTGTTCAACATTGCTGAACATTGTTAAACATTGTTAAACATTGTTGAACATTTCTGAACATTGCTGAACATTGTTGAACATTATTGAACATTGCTGAACATTGTTGAACATTGCTGAACATTGTTGAACATTACTGAACATTGCTGAACGTTATTGAACATTGTTGAACATTGCTGAACGTTATTGAACATTGCTGAACGTTGTTGAACATTGCTGAACATTGTTGAACATTATTAAACATTGCTGAACGTTATTGAACATTGTTGAACATTGCTGAACATTGTTGAACATTGTTGAACATTGTTGAACACTGCTGAACGTTATTGAACATTGTTGAACATTGCTGAACATTGTTGAGCATTGTTGAACATTGCTGAACATTGTTGAACATTATTGAACATTGTTAAACATTGCTGAACATTGTTGAACATTGCTGAACATTGTTGAACATTGCTGAACATTGTTGAACATTGCTGAACATTGTTAAACATTGTTGAACATTGTTGAACAATGCTGAACATTGTTGAACATTGCTGAACATTGTTGAACATTGCTGAACATTGTTGAACATTGTTGAACATTATTGAACATTGATGAACGTTATTGAACATTGCTGAACATTGTTGAACATTGCAGAACATTGTTGAACACTATTGAACATTTCTGAACATTGTTGAACATTGCTGAACACTGTTGAGCATTGCTGAACATTGTTGAGCATTGTTGAACATTGTTGAACACTGCTGAACGTTATTGAACATTGCTGAACATTGTTGAACATTGCTGAACACTGTTGAGCATTGTTGAACATTGCTGAACATTACTGAACATTTCTGAACATTGTTGAACATTGCTGAACACTGTTGAGCATTGCTGAACATTGTTGAGCATTGTTGAACATTGTTGAACATTGCTGAACGTTATTGAACATTGCTGAACATTGTTGAACATTGCTGAACACTGTTGAGCATTGCTGAACATTGTTGAGCATTGTTGAACATTGTTGAACACTGCTGAACGTTATTGAACATTGCTGAACATTGCTGAGCATTGGTCAACATTGCTCAACATTGCTGAACATTACTGAACATTGCTAAACGTTATTGAACATTGTTAAACATTGCTGAACATTGCTGAACATTATTAAACATTATTAAACATTGTTAAACATTGCTGAACATTGGTGAACATTGTTGAACATTGCTGAACATTGTTGAACATTGCTGAACATTGTTAAACATTGTTGAGCATTGTTGAACATTACTGAACATGGCTGAACATTGTTGAACATTGCTGAACATTGTTGAACATTACTGAACATTGTTGAACATTATTGAACATTGCTGAACGTTATTGAACATTGTTGAACATTGCTGAACGTTATTGAACATTGTTGAACATTGTTGAACATTTCTGAACATTGTTGAACATTGTTGAACATTGTTGAACATTGCTGAACATTATTGAACATTGCTGAACTTTGTTGAACATTGTTGAATATTGTTGAACATTGCTGAACATTGTTGAATATTGCTGAACATTGCTGAACATTGCTGAACATTGTTGAACATTGCTGAATATTGTTGAATATTGCTGAACATTGCTGAACATTGTTGAACATTGTTGAACATTGCTGAACATTGTTGAATATTGCTGAACATTGTTGAACATTGCTGAACATTGTTGAATATTGCTGAACATTGTTGAACATTGTTGAACATTGCTGAACATTGTTGAACATTGTTGAACATTGTTGAACATTCCTGAACATTGTTGAACATTGTTGAACATTGCTGAACATTGTTGAACATTGTTGAACATTGCTGAACATTGTTGAACATTGCTGAACATTATTGAACATTGCTGAACTTTGTTGAACATTGTTTAATATTCCTGAACATTGTTGAACATTGTTGAACATTGCTGAACATTGTTGAATATTGCTGAACATTGCTGAACATTGTTGAACATTGTTGAACATTGTTGAACATTACTGAACATTATTGAACATTGCTGAACGTTATTGAACATTGTTGAACATTGCTGAACATTGCTGAACATTGCTGAACATTGCTGAGCATTGTTGAACATTATTGAACATTGTTTAACGTTATTGAACATTGTTGAACATTGCTGAACATTGTTGAACATGATTGAACATTGCTGAACATTGCTGAGCATTGATTAACATTACTGAACATTGCTGAACATTATTGAACATTGTTAAAAATTGCTGAACATTGTTGAACATTGTTGAACATTGTTGAACATTGCTGAACATTGTTTAACATTGCTGAACATTGTTGAACATTATTGAACATTGCTGAACGTTATTGAACATTGTTGAACATTGCTGAACATTGCTGAACATTGTTGAACATTATTGAACATTGCTGAACATTGTTTAACATTGCTGAACATTGTTGAACATTATTGAACATTGCTGAACGTTATTGAACATTGTTGAACATTGCTGAACGTTATTGAACATTGTTGAACGTTGTTGAACATTGCTGAACATTGTTGAACATTATTGAACATTGCTGAACGTTATTGAACATTGTTGAACATTGCTGAACGTTGAGCATTGCTGAACATTGTTGAACATTGTTGAGCATTATTGAACATTGTTGAACACTGCTGAACGTTATTGAACATTGTTGAACATTGCTGAACATTGTTGAGCATTGTTGAACTTTGCTGAACATTGTTGAACATTATTGAACATTGTTAAACATTGCTGAACATTGTTGAACATTGCTGAACGTTGTTGAACATTGCTGAACATTGTTGAACATTGTTGAACATTGTTAATCATTGTTGAACATTGTTGAACAATGCTGAACATTGTTGAACATTGCTGAACATTGTTGAACATTGCTGAACATTGTTGAACATTATTGAACATTGATGAACGTTGTTGAAAATTGTTGAACATTGCTGAACGTTATTGAACATTGCTGAACATTGTTGAACATTGCAGAACATTGTTGAACATTATTGAACATTTCTGAACATTACTGAACATTGTTGAACATTGCTGAACGTTAATGAACATTGCTGAACATTGTTGAACATTGCTGAACATTGTTGAGCATTGTTGAACATTGTTGAACACTGCTGAACGTTATTGAGCATTGCTGAACATTGCTGAGCATTGGTCAACATTGCTGAACATTGTTGAACATTATTGAACATTGCTAAACGTTATTGAATATTGTTGAACATTGCTGAACATTGTTGAACATTATTGAACATTGCTGAACGTTGCTGAACATTATTAAATATTGTTAAACATTGCTGAACATTGTTGAACATTATTGAACATTGCTAAACGTTATTGAACATTGTTGAACATTGCTGAACATTGTTGAACATTGCTGAACATTGTTGAACATTGCTGAACATTGTTAAACATTGTTGAGCATTGTTGAACATTACTGAACATGGCTGAACATTGTTGAACTTTGCTGAACATTGTTGAACATTATTGAACATTGCTGAACGTTATTGAACATTGTTGAACATTGCTGAACGTTATTGAACATTGCTGAACATTGTTGAACATTGCTGAACATTGTTGAGCATTGCTGAAGATTGCTGAACATTGTTGAACATTATTGAACATTGATATACGTTATTGAACATTGTTGAACATTGCTGAACGTTATTGAACATTGTTGAACATTGCTGAACATTGTTGAACATTGCTGAACACTGCTGAACACTGCTGAACATTGTTGAACATTGTTGAACATTATTGAACGTTGCTGAACGTTATTGAACATTGCTGAACATTGCTGAACATTGTTGAACATTGCTCAACACTGCTGAACATTGTTGAACATTGTTGAACATTATTGAACATTGCTGAACGTTATTGAACATTGCTGAACATTGCTAAACATTGCTGAACACTGCTGAACACTGCTGAACATTGTTGAACATTGCTGGACATTGTTGAACATTGTTGAACATTATTGAACATTGCTGAACGTTATTGAACATTGCTGAACATTGCTGAACACTGCTGAGCACTCTTGAACATTGCTGGACATTGTTGAACATTGCTGAACACTGCTGAACACTGCTGAACACTGTTGAACATTGCTGAACACTGCTGAACACTGCTGAACACTGCTGAACACTGCTGAACACTGTTGAACACTGCTGAACATTGTTGAACATTGTTGAACATTATTGAACATTGCTGAACGTTATTGAACATTGCTGAACATTGCTGAACATTGCTGAACACTGCTGAACACTGCTGAACATTGTTGAACATTGCTGGACATTGTTGAACATTGTTGAACATTGCTGAACACTGCTGAATACTGTTGAACATTGCTGAACATTGTTGAACATTGCTGGACATTGTTGAACATTGCTGAACACTGCTGAACACTGCTGAACACTGCTGAACATTGTTGAACATTGCTGAACATTGTTGAACATTGCTGGACATTGTTGAACATTGTTGAACATTGCTGAACACTGCTGAACACTGCTGAACACTCTTGAACATTGCTGGACATTGTTGAACATTGCTGAACACTGCTGAACACTGCTGAACACTGCTGAACACTGTTGAACATTGCTGAACACTGCTGAACATTGTTGAACATTGCTACTGAGAACAGGGGTCATACCTCTGACCTTCAGAATTTCCACATAACTCTGCTTCATTTGCAGTAAGACATAACTTACCTTATATCATCACGGTCTTAGTTGCTGCATCTTGTTATTCAACCCAGACTGAGACAGTGTTCAACACTACATCTTGTTATTCAACCCAGACTGAGACAGTGTTCAACACTACATCTTGTTATTCAACCCAGACTGAGACAGTGTTCAACACTACATCTTGTTATTCAACCCAGACTGAGACAGTGTTCAACACTACATCTTGTGAGCTCCATCCATGTTCTGCTTGAGAGACATAAACCTTGTGGAGTGGATTAGGATTTAGAGTGCTCTGGGATTTACAGTAGTCTGCCTACATATATTGGATGTATATTCGTCATATGGCAGGAGACTGAGCACTTGACTGATAGATGTAGAGCTTTGTGGACTCAGTCTATGCTGGGAATGACGGTACAGTGTTACTACTGTGCTGGGAATGACGGTACAGTGTTACTACTGTGCTGGGAATGACGGTACAGTGTTACTACTGTGCTGGGAATGACGGTACAGTGTTACTACTGTGCTGGGAATGATGGTACAGTGTTACTACTGTGCTGGGAATGACGGTACAGTGTTACTACTGTGCTGGGAATGACGGTACAGTGTTACTACTGTGCTGGGAATGACGGTACAGTGTTACTACTGTGCTGGGAATGACGGAACAGTGTTACTACTGTGGAGGGAATGACGATACAGTGTTACTACTGTGGAGGGAATGACGGTACAGTGTTTACTACTGTGGAGGGAATGACGGTACAGTGTTACTACTGTGCTGGGAATGACGGTACAGTGTTACTACTGTGCTGGGAATGACGGTACAGTGTTACTACTGTGCTGGGAATGACGGTACAGTGTTTACTACTGTGCTGGGAATGATGGTACAGTGTTTACTACTGTGCTGGGAATGATGGTACAGTGTTTACTACTGTGCTGGGAATGACGGTACAGTGTTTACTACTGTGGAGGGAATGACGGTACAGTGTTTACTACTGTGCTGGGTATGACGGTACAGTGTTTACTACTGTCGAGGGAATGACGGTACAGTGTTACTACTGTGCTGGGAATGACGGTACAGTGTTACTACTGTGCTGGGAATGATGGTACAGTGTTTACTACTGTGGAGGGAATGACGGTACAGTGTTTACTACTGTGCTGGGTATGACGGTACAGTGTTTACTACTGTGGAGGGAATGACGGTACAGTGTTTACTACTGTGCCGGGAATGACGGTACAGTGTTTACTACTGTGCTGGGAATGATGGTACAGTGTTTACTACTGTGGAGGGAATGACGGTACAGTGTTTACTGCTGTGGAGGGAATGACGGTACAGTGTTACTACTGTGGAGGGAATGATGGTACAGTGTTTACTACTGTGGAGGGAATGACTGTACAGTGTTACTGCTGTGGAGGGAATGACGGTACAGTGTTACTGCTGTGGAGGGAATGACGGTACAGTGTTTACTACTGTGGAGGGAATGACGGTATAATGTTACTACTGTGCTGGGAATGACGGTGCAGTGTTACTACTGTGGAGGGAATGACGGTACAGTGTTTACTACTGTGGAGGGAATGACGGTACAGTATTACTATTGTGCTGGGAATGACGGTACAGTATTTACTACTGTGGAGGGAATGACGGTACAGTGTTTACTACTGTGCTGGGAATGACGGTACAGTGTTTACTACTGTGCTGGGAATGACGGTACAGTGTTTACTACTGTGGAGGGAATGACGGTACAGTGTTTACTACTGTGGAGGGAATGACGGTACAGTGTTTACTACTGTGGAGGGAATGACGGTACAGTATTACTACTGTGCTGGGAATGACGGTACAGTATTTACTACTGTGGAGGGAATGACGGTACAGTGTTTACTACTGTGCTGGGAATGACGGTACAGTGTTTACTACTGTGGAGGGAATGACGGTACAGTGTTTACTACTGTGCTGGGAATGACGGTACAGTGTTTACTGTGGAGGGAATGACGGTACAGTGTTTACTACTGTAGAGGGAATGACGGTACAGTGTTACTACTGTGCTGGTAATGATTATACAGTGTTTACTACTGTGCTGGGAATGATGGTACAGTGTTTACTACTGTGGAGGGAATGACGGTACAGTGTTTACTACTGTGCTGGGAATGACGGTACAGTGTTTACTGTGGAGGGAATGACGGTACAGTGTTTACTACTGTGGAAGGAATAACGGTACAGTGTTTACTACTGTGCTGGGAATGACGGTACAGTGTTTACTACTGTGGAGGGAATGATGGTACAGTGTTACTACTGTGAAGGGAATGACGGTACAGTGTTTACTACTGTGGAGGGAATGATGGTACAGTATTTACTACTGTGGAGGGAATGACGGTACAGTGTTTACTACTGTGGAGGGAATGACGGTACAGTGTTTACTACTGTGGAGGGAATGATGGTACAGTATTTACTACTGTGGAGGGAATGACGGTACAGTGTTTACTACTGTGCTGGGAATGACGGTACAGTGTTTACTACTGTGGAGGGAATGATGGTACAGTATTTACTACTGTGGAGGGAATGACGGTACAGTGTTTACTACTGTGGAGGGAATGACGGTACAGTATTTACTACTGTGCAGGGAATGACGGTACAGTGTTTACTACTGTGCAGGGAATGACGGTACAGTATTTACTACTGTGCAGGGAATGACGGTACAGTATTTACTACTGTGCAGGGAATGACGGTACAGTTGCTGCATCTTGTTATTCAACCCAGACTGAGACAGTGTTCAACACTACATCTTGTTATTCAACCCAGACTGAGACAGTGTTCAACACTACATCTTGTTATTCAACCCAGACTGAGACAGTGTTCAACACTACATCTTGTTATTCAACCCAGACTGAGACAGTGTTCAACACTACATCTTGTGAGCTCCATCCATGTTCTGCTTGAGAGACATAAACCTTGTGGAGTGGATTAGGATTTAGAGTGCTCTGGGATTTACAGTAGTCTGCCTACATATATTGGATGTATATTCGTCATATGGCAGGAGACTGAGCACTTGACTGATAGATGTAGAGCTTTGTGGACTCAGTCTATGCTGGGAATGACGGTACAGTGTTACTACTGTGCTGGGAATGACGGTACAGTGTTACTACTGTGCTGGGAATGACGGTACAGTGTTACTACTGTGCTGGGAATGACGGTACAGTGTTACTACTGTGCTGGGAATGATGGTACAGTGTTACTACTGTGCTGGGAATGACGGTACAGTGTTACTACTGTGCTGGGAATGACGGTACAGTGTTACTACTGTGCTGGGAATGACGGTACAGTGTTACTACTGTGCTGGGAATGACGGAACAGTGTTACTACTGTGGAGGGAATGACGATACAGTGTTACTACTGTGGAGGGAATGACGGTACAGTGTTTACTACTGTGGAGGGAATGACGGTACAGTGTTACTACTGTGCTGGGAATGACGGTACAGTGTTACTACTGTGCTGGGAATGACGGTACAGTGTTACTACTGTGCTGGGAATGACGGTACAGTGTTTACTACTGTGCTGGGAATGATGGTACAGTGTTTACTACTGTGCTGGGAATGATGGTACAGTGTTTACTACTGTGCTGGGAATGACGGTACAGTGTTTACTACTGTGGAGGGAATGACGGTACAGTGTTTACTACTGTGCTGGGTATGACGGTACAGTGTTTACTACTGTCGAGGGAATGACGGTACAGTGTTACTACTGTGCTGGGAATGACGGTACAGTGTTACTACTGTGCTGGGAATGATGGTACAGTGTTTACTACTGTGGAGGGAATGACGGTACAGTGTTTACTACTGTGCTGGGTATGACGGTACAGTGTTTACTACTGTGGAGGGAATGACGGTACAGTGTTTACTACTGTGCCGGGAATGACGGTACAGTGTTTACTACTGTGCTGGGAATGATGGTACAGTGTTTACTACTGTGGAGGGAATGACGGTACAGTGTTTACTGCTGTGGAGGGAATGACGGTACAGTGTTACTACTGTGGAGGGAATGATGGTACAGTGTTTACTACTGTGGAGGGAATGACTGTACAGTGTTACTGCTGTGGAGGGAATGACGGTACAGTGTTACTGCTGTGGAGGGAATGACGGTACAGTGTTTACTACTGTGGAGGGAATGACGGTATAATGTTACTACTGTGCTGGGAATGACGGTGCAGTGTTACTACTGTGGAGGGAATGACGGTACAGTGTTTACTACTGTGGAGGGAATGACGGTACAGTATTACTATTGTGCTGGGAATGACGGTACAGTATTTACTACTGTGGAGGGAATGACGGTACAGTGTTTACTACTGTGCTGGGAATGACGGTACAGTGTTTACTACTGTGCTGGGAATGACGGTACAGTGTTTACTACTGTGGAGGGAATGACGGTACAGTGTTTACTACTGTGGAGGGAATGACGGTACAGTGTTTACTACTGTGGAGGGAATGACGGTACAGTATTACTACTGTGCTGGGAATGACGGTACAGTATTTACTACTGTGGAGGGAATGACGGTACAGTGTTTACTACTGTGCTGGGAATGACGGTACAGTGTTTACTACTGTGGAGGGAATGACGGTACAGTGTTTACTACTGTGCTGGGAATGACGGTACAGTGTTTACTGTGGAGGGAATGACGGTACAGTGTTTACTACTGTAGAGGGAATGACGGTACAGTGTTACTACTGTGCTGGTAATGATTATACAGTGTTTACTACTGTGCTGGGAATGATGGTACAGTGTTTACTACTGTGGAGGGAATGACGGTACAGTGTTTACTACTGTGCTGGGAATGACGGTACAGTGTTTACTGTGGAGGGAATGACGGTACAGTGTTTACTACTGTGGAAGGAATAACGGTACAGTGTTTACTACTGTGCTGGGAATGACGGTACAGTGTTTACTACTGTGGAGGGAATGATGGTACAGTGTTACTACTGTGAAGGGAATGACGGTACAGTGTTTACTACTGTGGAGGGAATGATGGTACAGTATTTACTACTGTGGAGGGAATGACGGTACAGTGTTTACTACTGTGGAGGGAATGACGGTACAGTGTTTACTACTGTGGAGGGAATGATGGTACAGTATTTACTACTGTGGAGGGAATGACGGTACAGTGTTTACTACTGTGCTGGGAATGACGGTACAGTGTTTACTACTGTGGAGGGAATGATGGTACAGTATTTACTACTGTGGAGGGAATGACGGTACAGTGTTTACTACTGTGGAGGGAATGACGGTACAGTATTTACTACTGTGCAGGGAATGACGGTACAGTGTTTACTACTGTGCAGGGAATGACGGTACAGTATTTACTACTGTGCAGGGAATGACGGTACAGTATTTACTACTGTGCAGGGAATGACGGTACAGTGTTTAGTGCTGTAACTGATTTACACTTCCTCACGCACTGATTTACACTACCTCACGCACTGATTTACACTACCTCAGGCACTGATTTACACTATCCCTGGCACTGATTTACACTACCTCAGGCACTGATTTACACTATCCCTGGCACTGATTTACACAACAGGTCTATCTTGTTAATGGTTGCTGGGATCATCACTCAGCATCTCAATGATCTTCGAGGAATATTAAATTGGAAAGGAAATATTACTAAGGTAAGAGATCATTAGTGAATATAAATGGAAGTTTGTAAAAAATAAATTGTCATCTAATATGTTGGTGATAAAGAAATATTGTCTGAATGTGACACATAACAGAGTTCCATCTCTAGAGGGATTTTGTGTATCAAACTGCCATGGTGCATAAACTGCCAAGGTGCATAAACTGCCAAGGTGCATAAACTGCCAAGGTGCATAAACTGCCAAGGTGCATAAACTGCCAAGGTCCACAGTATAGATGTAGGAGAGGAGTCTCCTCCTTCTTCCTCTACTGAGGAAAGTAGATGGAATCCAGGACAGGGTGGCCTTGGTTTGGATACTGAGGATTATAGTGCAGTCCCAGAACCTGCAGAAATTGACAACACACCTCCCAACAATTCTCAACCAAAGGTGAATTTGTGCAAATATTATGCTTGGGGCATCTGTAAGCATGGAATGTCAGGAAAAAAATGGGACATGCAACTTTGAGCATCCCAAAAAATGTAGCAACCTCCTGTCTAAAGGAGTGTGTCGTTCTTCTTCCCGTACTTTCTTTCACCCAAAAATGTGTCACTCCTCGGTCCTCCAGAAGCAGTGTTACAACATCAACTGCCCTGCATACCATCTAAAAGGGACCAAGAGGCACAGACCCCACAAGACAAACAATAGTAGCTACGATAACCCAACTCCAGGTAATTTTTTAGTGGCAGGAAACGGAAAAAGAAAATGGAAGGAAATAAAAATAGTCCACACCTTGGAACCTTGTTGGACTGGAGGCGCAGCCAGTGGCCACCCATGGCCCTCCAGAACTACAACTACTGATGCCAATAACAAAATCCCCACAACAAATACAGAATACAACCTCGTTCATATTTGCTAATATACAGGGCCTTAAGCCATCCACCAACAACAAAATACCTTTTATCAGTGGACTTCTAGAGGAGTCTAATGCAATGTTTGCAGCCTTCACAGAGACTCACCCAAAAGATCACTTTGACAGTGAAATATGGATAAGGGGTTACAACCTTTTTAGATGCGACAGAATGAACAGGCAACAATGGATGGATTGGCCTGTACGTCAAAGAGTCCCTCATCTTCAAGGAGTTGCTGAACATCACAAATGAGGTAGTTGAAGTTCTATCAATAAAGATCGAGAACCAAAACCTAGTCATTGTGGTTGTATATAAGCCACCAGATGCAACCTCCCAACAGTTCAAGGAACAGCTACTGAAAATTTATTACTGTCTGGAAAACCTTCCAGCTCCATCCCCAAATATCTTACTGCTTGGTGATTTCAACCTAAGGCATACAAAATGGAAGAATGTAGCAAACAATGTTATAGCTGAAACAATCCCCGGAGGTAGCACAGATGAAAGGTCACACACACATGAGCTACTAAGTCTCTGCGAAAAACACACCTTAAGCCAGCAGATGGTGGAGCCAACAACACTAGAAAACACACTTGACCTTATCTTCACAAATAATGAGGACCTGATAAGAGACTTAAGAATATCAAAAACAATTAATTCCGATCACAACCTAATCGAAGTCCAGACGTACATGCATAGGGGTACTGATCAGCAGAATGCATGTACCTGTGAAGGTGTCTTCACAAAATACAACTTCAACAACAAGAACATCAACTGGGACCAGGTAAACCACGTTCTAAATGAAACATGTTGGGAAGATATCTTAAATGACATGGATCCAAACCAGTGCCTTGAAAGGATCAATTTCCAGGCAGCTGAAGCATGTTCTAGGCATATTCCCCTAAGAAAGAAGAAGAGCAGGAGTAAACTGGAGAGAGAAAGACGCTCCCTCTACAGAAGACGACGAAGAGTCACTGAGCTCCTCAGGAGTGCTAGAATATCTGATACACGAAAGGAGGCGCTGACCAGGGAAGTGGAAACTATCGAACTTAAGTTAAATGACTCTTACAGGAACCAGGAGAGACAGGAGGAGCTTAAAGCTATTAGTGAAATTGAAAGAAATTCAAAATATTTTTTTTCATATGCCAAAAACAAGGCAAATACCACATCTAGTATCGGGCCCTTACTCAGACAGGATGGGACTTACACAGATGACAACAAGGAAATGTGTGAAATACTGAAATCCCAGTACCACTCTGTGTTTAGTGAACCACTAATCAGTCTGAGGATCGACGACCCAAATGATTTCTTCATGAATGAGCCTCAAATCTGGCATACATTTATGGAGTTTTTACCTCTCTCTCTACAGGTAAAAACTCCATAAAGTATGCCAGATTTCCGACATCACCCTAACTCCGATAGATTTCGAAAAAGTCATTGACAACATGTCCATGCACTCAGCCCCGGGCCCAGACTCATGGAACTCTGTATTCATTAAGAACTGCAAGAAACCCCTCTCACGTGCCCTAAGTACACTATGGAGGAGGAGCTTGGACATCGGTGAAATTCCACAGTCACTTAAAACAACAGATATAGCCCCACTCCATAAAGGAGGCAGCAAAGCATTAGCTAAGAACTATAGACCAATAGCTCAAACGTCCCACATCATAAAAATCTTTGAAAGAGTGCTAAGAAGCAGGATTGCAAATCACCTGGATTCCCAAAATCTGCACAATCCAGGCCAACATGGGTTCAGGGCAGGTCGCTCCTGCCTCTCACAACTACTGGATCACTATGATATGGCCTTCGATGCACTGGAAGAAAATCAGAATGCAGATGTAATATACAGACTTTGCAAAAGCATTTGACAAATGCGATCATGGCGTAATAGCCCATAAAATACGTGCTAACGGAATAACTGGGAAAGTGGGGAGATGGATCTTCAACTTCCTAACAAATCGAACACAAAGAGTAGTGGTCAACAGTTAAATCAGAGGCTGCCATAGTGAAGAGCTCTGTTCCACAAGGCACAGTACTCGCCCCCATCTTATTCCTCATCCTCATATCAGACATAGACAGAGATATACATCACAGCACCGTATCATCCTTTGCAGATGACACTAGGATCTGCATGAGGCTGTCATCTGCTGAGGACGCGGTTAAAACCTCCAAGAAGATATAAACAAAGTTTTCCAGTGGGCAACGGTAAACAATATGATGTTCATTGAGGACGAATTCCAACTACTCCGTTATGGAAAACCGGAGGAGATAATAACTAGAACAGAGTATACTACAGACTCTGGCAATACAATAATGTAAGGGACCTGGGAGTAGTAATGTCTGAGGATCTCACTTTCAAGGATCACAACAGTGCCACGATCGCAAGTGCAAAGAAAACGATAGGATGGATAATGAGAACGTTCAAAACGAGAGATGCCAAGCCAATGATGATCCATTTCAAATCACTTGTTCTCTCTAGGCTGAAATACTGTGGTACATTAACATCTCCATTCAAAGCAGGTGAAATTGCAGATCTAGAGAGTGTACAGAGATCCTTTACTGCACGTATAAGTTCTGTCAACCATCTTAACTACTGGGAACGCTTGGAAGCACTTGACTTGTACTCGTTGGAACGCAGGAGGGAGAGATATATCATAATCTACACTTGGAAAATCCTGGAAGGAATGGTCCCAAATCTGCACACAGAATTCATTCCCTACGAAAGTAACAGACTGGGCAGGTGATGCAAAATGACCCCAATTAAAAGTAAAGGCGCAATTGGTACACTAAGCGAAAACACCATAAGCGTCTGGGGCCCAAGACTATTCAACAGCCTCCCATCAAGCATAAGGGGAATTGCCAATAAGCCCCTCGCTGAGTTCAAGTGAGAGCTGGACAGATACCTAAAGTCAGTGCCGGATCAGCCGAGCTGTGGCTCGCACGTTGGACTGCGTGCGCCCAGCAGTAACAGCATGGTTGATCAGGCCCTGATCCACCGGGAGACCTGGTCATGGACCGGGCCGCGGGGGCGTTGATCCCCGGCATAACCTCCAGGTAACTAAGGTCCATAAACTCCCAAGGTACATAAACTACCAAGGTACGTAAACTACCAAGGTACATAAACTACCAAGGTACATAAGCTACCAAGGTACATAAACTACCACGGTACATAAACTACCAAGGTACATAAACTACCAAGGTACATAAGCTACCAAGGTACATAAACTACCACGGTACATAAACTACCAAGGTACATAAACTACCACGGTACATAAGCTACCAAGGTACACAAACTACCAAGATACATAAACTACCAAGATACATAAACTACCTAGGTACATAAATTACCAAGATACATAAACTACCTAGGTACATAAACTACCACGATACATAAACTACCATGGTACATAAACTACCAAGGTACATCAACTACCAAGGTACATAAACTACCAAGATACATAAACTACCTAGGTACATAAACTACCACGATACATAAACTACCATGGAACATAAACTACTAAGGTACATAAACTACCAAGGTTCATAAACTACCAAGGTATATAAACTACCACGGTACATAAAATTCCAAGGTACATAAACTACCACAGTATATAAACTACTAAGGTACATAAACTACAAAGGTACATAAACTACCAAGGTACATAAACTACCACGGTACATAAGCTACCAAGGTACATAAACTACCACGATACATAAACTACCAAAGTACATAAACTACCACGGAACATAGACTACCACGATACATAAACTACCACGGTATATAAACTACCGAGGTACATAAACTACCAAGGTACATAAACTACCACGGTATATAAACTACCAAGGTACATAAACTGCCAAGGTACATAAACTACCACGGTACATAAACTACCAAGGTACATAAACTACCAAGGTACATAAACTACCACGGTACATAAGCTACCAAGGTACATAAACTACCAAAGTACATAAACTACCACGGTACATAAACTACCAAGGTACATAAACTACCAAAGTACATAAACTGCCAAGGTACATAAACTACCATGGTACATAAACTACCAAGGTACATAAACTACCAAGGTACATAAACTACCAAGGTACATAAACTACCACGGTACATAAACTACCGAGGTACATAAACTACCGAGGTACATAAACTACCAAGATACATAAACTACCACGGTACATAAACTACCAAGGAACGTAAACTACCAAGGTACATAAACTACCAAGGTACATAAACTACCAAGGTACATAAACTACCAAGGTACATAAACTATTACGGTACATAAACTACCTAGGTACATAAACTACCAAGGTACATAAACTACCAGGGTACATAAACTAACACGGTACATGAACTACCAAGGTACATAAACTACCAAGGTACATAAACTATTACCGTACATAAACTACCAAGGTACATAAACTACCACGGTACATAAACTACCAAGGTACATAAACTACCGAGGTACATAAACTACCAAGGCACATAAACTACCAAGGTACATAAACTAGCAAGGCACATAAACTACCAAGGTACATAAACTTCCAAGGTACATAAACTACCAAGGCACATAAACTACCAATGTACATAAACTACCAAGGTACATAAACTACTATGGTACATAAACTACCAAGGTACATTAACTACCACGGTATAAACTACCAAGGTACATAAACTACCAAGGTACATAAACTACCACGGTACATAAACTACCATGGCACATAAACTACCGAGGTACATAAACTACCAAGGCACGTAAACTACCAAGGTACATAAACTACCAAGGAAACATAAACTACCGAGGTACATAAACTACCAAGACACATAAACTACCAAGGTACATAAACTACCAAGGTACATAAACTACTACGGTACGTAAACTACCAAGGTATATAAACTAAAAATGTACGTAAACTACCAAGGTACATTAACTACCAAGGCACATAAACTACCAAGGTACATAAACTACCAAGGTATATAAACTACCACGGTACATAAACTACCAAGGTACATAAACTACCAAAGTACATAAACTACCACGGTACATAAACTACCAAGGTACATAAACTACCAAGGCACATAAACTACCAAGGTATATAAACTACCACGGTACATAAACTACCAAGGTACATAAACTACCACGGTACATAAACTACCAAGGTACATAAACTACCATGGTACATAAACTACCGAGGTACATAAACTACCAAGGCACATAAACTACCAACGTACATAAACTACCAAGGCACATAAACTACCAAGGTACATAAACTACCACGGTACGTAAACGACCACGGTACGTAAACTACCAAGGTACATAAACTACAAAGGTACATAAACTACCAAGGTACATAAACTACCAAGGCACATAAACTACCAAGGTACATAAACTACCGAGGCACATAAACTACCAAGGTACGTAAACTTCCAAGGCACATAAACTACCAAGGTACATAAACTACCAAGGCACATAAACTACCACGGTACGTAAACTACCAAGGCACATAAACTACCAAGGTATGTAAACTACCAAGGCACATAAACTACCAAGGTACATAAACTACCAAGGTACATAAACTACCGAGGTACATAAACTACCAAGGTACATAAACTACCAAGGTACATAAACTACCAAGGTACATAATCTACCAAGGTACATAAACTACCAAGGCACATAAACTACCACGGTACATAATCTACCAAGGTACATAAACTACCAAGGTACATAAACTACCACGGTACATAAACTACTAAGGCACATAAACTACCAATGTACATAAACTACCAAGGTACATAAACTAACACGGTACATAAACTACCAAGGCACATAAACTACCAAGGTATGTAAACTACCAAGGCACATAAACTACCAAGTTACATAAACTACCAAGGCACATAAACTACCAAGGTACATAAACTACCAAGGAACATAAACTACCACGGTGCATAAACTACTAAGGCACATAAACTACCAAGGTACATAAACTACCAAGGTACATAAACTACCAAGGCACATAAACTACCAAGGTATATAAACTACCAAGGCACATAAACTACCAAGGTACATAAACTACCAAGGTACATAAACTACCAAGGCACATAAACTACCAAGGTACATAAACTACCAAGGTACATAAACTACCAAGGCAAATGAACTACCACGGTACATAAACTACCACGGTACATAAACTACCATGGCACATAAACTACCACGGTACATAAACTACCAAGGCACATAAACTACCTCGGTACATAAACTACCAAGGTACATAAACTACCAAGGCACATAAACTACCGAGGTACATAAACTACCAAGGCACATAAACTACCAAGGCACATAAACTACCACGGTACATAAACTACCAAGGCACATAAACTACCAAGGTACATAAACTACCAAGGTACATAAACTACCAAGGTACATAAACTACCACGGTACATAAACTACCAAGGCACATAAACTACCAAGGTACATAAACTACCAAGGCACTTAAACTACCACGGTACATAAACTACCAAGGCACATAAACTACCAAGGTACATAAACTACCAAGGCACATAAACTACCACGGTACATAAACTACCAATTCACATAAACTACCAAAAGACATAAACTTCCACGGTACATAAACTACCAAGGTACATAAACTACCAAGGCACATAAACTACCACGGTACATAAACTACCAAGGCACATAAACTACCAAGGTATGTAAACTACCAAGGCACATAAACTACCACAGTACATGAACTACCAAGGCACATAAACTACCAAGGCACATAAACTACCAAGGTACATAAACTACCAAGGCACATAAACTACCAAGGCACATAAACTACCAAGGTACATAAACTACCAAGGCACATAAACTACCAAGGTACATAAACTACCAAGGCACAAACTACCACGGTACATAAACTACCAAGGCACGTAAACTACCAAGGCACATAAACTACCACGGTACATAAACTACCAAGGCACATAAACTACCAAGGCACATAAACTACCAAGGTACATAAACTACCAAGGCACATAAACTACCGAGGTACATAAACTACCAAGTCACATAAACTACCAAGGCATATAAACTACCGAGGTACATAAACTACCGAGGTACATAAACTACCAAGGCACATAAACTACCACGGTACATAATCTACCAAGGTACATAAACTACCAAGGTACATAAACTACCACGGTACATAAACTACTAAGGCACATAAACTACCAAGGTACATAAACTACCAAGGTACATAAACTACCACGGTACATAAACTACCAAGGCACATAAACTACCAAGGTATGTAAACTACCAAGGCACATAAACTACCAAGTTACATAAACTACCAAGGCACATAAACTACCAAGGTACATAAACTACCAAGGTACATAAACTACCACGGTGCATAAACTACTAAGGCACATAAACTACCAAGGTACATAAACTACCAAGGTACATAAACTACCACGGTACATAAACTACCAAGGCACATAAACTACCAAGGTATGTAAACTACCAAGGCACATAAACTACCAAGGTACATAAACTACCAAGGCACATAAACTACCAAGGTATATAAACTACCAAGGCACATAAACTACCAAGGTACATAAACTACCAAGGTACATAAACTACCAAGGCACATAAACTACCAAGGTACATAAACTACCAAGGTACATAAACTACCAAGGCAAATGAACTACCACGGTACATAAACTACCATGGTACATAAACTACCATGGCACATAAACTACCACGGTACATAAACTACCAAGGCACATAAACTACCTCGGTACATAAACTACCAAGGTACATAAACTACCAAGGCACATAAACTACCGAGGTACATAAACTACCAAGGCACATAAACTACCAAGGCACATAAACTACCACGGTACATAAACTACCAAGGCACATAAACTACCAAGGTACATAAACTACCAAGGTACATAAACTACCAAGGTACATAAACTACCACGGTACATAAACTACCAAGGCACATAAACTACCAAGGTACATAAACTACCAAGGCACTTAAACTACCACGGTACATAAACTACCAAGGCACATAAACTACCAAGGTACATAAACTACCAAGGCACATAAACTACCACGGTACATAAACTACCAATTCACATAAACTACCAAAAGACATAAACTTCCACGGTACATAAACTACCAAGGTACATAAACTACCAAGGCACATAAACTACCACGGTACATAAACTACCAAGGCACATAAACTACCAAGGTATGTAAACTACCAAGGCACATAAACTACAACAGTACATGAACTACCAAGGCACATAAACTACCAAGGCACATAAACTACCAAGGTACATAAACTACCAAGGCACATAAACTACCAAGGCACATAAACTACCAAGGTACATAAACTACCAAGGCACATAAACTACCAAGGTACATAAACTACCAAGGCACAAACTACCACGGTACATAAACTACCAAGGCACGTAAACTACCAAGGCACATAAACTACCACGGTACATAAACTACCAAGGCACATAAACTACCAAGGCACATAAACTACCAAGGTACATAAACTACCAAGGCACATAAACTACCGAGGTACATAAACTACCAAGTCACATAAACTACCAAGGCATATAAACTACCGAGGTACATAAACTACCGAGGTACATAAACTACCAAGGCACATAAACTACCAAGGCACATAAACTACCACGGTACATAAACTACCAAGGCACATAAACTACCAAGGCATATAAACTACCAAGGTACATAAACTACCAAGGCACATAAACTACCGAGGTACATAAACTACCGAGGCACATAAACTACCAAGGCACATAAACTATCAAGGCACATAAACTACCAAGGTACATAAACTGTCAAGGCACGTAAACTACCAAGGCACATAAACTACCAAGGCATATAAACTACCAAGGCTTATAAACTACCAAGGTACATAAACTGTCAAGGCACATAAACTACCAAGGTACATAAACTGTCAAGGCACGTAAACTACCAAGGCATATAAACTACCAAGGTACATAAACTGCCGAGGTACATAAACTACCAAGGCACATAAACTACCAAGGTACACAAACTACCAAGGCACATAAAGTACCAAGGTACATAAACTACCGAGGTACATAAACTACCACGGTACATAAACTACCAAAGCACATAAACTACCAAGGTACATAAACTTCCAAGGTACATAAACTACCAAGGCACATAAACTACCACGGTTCATAAACTACCAAAGTACATAAACTACCACGGTACATAAACTACCGAGGTACAAAAACTACCAAGGCACATAAACTACTATGGCATATAAACTACCAAGGTACATAAACTACCAAGGCTCATAAACTACCGAGGTACATAAACTACCAAGGCACATAAACTACCAAGGCACATAAACTACCAAGGTACATAAACTTCCAAGGTACATAAACTACCAAGGCACATAAACTACCACGGTACATAAACTACCAAAGTACATAAACTACCACGGTACATAAACTACCAAGGCACATAAACTACCAAGGTACATAAACTACCACGGTACATAAACTACCAAGGTACATAAACTACCAAGGCACATAAACTACCAAGGTACATAAACTACCCCGGTACATAAACTACCAAGGCACATAAACTACCAAGGTACATAAACTACAAAGGTACATAAACTACCAAGGCACATAAACTACCAAGGTACATAAACTACCACGGTTCATAAACTATCAAAGTACATAAACTACCGAGGTACATAAACTACCAAGGCACATAAACTACCAAGGCACATAAACTACCAAGGTACATAAACTACCAAGGTACATAAACTACCAAGGTACATAAACTACCACGGTACATAAACTACCAAGTCACATAAACTACCAAGGTACATAAACTACCAAGGTACATAAACTACCAAGGCACATAAACTACCAAGGTACTTAAACTAACAAGGCACATAAACTACCACGGTACATAAACTACCACGGTACATAAACTACCAAGGCACATAAACTACCAAGGTACATAAACTACCAAGGCACATAAACTACCAAGGTACTTAAACTACCAAGGCACATAAACTACCACGGTACATAAACTACCACGGTACATAAACTACCAAGGTACATAAACTACCAAGGTACATAAACTACCAAGGCACATAAACTACCACGGTACATAAACTGCCAAGGCACTTAAACTACCACGGTACATAAACTACCAAGGTACATAAACTACCAAGGCACAAAAACTACCACGGTACATAAACTGCCAAGGCACATAAACTACCACGGTACATAAACTACCAAGGCACATAAACTGCCACAGTACATAAACTACCAAGGCACATAAACTCCCACGGTACATAAACTACCACGGTACATAAACTACCAAGGCACATAAACTATCACGGTACGTAAACTACCAAGGTACATAAACTACCAAGGCACATAAACTACCGAGGCACATAAACTACCACGGTACATAAACTACCACGGTACATAAACTACGAAGGCACATAAACTACCAAGGCACATAAACTACCACGGTACATAAACTACCACGGTACATAAACTACCAAGGCACATAAACTACCAAGGTACATAAACTACCACGGTACATAAACTACCACGGTACATAAACTACCAAGGCACATAAACTACCAAGGTACATAAACTACCACGGTACATAAACTACCACGGTACATAAACTACCAAGGCACATAAACTACCACGGTACATTAACTACCAAGGCACATAAACTACCACGGTACATAAACTACCACGGTACATAAACTACCAAGGCACATAAACTACCAAGGTACATAAACTACCACGGTACATAAACTACCACGGTACATAAACTACCAAGGCACATAAACTACCACGGTACATTAACTACTAAGGCACATAAACTACCACGGTACATAAACTACCAAGGCACATAAACTACCAAGGTACATTAACTACCAAGGCACATAAACTACCACGGTACATTAACTTCCAAGGCACATAAACTACCACGGTACATTAACTACCAAGGCACATAAACTACCAAGGTACATTACCAAGGCACATAAACTACCACGGTACATAAACTACCACGGTACATAAACTACCAAGGTACATAAACTACCACGGTACATAAACTACCACGGTACATAAACTACCAAGGTACATAAACTACCAAGGTACATTAACTACCAAGGCACATAAACTACCACGGTACATAAACTACCAAGGCACATAAACTACCAAGGTACATTACCAAGGCACATAAACTACCAAGGTACATTAACTACCAAGGTACATTAACTACCACGGTACATAAACTACCACGGTACATAAACTACCAAGGTACATAAACTACCGAGGCACATAAACTACCGAGGTACATAAACTCGTTAGGATTAAGATTTTTATTTAAATAATGGAAGATAGCCGAGTATATAATAAAATATAGGTAAACAATTGACAAGTTTCTATGGATACTTTTAATAACATCATCTTCTAAATTTAGGCCTAACTTATCTATTATTGAACCTATACACAATTCTTCCTTTTAACAAACAGTTTAATTTCCTCTCCATACATTTCCTCTTGGACTCTTTTAATCCAGTATTTTAGAGGATATTTTAAATTACAGGAAACATTGATTTAATTTATAAATTTAAATATCAATATTACTGCATTAATGACTTTAGGTAAGGAAGATTATTAATGTCAGTGACAACAATGTTTCTATCGTATTGGCTAATTATTTTTATTTATCAACCAGTTCCGTCTCTTATCATAAATTTGTAACTACTTCATCATTTTTACGTCAAACCTCGTGACATAAATTAGTTGGATTCTCCTCTCCAGGTATATAACTGAAGACTAATAAATATTGTCGTGAACTATGTAAGTGGCTGTTAATTTCAACTGAGACAATGTACCTCAGCCCTTGACCTTATACAAGACATTGTCTTATTACAAGGAATATGTACGTCAGCTCCGTACACATAATTTAGAAGCGTCTTAAAAAAATGTTTAAGATATTACCACCTTTTTGACTTGCTATATTAAGTGGGAATTTTAACATTGGTATTTGTACATAATATCCTATTCTTCGCAATTTTTTTTAATAAGTTGTTCAGGCAGATCTTCATGCCACACACTTTTAAGCTTCCATGCTTCTCGTATTAACAATTTCCCTCTTATTGTAAGGATAGCAAACCTAATGGATCCAAGCGTTTGGAAATCTCTTTGTCAATATAATTATTAGTCTTTAACAATAATAAATATCTTAACTGACTCTTCTAGTCATTCAATATAAGAGCGGGAAATATAAGAGCGGGAAATGTAAGAGCGGGAAATATAAGAGCGGGAAATGTAAGAGCGGGAAATATAAGAGCGGGAAATGTAAGAGCGGGAAATATAAGAGCGGGAAATCCTGCCATACACAACATGGCCTTAGCTGTTTTTAAGAGAGTGATGCAAGAGTTTCTTCATTATACTCTTTACAAATGAGGCTTAATAATCACTCCCTATTAAATATTTATTAGGCCTACTGAGCTATTATCTACAGAGAGTGCCAATTCTACACTATTCTGTGAAAGCTGTCTAATTGTTTCACTAATCACAACTGTATTTATATTGTTTTTGGCAGCCTATCAACTAAGACTGCTCTTGTTTCCTCTCACTGCCCAGGCGGCCGACATTAATATATACTGTGTCAGACTGAAACCCAGTCCCACCCCAGTCCCACCCGAGACCCACTCCAGTCCCACCCGAGTCCCACCCGAGTCCCAAGTCTTTATTTACTACAAGTACATGTACAAGGTACACAGACCATAGCTGACATCAATGACATACTACTATATAGAAAGCCGCTTGTTATGCTGAGCATTTACGGCAAATTAGGTCAGTTTTATCCCAGGATGCGACCCACACCAATAACTAACTCCCAGGTACCCGTTTTACTGATGAGTGAGCCGTGTGAAGCGAGAGCTTCAGCCACCAGGCCACGGAGCACCTTGCAAGATCATTCCTATCATGTACAGCCGCCTTAAATATAGCTGTACCAGAATTCTTCCCAGCTATCTCCTGGATTATATAAAGGTAGGTACACTACTGAGAGCTTGAAGGTAGGTACACTACTGAGAACTTGAAGGTAGGTACACTACTGAGAGCTTGAGAAGACACATAATTCACATTACTAGGCCGGCTAACTACATTGTTTACACTCTTTAATTTATTTAAAGCCATACCTTTACAATACAACACAATATTGGGCTGCACCCTTCGCGGTAGCCCAGTGGTGAGAGACGTGACTCTCACCTCTGGGGTCCAGGGTTCGAAACCCAGAAGAACTAATAGAAAAAAACATATCAAAATTGTAGGCCAGTGGTGAGAGATGCGACTCTCGCCGCTGGTGTCCGGGGTACGAGAACCGAACGAACTACTTCAAAAATAAAAATACTGCAATGCAGTAGTAAGTGCCAGCTTCTCACCACCGGTGCCCGGTGAAGAGACACGCACAAACTACTGAAAAAAAAATCGAAACTGTAGGCCAGTGGTGAGAGGACCGACTCTCACCGCTGGTGTCCGGGGTACGAGAACCGAACAAACTACTTATTATAATGGAATGACGATGATTCGCCACTACCTCTCCCGTCTTTCGACTCTCCTACCCCTCCTTTCTTCCTGTCTTTCACCCCCTGCCTTCCCTTCCCCACCGCTTAAAAAAAAAAAATTCAATGGAGCCTGTATTAATTTACTAGGTAGAAGCCTGAACTTACCTACAGCCCATGCCACACAACCAGCAATTGTTGGGGCAACAAGTGCCCGAAGGCCCTGGGCCCTAGAGACGCCTGCTGAGGAAGATACGAAGTGAGACGACACTCCCCCTCCCCCCGGGGAGTCACCGCAAGAGAGAAGATGTTACTCTCCACCCGGAGGGCCCAAGAAAGAAGACAGAAAAAAGATGAACGATACCCCCAACCCGGGGGCCACCGCCGGGTCACCATCTGGAGAAGACCCGGGCTGGAAGTACCAGCAAATCCCTAATGAATGAATGAATTTCTCTTCTTAGTCATAATATTGGTTGATCAGTAATTCCATTTTTTTCTCATATGAACAATTTCCCAGCAAACTCTCTCTATGCATTTTATAAAATAATTTGTATGATTCATATCTTGTTTTCAATAGATCTAAATATAGTTGTAGTTTAACATTGTTCACGGTTGTATCATTCATTATTTCCATACACTTATTATAAGCATTAGTTATATTATCTTTCCTTGCATTTATTGATGCTTTTATTGTTTATTGCCCATTAGCTTTAATTTGGTTAGAGCCCGCCATGGTTTATATGTGGATTAGACCATAATCAGTTAATTACCATTGTTTTACACGCAAATTATGCAGTGACACTATGTAATTATTAATTATAAATTACCTTGAATAAATCCAAGCTAAATTTTCTGGCTTAGCATATTATGTAACAAAATTATAAATCCTAGCCCTAACTGGGTTTAACAAAGTGATTAGGTATGATAATTACAAATCCTAGCCTCATTTGGACTTAGTAATTAAACAATTATAATATTAATGACACAATACATGCCCATGCACTCAGCTCCAGGCCCAGACTATTGGAACTCTGTGTTCAGTAAGAACTGAAAGAAACCCCTTTCGCGTGCCCTAAATATGCTATGGAGAAGGACCATAAACACGGGTGAAATCCCACAGTCACTTAACGGATACAGCCCCCCTCCATAAAGGCGGCACTTGTCGAAGACTTTCGGAAAGTCAGTGTAGTATACTACATCTGTATCATGTTTGTCTTCCATTGCAAGACCATACTATAGTGGTCCAGTAGTAGCGAGAGTCAGAAGCGATCTGCTCTGAACCCATGTTACTTTGAATTGTGCAGCTTTTGTGAATCCAAGTGGTCTGCAATCATGCTTATTAGCACTCTTTCAACGATTTTTATGATGTGGGACGCTAGAGCTGTTGAGACCAACAGCTCTAGCGTCCCACATCATAAAAATCGTTGAAAGAGTGCTAATAAGCATGATTGCAGACCACTTGGATTCACAAAAGCTGCACAATTCAAAGCAACATGGGTTCAGAGCAGATCGCTTCTGACTCTCGCTACTACTGGACCACTATAGTATGGTCTTGCAATGGAAGACAAACATGATACAGATGTAGTATACTACACTGACTTTCCGAAAGTCTTCGACAAGTGCGATCACGGTGTAATAGTGCATAAAATACGTGCTAAAGGGATAAATGGTAAAGTTGGCAGATGGATCTTCAACTTTCTAACTATTTGGACATAAAGATTTGTGGTAAACAGAGTTAAATCAGAAGCTGCCATAGTGAACAGTTATGTTCCACAAGGCACTGTACTCTCCCCATCCTGTTCCTCATCCTCATGTCAGACATAGACGGATGTAAACCAGAGCACTGTGTCATACTTTGCAGACGATACTATGATCTGCATGAGAGTGTCATCTATTGAGAACACGGTTAACTTCCAAGAAGATATAAACCAAGCTTCCGAATGGGCAACGAAAAACAATATGATGTTCGATTAAGAAAAATTCCAACTACTCCGTTATGGAAGACTGGATGAGATAAAAACTAAAACTGAGTATACTACAAACTCTATTCATACAATAGAACGGAAAAGAATGTGAAGGACCTGGGAGTGGTAATGTCTGAGGATCTCACTTTCAGAGATCACAACAGTGCCACAATCACACCTGCGAGAAAATGACAGGATGGATAATGAGAATGTTCAAACAAGGGATGCCAAGCCAATGATGATCCTTTTTAAAATCACTTGTTCTCTCTATGCTGAAATACTGCTGTACATTAACATATCCATTCAAGGCAGGTGAAATTGCAGATCTAGAGAATGTACTGAGAATTTACTGCACATTTAAGTTCCGTCAAGCACCTTAATTACTGAGAACGCTTAGAAAGAAGCACTTGACCTGTACTCACTGGGGAGCAGGCAAGAGAGATACATTATAATCTACACTTGGAAAGTCTTAGAAGGAATTGTCCCTATTCTGTACAGAGAAATCACTCTAAACGAAAGCAAAAGACTGGGCAGGCGGTGCAAAATACCCTAAATGAAAAGATGGGTGTCATTAGTACATTAAGAGAAAACACAATAAGCGTCCGGGGCCCAAGACTGTTCAACAGCCTCCCATCAGCCATAAGGGGATTTACCAAAAGACTCCTGGCTGCCTACAAGAGAGAGCTGGACAGATAAAGTTGGTACCGGATCAGCTGGGCTGTGGTTCGTATGTTGGACTATATGCGACCAGCAGTATCAGCCTGGTTGATCAGGCCATGATCCACCGGGAGGCCTGGTCATGGACCGGACCGCGGGAGCGTTGATACCCGGAATGCCCTCCAGATAGACTCCAGATAATACACATTAATATTAAGTTTATTGTGACCAATCTCTTTCCAGTCACACAATGTTCATTATTATATTATTAAGTCTTGTAGACACAAACTACAAACACACTGATCTATTTAAATTACTTGATCCCAACTGATCATTTCAGGTTCATGAAGGACCAGTGACTTTGTAAGTAATTATGTGAGTGAATTTTACAAGTACAATCCTAAATTAACCTCTCACCCATATTACTGATGACAACTCTGGCACCTCTAAAACAAAATATACTTATACAGGAGAACCTCGGAGACATGTGGGGCTTCAACAACAATGGGTCACCATCTCAGCTCCCCAACTCATACAATAGGTCACCATCTCAGCTCCCCAACTCATACAATAGGTCACCATCTCAGCTCCCCAACTCATACAATAGGTCACCATCTCAGCTCCCCAACTCATACAATAGGTCACCATCTCAGCTCCCCAACTCATACAATAGGTCACCATCTCAGCTCCCCAACTCATACAATAGGTCACCATCTCAGCTCCCCAACTCATACAATGGGTCACCATCTCAGCTCCCCAACTCATACAATGGGTCACCATCTCAGCTCCCCAACTCATACAATGGGTCACCATCTCAGCTCCCCAACTCATACAATGGGTCACCATCTCAGCTCCCCAACTCATACAATGGGTCACCATCTCAGCTCCCCAACTCATACAATGGGTCACCATCTCAGCTCCCCAACTCATACAATGGGTCACCATCTCAGCTCCCCAACTCATACAATAGGTCACCATCTCAGCTCCCCAACTCATACAATGGGTCACCATCTCAGCTCCCCAACTCATACAATGGGTCACCATCTCAGCTCCCCAACTCATACAATGGGTCACCATCTCAGCTCCCCAACTCATACAATGGGTCACCATCTCAGCTCCCCAACTCATACAATGGGTCACCATCTCAGCTCCCCAACTCATACAATAGGTCACCATCTCAGCTCCCCAACTCATACAATGGGTCACCATCTCAGCTCCCCAACTCATACAATGGGTCACCATCTCAGCTCCCCAACTCATACAATAGGTCACCATCTCAGCTCCCCAACTCATACAATGGGTCACCATCTCAGCTCCCCAACTCATACAATAGGTCACCATCTCAGCTCCCCAACTCATACAATAGGTCACCATCTCAGCTCCCCAACTCATACAATAGGTCACCATCTCAGCTCCCCAACTCATACATCACGACTTACATTATGAATATATAGCTCTTGAATAATTACTAGAGAAAAATTAAGCTAGTCAACTGGTAAATTACGTGTGGACAGAATGAAAGTTATTATTGACTCTGACCTGATTAAAGTAATCTCTTGTGCATTAATCATTATATTTTTAATTTATCAAATTATGATCTTGTTGCCATAACCTAACGCCTCCCTATATGCAGGTACACTAATATTGGTCAATAACTACCTGCCTTGCCTGTGACGTAGTGTTATGCCACATAAACGGAGGCGAATATAAATTATTGCAGTACACGCTGTGGTCAGTTCTTCATCCCATTAACACCGTATCTCGTTTTCATCCTTGTCAGCCTAATTATGACTGTTTCACTATATATATCTCGGCACTTCCAGATACCCTTTTACTTCCTTTATCCGGTCATTCTAAATTTTGGTTGATAATATTTGTATCAGTCCCGATGACCTGCGATTAATTAACACTTCTCATTAGTATAATATACACAGGACGCCATATTCTGGCTTCATTTCCTTCTTTATACATTGTACATTTATATAAATTCAGTATCGACACCATGCCCAGCCCTTCTAGGGCAGGGTAGGTGCCTGAGCCCGAGCCTTTAGCTCATAAGACTGTCATTTCCATTAGCCCCCTTGGGGCGGGGATGGTAGAACAGAGAGGCCTAGCTTGTGGCTAGGCCTGGGGACAGTTGGTCCCAAAGATGAGGAGGTACTTGTGCCTCCTCCCATGGGAGACTTAGGTCTCAGACACTCCCTAAAGAGGGAGCCAAGGCCGGGCCACCACTTGGAAAAGGCCCGGGCTGGGAGAATACCGGCTAATCTTTAATAATAATAATAATAATAAATAAATTCAGTAATACATTTTCCTTATCAGAATATTAAATTCTTCTAAAGTACGCCAGTTACATTTTACTTAACTGATTACAACAAAACAGAATATAGGTTCTCTTGTGACTTAATACCTTTCAAAATTCGCATTTTAGTTATACACACCCACACTAAGTTATATAAATACTATTATCCCCATTAATTCTTACAGACATTGTGAAGGCTTACTCAGCCCTGTAACAACTTCAGACAGTATTACCAAGGCTGGCTCCTCCTCAGGAAAATTAATGAATAGAAAAAGAAATAATAACAGACAAACATAAACACTTAATTATACAGAAAATATAAAATATAAAACACTTAAATATGAAATATTAATCCTACATTAAAGAAAATGAAAAATGAAAAATATAAATGATAACTGAATTCAACGCTAATATTAAACTTGAGTGTCTGGTGTTGGTGACACTGTGTTGTTGAAATCGTAGCCGTTGCCGATGATGAGGGGGGGGGTCGCAGGTGTTGGTTACAACCCACTGGCTAGTTCTTCACAATATAGCCTTGAGTATTCTATCCCGATGACAGGAAAGCAGGTTCTTTACCGCTGCAATGATGAGGGGTTACGTCCTGCAATTTCATACAGGTGCACAGGTAATTAAATCCAAAAAGGGGAAGTCTCAGGACGTTAGTCCATCTCCATCAGTTCTGCTCGTTGATTGGCAGGTGACCCTCTCTGTCATCCAAGCTGGAAAGATAGACAGGTTACCCACTGCTTAAGAAATCACTCTCCATGATAAGTACAATACCTAAAAGATGTGGTGATTATTACAACAGTCAACTTAGAGCAAGACTGAAAGGACTAAGTTTATTATTGGTCAAAAGTGAAGCTTTTAACCAATAAATCCACTAGAATACAAGGCAGGCATGTACTTACAGTAGTGCTGGGAGCTGTGAGTCTAGTGATTACTGTTTGGACCGTAGCCCCACACGTCACCTTTCGGGGGGGGGAAGAAGGAGGGGAAGGGATAGTGGGAGTTAGACTGACCCTACCTTAACAAGCAGCCGGCAGTCAAACTATCACTTTCGGGGTGGGGGAAAAAAGGCGGGAATAGCGGGAGCTTGACTTACCCTACCTTAACAAGTAGCCGGCAATGAAAGTATTGTTACTGTATACTCCATCGCTACTCCTATCTATTGAACTTTTCCCTCACACTCCCCCATACCAAGACTTATAGTCAAGGAGTATAAGAAGAATAGGCGAGGAAAAAGTTCTAACATGTGGAAGTCGCGTAAGGCAACAAATCTACTGGCTGTCACGACTTAACCAGTCAGAGAAATAATTGGAGGAACCATTGATATACACAAAATGGAACTTAAAAGCCTGGAGTGCCAATGTCCACCTCAAGAGGCGACTGTTGGTTCCCTTAAAAGTTTCTAGGTATATCAAAGGTTTGTGGTCCGTTTCTAAAATGAATTCTTTTCCCAGCAAATAAAATTTAAGTTTGGAGATACCCCACACAAGGGCCAAACATTCCTTTTCTATGGTGGATTATCTCGTTTCTGTGGGAAGGAGTTTCCGGCTTGGGAAACATACAGGGAAGGGAGTACCATCATGGTATTGTAGTAACACTGCACCTAAGCCAGTATTGGAGGCATCAGTTCTTAAACAAAATGTTTTATTAATATCTGGAATCTTAAGTATAGGGTCTTTCGAAAAGATACTTTTAATCTCATTAAACATTTCCCGAGCTATGTCGGAAAGTTCAAGAGGTTCCTTCACAGACTTTTTAAGGAAGTCGGATAAGATGCCTGTAAGATCATTAAGGTTTGGGATAAACCGTGCATAAAAATTTACAGAACCAAGAAAGCTACGCATAAGCTTCTTGGTTTTGGGGAATTTAAATTCTAATAAAGCTTTGATCTTACTGGGGAGAGGCTGCAAAGAGTTATTAGAAAGTATCAGTCCAAGATATCTAATCTTGTTATACCCAAGGAAGCATTTCTTCGGCTTGGCAGTGAGGCCATGTGAGCGTAACCTACGCAAAGCTGATGTTAATGTTTGGATATGTTCGCCCCACGTGGATGTCATTACGTAAATGTTATCAAAATAAACTGAAACATTTGGCATATTACCCAAGACCTTTCTCATCAGTCTCACGTAGGTAGCACAGGCAGTTACCAAACCGAAGGGCATAGTTCTATACTGCATCAGTCCTTGGTGTGTAGGAAAAGCGGTGTACTGCTTAGAAGAAGGATCTAACATGATATGCCTGCGCAATATCAATCTCTGAAAAGAAGGAAGCGTCATAAAATTTGTGTAGATCGCTATCTATTAAGGGCATAGGCTCTGCATCCCACCGAGTTATAGCATTAAGGCCTATAAAGTCAATAGCAAGTCTATATGAATTATCCTCCTTCTTAACCATGACTACTGGTGAACAATATGCAGATACTGAAGGTTCAATGATCTTTAGTTTTAATAATTTGTCTACCTCTCGGTCAAATGCATCCCTAAGGTGAACTGGAACTGGGTATAATTTTCGTTTGATAGGATTGTCCGTCACTAAGTCAATCTTATGGACTACCGTGGAGGTAACACCTGGAATATCAGTAAAGACGTCTGAAAAGTTACTCACACATTGAAGTAGTTCATGTCTCTTATGGTCATCCAAAGATTCATTAATATTAATGTTGGTTGCGTCCGAGTGGTCAAGAGTCACCAAGTCATGTAGTTCTTCATCATAGTCTAAGTTAGAGGTGTCAATTACGCACACCTTACATTCTTCAGTTGTTTTATCAAGTTCGTGTGGAAAAACTAAGTCAAAGTTATTAAGGCAGTTAACTTAATTTCTTCGGTAATATTTCTTAAGGATGCTGATATGATAAAGCTTAGGTTTCCCCTTGACTTCTATGAGGTAGTCAACTTTCCCACAAATTTTCAATACTTTATATGGGCCTATCCATGCTACTAATAATTTATTTGACTTGAAGGGCAAAAGTACCAGAACTTCATCCCCTACTTTAAAACTTCTCTGACTTTTGGAATCAAAATAGGTTTTGTACTGGTCCATTGACAAGCTTAGGTTTTTCGAAACTATGTCAGAGGTCTCCTCAAGTTTGGATCTAAGGTCAAGGAGAAACTGGCAAGAAGACTGAACCTCAGCACTCACCTCCTCATTAGTCCATAAGTCATGAAGGATGGACAATGGGCCTCTGGCCTGTCTACCATAGAGAAGTTCAAAAGGTGAAAACCCCAAAGAGTCACTGGGAACTTCCCTCATGGCAAACAAAGCACAGGGTAGGTAACGATGCCACTCCTTAGGTTTAAGGGAGCAAAGTTTCCTTAAAATGGACTTGAGAATCGAATGCTGGCGCTCAATCCTCCCATTACAGCTGGGATGATAGGGTGTGGTGAAGAGAGGCTTCACTCCCAGAAGTTGGTGTAGATGTTGCATTAAGTCAGATGTGAATTGTGTCCCACGGTCAGACAAAATTTCTCTAGGAATGCCCACTCTGGAGAAGATGGACAAAAATGCTTCAGGCACCTCTGTAGTAGTTATGGTCATTAAGGGTATGGCTTCAGGGAAACTCGAAGTATAATCAATTAATGTTAATATATATCTATGTCCCCCAGATGAAAGTGGAGATAAAGGACCAACGATGTCAAAGGCTACTCTTTCAAAAGGTACCGTAAAGACGCATTTTGACCATAGGTACTCGCCTGGTACCTCGGGAGGATGACAGTTGGCAAACTTTACACGATCTACAATAGGTAGTGACATCTGAGGACATTTTTGGCCAAAAATAGGTTTCCCTAATTTTATTTAAGGTTTTACGGTGCGAGAAATGTACTGCCACTGGCAGGTCATGAGCCATTTTAAGAACAGTCTCTCTGCATTGACTTGGAAAACTAAGAGGGAATAGCCTATCTCATCTGAATTTAATTTGAATACTGACTTGTACAAGATACCTTTTTTATATTCAAATTTATATGAAAAGTTTTTTCTTTGGATAACTTGATTTTGTTTAGCGGCATTATGGCAATTCTGAAGAGAAGGGCAATTACGTTGTAAATTGACAAAGGAGTCTTTCGATATATCTAAAGGCTTAAAGTCAGGGAAAACCATAGGATGGATAGTAGGAGAAGCCTGGGCTTTGGTCTGAGCCCTAGTCAAGACATTTATGGTATCGGAGGCGATATCTTCACTTTCATCTAACAAGTGAACCGGTGATCCTACTACCTCGCTTTCGAGAGTAGCATCACTGGTTTTTAATCCCACATGAATATCACGAGATATTGTCTCATCTGAACTTTCGAGGGGCTTCTCTGACTCTACAGGAAGAGATCCGGAAAAGCTTATGTCCATCTTAGGTGATGATAGGTCAACCTCAGAAGGAAGAATGGCACCTTTTACATTACCTATTAGTACGGAGCAAGAAGTGATGGGAGTTAGTACGGCTTCAGACCAACCTGTGAACCATTTAGACCTAATGTAACAACGGATGGTAGGAAAAGTGTCTGTACGGCCCAAGTAGTCTGAAAGTATAGCAGAGGAATGAGTTTCTTTAAGATTAGGGAACAGCTTATCAGAAATGACTATACATGTGCATCCAGTGTCTCGTAAAATGGTAGATACATTAAGTCCATTAACTGTTCCTGAACAGAAGGGTGCTTGGTCATTACAGTCTTTAAAACATCTTCCAACTTTTTGGACCTTCTTAGAAGGACAATCTGGACGTTTATGTCCCTTAACACCACACAAATGACAAACAGGAATAAAAGAGGTCACTTTACTTTCCACTAGAGGCTTTGATTTCTTAAGGTCTGATGAACCCTTGCCCTTAGGGTTCGATCCCTTTAGGTCTTTATAGGAATTGTGAGCCTCAGCATACAGGTCAGCAGCCTCAGCAACTTCCTCAGCTTTAATCAGGTTACGTTCTCTGATGAATGTTCGTATCTGGTGAGGAAGAGCTGTCAGGAACTGGTCAGCAACCATGAAGTCTCTAATAGATTCATAACTGCGATCAATTCCTGAACTCTCTATCCAAAAGTCGAACAAACGAAAGAGTGTTACCTGTAACTGCTGAAAGTTCTGGCCAGGCTGTAAGGTGGCATACCTGAAATCTTTCCTGTAAGAATTGGTGGTTTTTTATATGCTTTAAGGATCGCCTTCTTCAGTAGGTTATAATTACATATGATATCCTGTGACAAAGTTGCATAGATATTCAAAGCGGTACCAGAAAATAACATTCCTAACCTAGTAGCCCAGGTGTCAGCAGGCCATTCACAGAGGGTAGCGGTATTTTCAAACCTGATAATGTATGAAGTTATGTCTTCCCCCTCTGTGAAGGGAGGTAAGTTAGGTGTTGGAATATGTGCACTAGCTGCACGTTGTTCCATTACTCCTTCATCTAATTGCTGTTGTGAGAAAGTTAACTTTTTATTCTCTAATTCAAGGCGAGCTTGTTCGAGCTCGTGATCCTTTTCTCTCTCCCTTAACTCATATTCTCTATCCTTCGCTCTTTCCTCAAGTTCCCGTATTTTAGCCTGTTCCTCACGTTCTCTAGCTCTTTCTTCACGATAAAGTCTATCACACTCCTTTTTGTCTTCTCTTTCTCTTTCTAACCGTCTTTCTTGGATTTCTCTCTCAATTCTCTCTCTCTCCTTTTTCTCCTGTCTTTCAAGGTTCTCTTTCTCCTTTCATTTTTCTCTTCTCTTTCCCTTTCTGTCTCTCTTCTCTCTCAATTCTCTCTCTTTCAAGTCTTTCCTGGATCTTAGCACTAATGAAAGATTCTAAATTTTTCCCTTTTATTCCTAACTTACTTCCAGCGTTCATCCAAAACTGGTATTCCTCCATATCTGCAAGAATAACTTAAACTACCAGGGGAAAATGAAATGGGTATTTACGAAAACGGAGGGTTCAATTCTTGCTCCACTCAAACTGTAAATAAACCAGAGGGCTCGATCCCTGTTTCAATTAAACAATATGTATTAATGAAAACGAAGGGTTCTATGCCGGCTCCGGGCAAACAGTAAGTAGAATGGGGTCCCTTGATCATCCAATCTTCTCACCAACAAATCAAGAGTGTCCTATGACAGTTCCCTTGATATAATAAAGAGCTCAATGAAACAAATTGTCACTGGAAAATCTCGGGTCCCTAGAGTCTAATCCTCCAAAGTGTTTCAAGCTCACACAAAAATAGATGACAGAATTAGCTAGTATTCCTCCCTTGACTTGACTTACAATAAATTGAGACTATAACAATCACCAAATCTTTTAAATACCTGTACAGTAGTCCTACCATAGAGAATGATTACTCATGGCTGGTGGTAACCGTCTGTGGTATGCGGCGTTGAAGTTCCAATGGTAGATTCGAGATGGAATTGAATCTTGATTCAGTAGAGTTGATCCTGGCAAGGTCGCCACTTGTGAAGGCTTACTCAGCCCTGTAACAACTTCAGACAGTATTACCCAGGCTGGCTCCTCATCAGGAAAATTAATGAATAGAAAAAGAAATAATAACAGACAAACATAAACACTTTATTATATAGAAAATATAAAACACTTAAATATGAAATATTAATCCTACATTAAAGAAAATGAAAAATGAAAAATATAAATGATAACTGAATTCAAAGCTAATAATATTGTTGCAGTAATAACACCAGGAGGCAGCTCTGATGAAAACTCACACTCACACGAGCTTTTAAATCTCTGCACAAAATTCAATTTAAACCAGCAAATAATAGAGCCTACTAGACTGGAGAATACACTAGACCTCATCTTCACTAACAATGATGATCTGATAAGAAATGTCACCATATCAAAAACAATATACTCAGATCACAACATAATTGAGGTTCAGACATGTTTGCGCGGAGCCCCAGACCGACAAAATGAGACTAGTCACGAGGGAGCATTCACCAAATTCAACTTCAATAACAAAAACATAAAGTGGGACCAAGTAAACCAAGTCCTAACCGATATAAGCTGGGAAGATATACTAAGCAACACAGACCCCAACTTATGCCTAGAACAGATTAACTCGGTGGCACTCGATGTATGCACAAGGCTTATTCCTCTAAGAAAAAGGAGGAGTAGATGTAAAATAGAAAGAGACAGGCGCTCCCTTTACAGGCGACGGAAAAGAATAACAGAGCGGCTAAAAGAGGTCAATATATCTGAAATGCGTAGGGAGACACTGGTCAGAGAAATAGCAAGCATCGAACTTAAGCTAAAAGAATCCTTTAGGAGTCAGGAATCGCGGGAAGAACTAAAAGCCATAAATGAAATCGAAAGAAACCCAAAGTATTTCTTCTCCTATGCCAAATCAAAATCGAGAACAACGTCCAGTATTGGGCCCCTACTTAAACAAGATGGGTCCTACACAGATGACAGCAAGGAAATGAGTGAGCTACTCAAGTCCCAATATGACTCAGTTTTTAGCAAGCCGCTAACCAGACTGAGAGTCGAAGATCAAAATGAATTTTTTATGAGAGAGCCACAAAATTTGATTAACACAAGCCTATCCGATGTTATCCTGACGCCAAATGACTTCGAACAAGCGATAAATGACATGCCCATGCACTCTGCCCCAGGGCCAGACTCATGGAACTCTGTGTTCATCAAGAACTGCAAGAAGCCCCTATCACGAGCCTTTTCCATCCTATGGAGAGGGAGCATGGACACGGGGGTCGTCCCACAGTTACTAAAAACAACAGACATAGCCCCACTCCACAAAGGGGGCAGTAAAGCAACAGCAAAGAACTACAGACCAATAGCACTAACATCCCATATAAAAATCTTTGAAAGGGTCCTAAGAAGCAAGATCACCACCCATCTAGAAACCCACCAGTTACACAACCCAGGGCAACATGGGTTTAGAACAGGTCGCTCCTGTCTGTCTCAACTATTGGATCACTACGACAAGGTCCTAAATGCACTAGAAGACAAAAAGAATGCAGATGTAATATATACAGACTTTGCAAAAGCCTTCGACAAGTGTGACCATGGCGTAATAGCGCACAAAATGCGTGCTAAAGGAATAACAGGAAAAGTCGATCGATGGATCTATAATTTCCTCACTGACAGAACACAGAGAGTAGTCGTCAACAGAGTAAAGTCCGAGGCAGCTACGGTGAAAAGCTCTGTTCCACAAGGCACAGTACTAGCTCCCATCTTGTTCCTCATCCTCATATCCGACATAGACAAGGATGTCAGCCACAGCACCGTGTCTTCCTTTGCAGATGACACCCGAATCTGCATGACAGTGTCTTCCATTGCAGACACTGCAAGGCTCCAGGCGGACATCAACCAAATCTTTCAGTGGGCTGCAGAAAACAATATGAAGTTCAACGATGAGAAATTTCAATTACTCAGATATGGTAAACATGAGGAAATTAAATCTTCATCAGAGTACAAAACAAATTCTGGCCACAAAATAGAGCGAAACACCAACGTCAAAGACCTGGGAGTGATCATGTCGGAGGATGTCACCTTCAAGGACCATAATATTGTATCAATCGCATCTGCTAGAAAAATGACAGGATGGATAATGAGAACCTTCAAAACTAGGGAGGCCAAGCCCATGATGACACTCTTCAGGTCACTTGTTCTATCTAGGCTGGAATATTGCTGCACACTAACAGCACCTTTCAAGGCAGGTGAAATTGCCGTCCTAGAAAATGTACAGAGAACTTTCACGGCGCGCATAACGGAGATAAAACATCTCAATTACTGGGAGCGCTTGAGGTTCCTAAACCTGTATTCCCTGGAACGCAGGAGGGAGAGATACATGATTATTACACCTGGAAAATCCTAGAGGGACTAGTACCGAACTTTCACACGAAAATCACTCACAACGAAAGCAAAAGACTTGGCAGACGATGCACCATCCCCCCAATGAAAAGCAGGGGTGTCACAAGCACGTTAAGAGACCATACAATAAGTGTCAGGGGCCCGAGACTGTTCAACTGCCTCCCAGCATACATGAGGGGGATTACCAACAGACCCCTGGCAGTCTTCAAGCTGGCACTGGACAAACACCTAAAGTCAGTTCCTGATCAGCCGGGCTGTGGCTCGTACGTTGGTTTGCGTGCAGCCAGCAGCAACAGCCTGGTTGATCAGCCTCTGATCCACCAGGAGGCCTGGTCACAGACCGGGCCGCGGGGGCGTTGACCCCCGGAACTCTCTCCAGGTAAACTCCAGGTAAACGCTAATATAAAACTTGAGTGTCTGGTGTTGGTGACACTGCTTGTTGAAATCGTAGCCGTTGCCGATGATGGGGGGGGGTCGCAGGTGTTGGTTACAACCCACTGGCTAGTTCTTCACAATATAGCCTTGAGTATTCTATCCCGATGACAGGAAAGCAGGTTCTTTACCGCTGCAATGATGAGGGGTTACATCCTGCAATTTCATACAGGTGCACAGGTAATTAAATCCAAAAAGGGGAAGTCTCAGGACGTTAGTCCATCTCCATCAGTTCTGCTCGTTGATTGGCAGGTGACCCTCTCTGTCATCCAAGCTGGAAAGATAGACAGGTTACCCACTGCTTAAGAAATCACTCTCCATGATAAGTACAATACCTAAAAGATGTGGTGATTATTACAACAGTCAACTTAGAGCAAGACTGAAAGGACTAAGTTTATTATTGGTCAAAAGTGAAGCTTTTAATCAATAATCCACTAGAATACAAGTAGTGCTGGGAGCTGTGAGTCTAGTGATTACTGTTTGGACCGGAGCCCCACACGTCACCTTTCGGGGGGGGGGGAGGAAGAGAAGGGATAGCGGGAGCTAGACTGACCCTACCTTAACAAGCAGCCGGCAGTCAAACTATCACTTTCGGGGTGGAGGAAAAAAGGCGGGAATAGCGGGAGCTGACTTACCCTACCTATCTATTGAACTTTTCCCTCACAGACAAATTACAGGAAAATTATCAATAATTTCCACCAGGATGGTGAGTTATCTTTGTTTGCAGTAACTTAACATTCTGAATCTGAATGAGATAGATGCCGTTAAATGTTCTTTTAGTACTACGATGTGACTCTCCTGATCATCTATCAAAGAGTCATATTTATTATAATATTGTACCATCTGCCCAGTTTTTTTTACTTTCGTAGGGAGTGATTTCTGTGTGCTGATTAGGAACCAGTTCCTCAAGGATTTCCAGGTGTAGATTATGATATATTTCTTTCGCCTGCGCACCAGTGAGTACAAGTCAAGTGCTTCCAACTGTTCCCAAGAGTTAAGGTTTTTGATGGAACTGGTAGGTGCAGGTGTGATCTACGATTTCACCTGCCTTGAATGGAGATGTAGTGTACAGCAGTTATTCCAGGAAAGAGAGAACAAGTGATATAAAAAGGATCATCATTGGCTTGGTATCCGTTGTTTTGAAGGTTCTCATTATCCATCATGTCATTTTCCTAACAGATGTGATAGTGACACTGTTGTGATCCTTGAAAGTTAGATCCTCTGACATTACCACTCCCAGGTCACTCACAGGAAGAGCCCACGATTTATGAAACAGGACAAGGAAAGACTTTGTCTTCATATAAAACGAATATATATGCAGGTACGAGCACATAAACTACATCACCATGATCAAATTTGTCTCTTCGAGAAAGTGAATAAAAGAGTTGACGACAGATGATAGTCGTCGTGCAGGAGGAAGTCAACGGTGAACAGGTGTTGTTTCCGTTCACGGAGACGACCAGGAAGAGCGTAGAGAGGAAAAGAAGTGATGATGTGGGGGGAATAGTAACAAAGTCACGAATGCTAATGTGAGTAGCAGACCCAAACACAAAAGATTTACGACTGCCACTAAAGTTGTCGGTGTAGTTTTATTACAAGCCAAGTTCTTTCATTCTTTGGTCAATAAGAATTCTGTACTTATTTAATCATATTTATGTGTAAGTAAGCAGAATAATCACAGTGCATAAATAGTGAATGTCCAAGAGCTTAGATGTATGTAGGTATATATAGTGTGTGGAGTGTACTGTTCTACATGCTGTGACATACACTTGAATGGCTGATTACAGCACTAACAAAAGCAATAAGTCATGAGGCTGTTTCAAAACTGGCTAAAGACACAGACATGTATGTGTCATTACAACAACAAGTCATAAAGCTCTACATGGGTCATGTCTGGAGACACAGACATGTATGTGTCATTACAACAACAAGTCATAAAGCTCTACATGGGTCATGTCTGGAGACACAGACATGTATGTGTCATTACAACAACAAGTCATAAAGCTCTACATGGGTCATGTCTGGAGACACAGACATGTATGTGTCATTACAACAACAAGTCATAAAGCTCTACATGGGTCATGTCTGGAGACACAGACATGTATGTGTCATTACAACAACAAGTCATAAAGCTCTACATGGGTCATGTCTGGAGACACAGACATGTATGTGTCATTACAACAACAAGTCATAAAGCTCTACATGGGTCATGTCTGGAGACACAGACATGTATGTGTCATTACAACAATACATAAATGGAAACCTTATAATATAATTGACGTCACTTGGATACACTTAGAGAAGAGTAAGACGAAGACTTGCAAAAAATATTGAAACAACGACCATGATAACGACGACCATGATGACGATGACCATGATAACGACGACCATGATGGTCATAATGACGATCATGATGACGACCATGATGACCATGATGACCATGATTACTTCAGTGGAGACGATGACCATGATGACCATGATGACGATGGCCATGATGACGATCATGATGACGATGACCATGATGACCATGATTACTTCAGTGGGAGGCAATGACCATGATGACGACCATGATGACAGCCATGATAACGAAAATGATAACAATGACGATGACTACCATGATAACGACCATGACTATGACGATCGTGACGACCATGATGACAACCATGAGGAAGACGACAATGATAACGACCATGATAATGATTATGCTGATTATGACCATAATGACATAATTACGACCATGACGACCATGAGGATTATTAATAGTGCACAAAATACGTGCTAAAGGAATAACTTGAAAACTGGGCAGATTGAACTTGAACCGAACACAAAGAGTAGTGGTCAACAGAGTTAAATCGGAGGCTGCCATAGTGAAGAGCTCTGTTCCACAAGGCACAGTACTCGCCCCCATCCTGTTCCTCATCCTCATATCAGACATAGAGATGTAAACCATAGCACGGTACAAGGATCTGCATGAGAGTGTCATCCACTGAGGACGTGTTTAACCTCAAAGAAGATATTAACAAAGTTTTCCAGTGGGCAACGGAAAACAATATGATGTTCAATGAAGACAAATTCCAACTACTCCGTTGTGGAAGACTGGAGGAGATAATAGCTAGGACTGAGTATACTATAAACTCTATTCATACAACAGAACGGAAAAGTAATGTGAAGGATCTGGGAGTGGTAATGTCTGATGATCTCACTTTCAAGGATCACAAAAGTGCCACAGTCACATCTGCGAAGACAATAATAGGATGGATAATGAGAAGTTCAAAACAAGAAATGCCAAGCCAGTGATGATTTTTTTTAGATCACTTGTTCTCTCTAGGCTGGAACACTGCTGTACATTAACATCTTTGTTCAAAGCAGGTGAAATTGCAGATCTAGAGAATGTATAGAGAACCTTTACTGCACGTACAAGTTCTCTCAAACACCTCAGCTACTGGGGACGCTTGGAAGCACTTGACTTGTACTCCCTAGAACGCAGGAGACAGAGATGTATCGTACTCTACAATTGGAAAATCCTAGAGGAACTTGTCCCTAACCTACACACAGAAATCACTCCCTACGAAAGTAAAACATTGTGCAGGCGATGACAAATACCCTTAATGAAAGTAAGGGCACAGTAAGTGTCCGGGTCCCAAGACTGTTCAACAGCCTACCACCAGGCATAAGGGAAATTACCAATAGGCTAGTGGCTGCCTTCAGGAGTGAGCTGTGATGATAATAATGGTCATGATGACCAAGATGATAACGATCATGATGAAGACGACCATGTTGATGACGAACATGACGATCATGATTATGACGACCCCAATGATGACCATAATGACGACCATGATGACCATGATCATGACGACCCCAGTGATGACTATAATGACGACCATGATGACGACCATGATTATGACGTCCATAATGACTATGATGACAACCATGATGACAACCCTGATGATGACGACCATGATGAAGACGGCCATAATAATGACCTTGATGACGACCATGATGACCATGATCGTCATGACGGCGACTATCACCATGATGACGATGACTATGATGACCATAATTATGACGACCATGATGACGACCTAAGCTACAGCATAGGCGACGTCAATAACCTTATCCTGGTTGTTTATCCTGCTTTTTTATCCTGAGTGTTTATCATGGTCGTTTATCCTGGTTTATTCTGGTTGTTTATCCTGGTTGTTTATCCTGGTTCTTTACCCTGATTGTTTACCCTGGTTGTTTACCCTGGTTGTTTACCCTGGTTGTTTATCCTGATTGTTTATCCTGGTTGGTTATCCTGGTTTTTACCCTGGTTGTTTATCCTGGTTTTTACCCTGGTTGTTTACCCTGGGTGCTTATCCTGGTTGTTTATCCTGATTGCTTATCCTGGTTGGTTATCCTGATTGTTTATCCTGGTTGTTTATCCTGGTTGTTTATCCTGATTGTTTATCCTGGTTGTTTCTACTGGTTGTTTACCCTGTGTTTTTATCCTGGATGTTTACTCTGTGTGTTTATCCTGGTTTATCCTGGTTGTTTATCCTGGTTTATCCTGGTTGTTTATCCTGGTTGTTTATTCTGAGTGTGGAGAAATTTTTTATCCAACTCTCAGGGGGATAGACACCCCTTGGGAACAGTGACGTCCCCTGGAGACACTGACACTCCCTGTGGACAGTGACGCTCCCAGGGGACAGTGACGCCCCCTGGGGACAGTGACGACACCTAGGGACAGTGACGCCCCTGGTGACAGTGACACCCCTGGGAACAGTGGCCCTCCTGGGGATAGTAACGTCCCCTGGAAAGAGTGACCCCGCTGGGGACAGTGACGCCCTCTGGGGACAGTGACGCTCCCTAGGGACAATGACGCCCCCTGGGGACAGTGACACCCCCTGGGAACAGTGACCCCCCTAGGGACAGTGACGCCTCCTTGGAGCAGTGACACCTCCTGGGGACAGTGACGCTCCCAGGGGACAGTGACGCTCCTTGGGGACAGTGACGCTCCCTAAGGACAGTGACGCCCCCTGGGGACAATGACGCCCCCTGAGGACAGTAACGCCACCTAGGGACAGTGACGCCCCCTGGGGCAGTGACGCCCCCTGTGGACAGTAACGCCACCTGGGGACAATGATGCCCCCTGGGGCAGTGGTGCCCCCTGCGGACAGTGACCCCTGGAGGGTGCTCAGATCCCTGGCTCTACTTTCCCATACACTGAGAATGAAAGGGGTCATGACCTTTGCACCAGCAGAGATAAATTAGCATATTCCAGAATGACCTTTCGTCTCAAGACGTGTGTCTGATCCAGCAAAATCAGACATCCTCTAATGGGATTACATACTCAAAGTTGAGGTAAAGCGACACACCAGACATACACGTATACAACACTAGTTACACTCTATGGGAGAGTTAATGAACAGACTTTTGTCTGAGAATATGGCGATATCCTCAGACTGGGATTCTGAAAATATATCCTTGGGTACTCTAGAAACACCCATATTCATAATAACCTCCAACCCGCATCACAGACTGAAGGAATCAGCCTATTCTGATTGTGAGAGAACTGGCACCTAGCGTTTGTTTACCCCAGGTCAGCAGGTATCCGTCCATAAATGAGGGCGGGAGGTAGCAACAGCATTGATTCGTGATTCAAGATTGCGATTCGACGAATCAGTGTGTGACGAGATGGCCGGATGACGAAGGGGCTGGGTGACCAGGGGGCTGGGTGACCAGGGGGCTGGGTGACCAGGGGGTCGGGTGACCAGGGATCCGGGTGACCAGGGGGCCGGGTGACCAGGGGGGCCGGGTGACCAGGTGGCCGGGTGACCAGGTGGCCGGGTGACCAGGTGGCCGGGTGCTCTACCCGGCCACCCGACGTAAAAATATTCGTGGCCAATGTCTCGTGTGTTTTCCCTGTTGTGGCGCATCAAAGATCTCCAGAAATATTAAATGTTCTTCCTGACCTGAATAGATACGGACAATACGGACTTGTTAACGGGTGTATCAAGCCACATGAGAGTGAGTGTTTATCCAGGTTGTTTATCCTGGTTGTTTATCCAGGTTGTTTATCCTGGTTGTTTATCTGGGGTGTTTATCCTGAGTGTGTATCCTGGTTGTTTATGCTGGGTATTTATCCTGGGTGTTTATCCTGGGTGTTTATCCTGGACGTTTATCTTTAGTGTTTATGTGGAAATTTATTTGGTCCCTAAAATTCCACAGGACAGATCCAGCATGGCCGTACGGGACGGCTGAGCTGGATGGCCCTTATACCCCACCCAAACAGGGAAGCATTCTCTTGTCGGCGATGGATTCTTGGTAGGCATGTATTTAATTTATAGATTTACTCTTCAGGGAAGGAGTAGGTAGTTCTACTGATAGTATATTAATATTAGGTTTACTAAGGCAAATGTAGATAATGATAATGTAGACCTAAGACCTTAACATAGGTAGTAATAGGCCGATAATGTAGGCAAACACTAGGATAAGTTAGCTAGGGAGAACTGGCAGCCCTAGTTTGAAGGAAGAGACGAGGGTCTGGAAGAGGGACCAGCTCGTTCTTCTTAAGACAGACACCAACTGGACAAGACGTGCCGTGATCAGCAGACGGCGCCCCCACATGTCTTCACATCTGAGACTTGGGGAAATCTGGTAGAGGCACCTCGATGTACCGTAGATGACCTCCGTCAGGCCCATACAGTAAGACAAGACCTTCACCTTTTTTCTCATAGATTACTGGCCAGTGTCTAGGGAGATTGTGAGTGAGTCAACTGTGGGCCCGGTTGCAACAGGTTGAGCATGCCCAGTAAGTACCAGTGTCTCAGAGCAGTCTAGAAGCTAGTGTCTGAGTCTGCATAGTTATACTAGGGGATACATACCCTCTTGGATATAGGAATTTCTGAGGTGCAGGCAGGACACTAATTACGATTGAATATTGCAGGAATTAATGCTCCCGGTTGCACGTGGTTTCTGAGGGGAAGTCCAAAGGGGCTAAGGCTAGCTTAGGGAAGTGAAGATCAGGATATATGCTGCAACACCAAGTAAGTTAGTCCTTTATACGTGCATGCAGGCGAGGTTTCTTGCAATACCAATCATTTGTGAAACTCTGTCCTATAAGCCACTTGTGAGGCTGAGGTACCCACCTCAGAGCTCGGTGTCAACAGAGTTTGCCAGGGTAGGCGACTCACTTGGAGGCAGTCCACACAAATTTTCACAAAAGTGGTCCTTCGAAAACCGTGATGTGGAATAGCTAGGTTAAGCTATCATAGCTAGGCCACAGTTAGGAACCAGTTTAACAGAGTTAGGTTAAGCTATCATACCTAGGCCACAGTTAGGAACCAGTTTAACAGAGTTAGGTTAAGCTATCATACCTAGGCCACAGTTAGGAACCAGTTTTACAGAGTTAGGTTAAGCTATCATAGCTAGGCCACAGTTAGGAACCAGTTTAATAAAGTTAGGTTAAGTTAGCACACCTAGGTCAAAGTTACACAGAGGCTAGGCCAAGCTGACTATACACAGAAGTTGTTATTTGCAGTAATTTACAGGCAGGCCAGGTAGGCTAGAGAAGCTTGTGAATTTAATTATTTACAGTGATTACAAGTAATACAGAGTAGGAGACTTATGTGTTGATTACTTACAGTGAATTTGCAAGGCAGCCACAGTTAGGCTAGGCTTGTGCAATATTTACAACAGTTATAGTAGCTAGGACAGATTTAACCTAGTAATTATTTACAGGGAGTTATAAAGCCAGGTTTAAGTTATAGCACACTAGCTAGGTTAGGATTTACCTTATCCAACCATCCACGCTAGACAGAGTAAGCTGGGCACAGTTAGGCCAAGCTGTTTACATACATTATTTATTTACTGTTTCACAAGTTGATTTGTTGAATTTATTTGTGTTAACCAAGTGATTTTAATTTGTATACTGCACTTTTAATGTGTGATTTTCATTGTCTTTGATTCATGTTAATGTGGGATTTGTGAATTATACCTGAGACTAGGTTAAGTCCTGTAATTATTTGCTGGCATTGTACAGTTAAGTGCTAGGTTAAGCTTTCACATCGATACACATTTTTGATTGGGATTTGAGAGCTAACAGTGTACATTTTGATTCATAGTAGAGTCAATATAACAAAGGGAATTGTTAAGCTTGTTGAGAAGCCTTGAGACTCGTTCATTCTTACCTAACACCGTGACGTGCTGTGGGGTGGACTGGGTAAAGTACAATTAGTGTCACACTCCTCATTAAACTTCGACAATGGCAGATGGGGGTTCAGGAGAGTCTGGTTCAGTGTTAACAAAATTAAAACGATCAGTAGCAGCATACAAAGGGCATCTGAACAGAACGCGTAACAGGTGCAAGGCTACTTGCCAATGCTGTAACGTAGACTGCGATGATTTGCAGGACTGCTTGAAGAGTTTGGGGGAAAAATGGGAAGCCTATGAACAAGCATTCTCAGCATATGAGCAACAGGCTATTGAGGACGATGAATCCCAGGGAAGTCTTCAGCAGGCTATGGACGAATTCACTAAGGATGATGTAGATAGTCATCAGGAGATGAATATGTACAAAGATAACTTAAGTACATTAAAGGCTAGTATTCCAAGGGTGGTGTTGAACACCGCAGGTACCCCAAACAGCCACACACCTGTCAATATGTTGCCCAGGTTGCCCCAGTTGAATTTACCAATGTTCGACGGAACCTTAACAGAGTACATTGCTTTCTGGGATCAGTTTAAAGCCCAGATAGATGACAGAAACGATTTGTCAGATGCCGTCAAGTTGCAGTATTTGCGGTCGCAGCTCAAGGGTAAAGCCTTAGACCTGGTCCGGCACTACCAGATTACTGACACTAATTACCAACATGCCAAAGACCAATTAGAAGACATGTTTGGCAACACTGAGGAGATAAAGGTAGCTATACTTTATCGGTTGTTGGATCTAGAGGCTTGCCGACATGACCGTCAAAGCCTAGAGAAGTTCCGTATTGAAATTATGAGCTTGACAAATAGTTTCAGAGATTTGCATGATGAGGATGACTCAGAATGGGTCCTTAGCCAGGTGATTCAGAGGAAACTGGCTAGCACTACAGTGCATGAGTTACACTTAAAATATCAGACGAATAGGTTCACGATAAAACAAATTGTTGAGGGGTTGGGAGATCTCGTTTCTCATTTGAGTATAGGTGTGAGAGAAGAGTCACCACCATCGCCACATAAAAACCCAGAAAGTTGCTCAAAGATCTCGAGAGATCAGTCTAAAGCTCGTACGACTAACGTTGGAGTGTACTATGGTAAAGAGGTGTCTAAGGTAAGAACCTCTAAGCAGAACCTCAGAGGCACTCATGCCAGAATATGTGTGTTCTGCGAAGGCGAACACTCTAGCACGAGTTGCTCGGAGTATATAACACTGAGCAGTAGGCAACAGAGACTAAGGGAGTTGAGACTCTGCTTCAAGTGTTGTGGGGAACACTTTGCGAGAGAATGTGGCACCCAGCTCAGTGAGTGTCGAGTCTGTTGCAAAGGTAAGCACCATACTGCGCTATGTCCCAATAATTTAAGGGAACCCCAAGCTAGTAGGGATATCTCTCAGGTAGAGATAGAAAGTGAGTCTGAGCCTGAAATGGTAGCCAGCGTGATTAGTGGGAGTGAAGTCTCTAATCCGAGTGAGAATCACGGAGGTGCTGCCCTACCTACAGTCATGGCAAAGGTTGTGAATGGGCACAGGTCCGAAGCAACCCGATTATTCTTTGACCCAGGAGCACAAGTATCCTTGATAACAAAGAAGTTGGTGGCTAAATTAAATTTGAAGGCCACGAAGAAAGTGAGTATGATGTTGGGAGGGGCTGTAAGTCAGGTCCCACCCAAATCTTATGATGTGGTGGATGTCACAGTCAAATTAGGTGGACATCGCAGAGACATTACAGCTTTGGTGGTAGAGACATTACCCAGGGCAATTACAGCGAGAGGTCTTGCTGCAGCAGCTAAGCGATTGAAAGACCTTGACGTGAAGCTAGCAGACCAGGGAATTACCACTGACACAGTCAGAAATGTAGGTATCCTGGTGGGAGCCAATCGTATAGATGACTTCCTGTCTACACGACGGACGTTTAAGGAAGGAATTGGTTTATACAGATCCCCAGTAGGATACATCATAGGTGGCAGGATTCCACCTGAATTCCCTGCCACGCCAGATAGAGGAGAAGCTGTCCCCATGATAGCTGGGGGAGTAGTGATAATGAGTACCAGTATACACGATGAACCGCCAGGGAAGCTGAACCAGGTAGGTAGTGACGAACACTCGGCCACCTTGGGAAAACACTTTTACAGGGTACGTAAAGAGGGAGATAGATTGCCTTTAAATCCAGGGAACCTCGTAACAGTGGGAGGAAAGGCTACCAGGGCATGTGGGCCACTGGGTGGGAAAGTACGGAGCCGCTCAGTCAAGGCTAGACATGCGAAAGATGTTAAAGTTAAGGGAAAGGGTGCTAAGACCACCGGAACCAACAAGTTTACACCCCCAGAGGTCCACACAGGGGAAACTGGACGGTTGAAGTTAGACCGGAGTCTGCTCGACGAGAGTGGCCGGACGGCACTCGTGTCCAGGGTCCGCCGTGGGGGCTTGCGGAAGGTGAACTTGATTTAGACTTAGCGCCTACCTTTGCCGGCGGGAGGATGTGGAAATTTATTTGGTCCCTAAAATTCCACAGGACAGATCCAGCATGGCCGTACGGGACGGCTGAGCTGGATGGCCCTTATACCCCACCCAAACAGGGAAGCATTCTCTTGTCGGCGATGGATTCTTGGTAGGCATGTATTTAATTTATAGATTTACTCTTCAGGGAAGGAGTAGGTAGTTCTACTGATAGTATATTAATATTAGGTTTACTAAGGCAAATGTAGATAATGATAATGTAGACCTAAGACCTTAACATAGGTAGTAATAGGCCGATAATGTAGGCAAACACTAGGATAAGTTAGCTAGGGAGAACTGGCAGCCCTAGTTTGAAGGAAGAGACGAGGGTCTGGAAGAGGGACCAGCTCGTTCTTCTTAAGACAGACACCAACTGGACAAGACGTGCCATGATCAGCAGACGGCGCCCCCACGTGTCTTCACATCTGAGACTTGGGGAAATCTGGTAGAGGCACCTCGATGTACCGTAGATGACCTCCGTCAGGCCCATACAGTAAGACAAGACCTTCACTTTTTTCTCGTAGATTACTGGCCAGTGTCTGGGGAGATTGTGAGTGAGTCAACTGTGGGCCCGGTTGCAACAGGTTGAGCATGCCCAGTAAGTACCAGTGTCTCAGAGCAGTCTAGAAGCTAGTGTCTGAGTCTGCATAGTTATACTAGGGGATACATACCCTCTTGGATATAGGAATTTCTGAGGTGCAGGCAGGACACTAATTACGATTGAATATTGCAGGAATTAATGCTCCCGGTTGCACGTGGTTTCTGAGGGGGAGTCCAAAGGGGCTAAGGCTAGCTTAGGGAAGTGAAGATCAGGATATATGCTGCAACACCAAGTAAGTTAGTCCTTTATACGTGCATGCAGGCGAGGTTTCTTGCAATACCAATCATTTGTGAAAATCTGTCCTATAAGCCACTTGTGAGGCTGAGGTACCCACCTCAGAGCTCGGTGTCAACAGAGTTTGCCAGGGTAGGTGACTGACTTGGAGGCAGTCCACACAAATTTTCACATCTGTGAACAACTATATTGCAATACAAATTCCGTTCTCTTCATATAATATAAGCATATACATGTATTGAGACACTAATTTACTCCTAACTGTAAAATAAATATTAGGACATGAAATATTTACTCTTGTTTTACCTCCTGGGAAATACAGTGTGAAGGATGTTACTGCTTATTTATTCAAGAACATGAGTTCTGAATGTTGCTTTTAACAGTGCTGCCTCGAGGTCGTCTGTCACGACGGGACCAGCACGATATTTGTTCTGAAGATAAACAAAACAGAGAATTTATGCTCAACTACTTCGTTTCAGCAGTAAAGATGCTCATTTGTTATATGTCTCATTCTTCAGCTTGTCGGTTTTTTAATCTATATAAATATTGGCATTGGTACTAATACAATATCCTGCAAATTTTAAGCGAATTCGTTAAAAAAATATAAGTGGAAAAAGTAATTGTTAGTTTATTACAATATGGAAAAATATTTAGCGTCGTAGTTAGGTACATTTCGTTAATCACTTGAAACATACAAGTGCAGGTTATGTTGCACCTCAGCGGTCGCTAACACTTGCCAGTCTGTAAAATTCACAAATAATGTATTTTGGGTGGGGTGTTAGGTCAGTCTCAGAGTACGGCGGTTTTGGTGTTAGGAAATGTGACGTGTTGTTAGCGATTAAAAGACTATCGTCCCATTTCGTTGATGTGCAGTGACTATAAGCTATATGCGAAAATTTTCATGAATAGGATTAAGAGAGCGTTTGATAAGGTGATCCATAAGGGTCAGTTTGGTGTACCAGGTAGGTCGATGTATGATGGTCATGGGAATATCAGGGAGTTTGTTGAGGATTGCGGGGAGAGAGGTGGGGGGAGGGTGTTCTGGCTCTGGATTGGAGAGCCACTTTTTATAGTGTGGAAAGGGAGGTCCTGTGGAGATTTATGAGATGGCAGGGATTTGGAATTGAGGTCGTCACGTGGGCCAGTTCGTGGTGCAATGGGGCGGGATTTAAAGTGCAAGTTAATGGGAGGTTAGGTGTTTTCATACCGTTGAGCAAGGGTATCCGTCAGGGATGCCCCATGTCTCAAATGTTTTTTGCATGTCTACAAGACCCGTTTTACTGGGCTGTATATGGAGAGGGAGTAGATTCGTCTTTGGGTTTGGGCAGTGATCGACCGGCCCTTGTGGGTTATGTGGACGATACTACTGTGCTATTACGTACGAGGGAACACTTATGTATTGTTGAGGGACTTGTTTGTGTATTTGGCGAGGCGACGGGGCTGTATGTAATAAGGAAAAATCGATGATTATGGAGTTGGGGGAGTGGGTGGGGGATGGGGTGGGTACAGAGGGGTGGACGGTAATTGATCATCTCACTATCTGTGGTGTTCATTATATGCGTGAGGTAGACCAGACGCGGGCGTGTAATTCAGAGAGGATTGTAGATGGTGTCTTGAGGCGCTTAAATAATCTCCGGCCGCGACATTTAACCCTGCATCAGAGGGCGGTGGTCATTAATGTCCTGCTTTACAGCAAAGTATGGCATGTTGCTGCTCTGTATCCTCTGTTGCAGGGGGACCTCAAACGTCTTTTGCATAGAGTTTATCGTTTTTTGTGGGGTTCGGGATGCGATTGGCTCACAAGAGCGGTGGTGGAGACACCAATGCACCAGGGAGGGTTGGGTCTATTTCCTACAGAGGCTCGCGTAATGGCGTGTTATGTGAAGCGTCGTTTTCTCCGGCTGGGTGGGATGCGGGGTGGTTTAATTAAACTGCATCAAGAACTGCGCAAGTGGTGGGGGGAGGGATTTACTTAGGTGCGAATCTTTGTATGTTATTGCGCGTGAGGGACGTGCGGGGTGTTAAATTATGTACCTTGGGGAGAGTCGTGGCGCGAGTTGAGGAAATGTATCCCATGTATGCGTGGGGTGACATTTGGGGGCGGGTTCAACTATTACATCTGCCTGCTTATGTACGGGATGTGGTCTTTAAGTTTTTACATGGAATCCTGTCGTCCAGGGTGGTGTTGTATAACAGGTGTTTGGGGGAGGACCGGGGTTGTGCGGGGTGGACGAGTCTGCTTTTCATGTGGTGTATTTCTGTGAGACTTTAGATGTGGTACGTGCGTGGTTCAGTAGGGTTTTGCGCTTGGTGGGGGCGGGAGGGTTGTCAGCGCTCCGGGCGTTGAGTTTTGATGTAGGCGGGGGTTGATGTGCGTGTACAACGTGCAGTGTCATGTATAGTGACCGATTATATTTATGTGTCATGGGCTATGAGGAAGGTCGAAGGTAACAGTAGGATTTGGGTTTTAGCAGGAACGTTTTATAGGACGAAACGTCGAAATAAGTTGATGTATGAGGGGAACTGGGAGAGAGACTTCCCGTCAGGGTATAAAGCCTTGAAGTTAAGTGATTTGAGATTGTTGTGAAGTTAATGGGTAATCTAACGGGCTGGTTAGCAGTGTCTAACTGTGTATGTCGAGTGAGTGAATGTTGAGTGATCCCGTGATTTATGTGCGTCTCCTGTGTGATGGTGACGTCGCTATATCTGTTAAGACTTTGTGTATACACCTTTTAGGAATGTATCGCCGTTTGTTTTTATGCCTCGATACGAGTCAGATGGAGTATATATGTATTATGGTGTGCTTCTCGCACCGTTGATTTTGTTTCTTATTATCCAGTTTATACTTGTTGTGTTAAATTGTGGTTTCAATAGCACTATATATGTCATATATATGTATGTATGTATGTGTATGTATGTATATAATGTCTATACATATAGGTTGAGCTATATGTGGTAGCAGTATTATTAAACGTTTTATCACTTGTAAGTGTATATATTCCACATGTAGCAGCTTCCATGTGTTTTTTTTCTTTTGTTTTTGGTTTATTTTTCTTTGAGATGTCACATTTTATTTTGTGGTTTTGTTATTTCTTTTCTAGATGTTTTTAGTTGTGACTTATAGGTTTATCCTGGTCCACCTTTGTTTTGTAAACACCTATTCTTAGGCTATTGCTAAGATCTCGTATAGTTGCCTAAATTAATGTTTGAGTATTGTGGTGATAAACCATACCACGGGTGGGGTTTGAACCCCCGGTCAGAGAGTCTCAAAACTCCAGACCGTCGCGTTAGCCACTGGGGTTCAAACCCCACTCGTGGTATGGTTTCTTTGCAATCGTGTCATTACGATTTCGTGAGTCAATTATTGTGGTGATCCTTTATTGTTGTGATTTTATGGTATATATCCCAGGTGTATTACCATGGTGTATAATATGTGATGTAAATGTGTAATATGTGATGTAAATGTGTGTGTGTGCAGTCCCCGATGTGTCTTTTGTTTCATAACTGTGTAATGTTGTATTATTTTCTTGATACAACCTTGTTATTTATATTGTTTTAAATAAATATAAAAAAATATTGTATTTTAATGAATATAACTTAAAAAAAACATGAATAAATTTTTACACGACTGTATACAGACATGTTCTTCCTGTCGACACTTCTCCTATGACATCATTAATTGAAATTTGCACCTGGTTAAAATGCACTTAGAACTGTCAGAATATAAAGCACTTAGAACTGTCAGAATATAAAGCACTTAGAACCGTCAGGATAAAATGCACTTAGAACTGTCAGAATAAAATGCACTTAGAACCGTCAAGATAAAATGCACTTAGAACTGTCAGAATAAAATGCACTTAGAGCCGTCAGAATAAAATGCACTTAGAACTGTCAGAATAAAATAGTTCATTGACTGGAACTGTTGCTCTAAGACAGGATAATTTTAAGAGACTTTTCCTCTAATGGTCATTGTAATTTAGAAATGTTTGACTCAAGGAAGATCATAATGATGATCCAGACAACCTCGGGTGGTCACTATACATCATTTTCAAACTATACAAGACTATTATTTATTTTTGTTTTCTGTTTCGTGTAAGTCACATTTATGTTGTATAATTACGAACTTACATCAACGTCAAATTTCATTCATGAACACGTCGATAATGTATAACTACCAATTTCACACTTATTAATAGTCCATTCACCAAATTTTCTAAGAAGCTATAGATCATACTAAGGTATTTCTAGTTTAATCAACAATTGTCGAAGCAATTAAATATATTCAGAGAATTTTAATCCTGCTAATTAATCTTCTATGTAAAATTAGACATGTCATTATTAATCTCTGTAAAAGAATTTTAAATTATGACTTAAATTGTGCAATATTAATAATATTAAGTTGGAATATTATTCTATAATTATGACAGTATTATTATAATTATTATATCATTAATATAAAGATATTTATGTGACACAGCAAAACCATGGAATCCTACTACTGAGAATATCTTCCACGATCCTATTTCTAGACTTTGGACCAACTCTTGGGCGTGACCTGCTGCCACCGTGAGGAAAAACTTCATTAAATGAATGTAGAAGAGTGAATGAGTGGTGGAGGTAGTATAACGTGTAGTATGACTGTTTAGAAAGGGGTATGTCAGCAGTTACCTTGACCCGTTTCTCCACCGGGTGGGAGTTAACAAGGGACCCATGATGAAGGAGGAACGTCACTTGGCTTCCTCCTCTCATCACGCCTGTAAGTGGTTACTTATTTTTATGTTTAAATTATTACTTAATTTAATATAGACAAGAGTTCTACTGTTGTTGAGATTTTTATTTTTTTTTGTGGGGACTTCATTATATTTAAGTTAATAACGTAATGTTTAGAGTTCACCATTTTTTTTAAAGACTTTTAGCCTGTAGTGTGAATGATTTCATGTCCGGTTCGCAATTTACTTCTATTTCTTATCAACCTTGCTGTATGGTTCAGGTCACCCGACAGAAGCGACATGAGAAGCGTGGTACGATCTAAGCATAGAACAGAAACTGAAAATTCGTCTTCCTGCTATTCCTTCACCTTCGGTTTGGGTCTACACTTTATTATTACGAGAACTCTGCTTTTCTCATACCACCAGGCCAGAACTACTGTTTCTACAACATTCTACATTTAAGGAATAGGACATGTTCTCTATACCTCGGTTATCGACCTCATCACTACCTTCACATTGCCACACCTACGACATACTTAGACCATCATTCTCTACATATTATGTTTGTTTAATTTGGTGTATTTAATTTTTCAGTCATTAGCTTCAGTTAGGAAGAGTTCATGTTCTATGAATCTTTCTTATATTACAGTTGTTTATCTTATTTATGTTTCTCATAAAGAGAACGGGGTTCCTTCAACTGCGCATTGACGTTCTGAAGGAGCCCTTACACATTTATAGCAACTAATAAGCCCCACACCTAATGGAAACCTTCGACTGCTACTTTTCTCTTCAGGCTCCAGTATCTAGATATCCATTATCTTGCCTCTTCAGATTACTCTAGACTAAGACTGTCAATCGTCTATTAAAGTCCGAAGGACTTAGTATCTCATCTTAGGCTATTTTCCAAAGAGTATTCTCAGCATCTACTGGAAAAAAAATGCAAAGCAAAAGAATGAACCTGAAAGTTAAAGGATGTATGCATGTGTTTTAATTTTACAAAAAATAAACTAACTTATACTTTCTGGTCTTCAAGTTATGTCCTGGAATTTGTATTGGTAAAGCCACTGGGTGGCGAAACGTCTACAATAAAGATACCCAGATGTTGCACATGTGTCTTACTCTCACTTTCTGGTATAACATATGAACAGACGAATATAATACCATATGGAAAAATATACACTTTTGAGAACACAAGTGAGATTCCTCCCTGCCACCCAGGACAGGTACCTGATCAGGGGATACAAAAAGGTCTCTTGGTATTTACCTGAAGTTTACGTGGTGGATTCTTCCGGATTTTCTTACCTGGAGGTTTCTTCCAAGTGTTAACATAACTGGAAATTCCGCTGCTTCCTTCATCTTGTGTAAACAACGAAATAAAAATTAAAACTATTATAAGTAAACGATAAAATTTAGATATTCACTGTACTTAATATCTTTATAAAAAAAAACTACCAAATAAAACTTATTTCAGTATTTTAAGGACTGTTAAGACCAGAGACCTTACTTCAACATTCATCCTGTGCAGGTTTCTAAATTTTCTACGAACACAAGCACGAGTGTAATATATAGATTCCTGGAAGTTGCGAGAATATCTGAACATTTAGACGAAGCGATACATAAGAGGCTAAAAGAGAAGCATCACTGCGGGCCCATGCTAGGCAAGTCTCTCACACCTACCCCCCCAAACACACACACAAACACACCTCTTCAAGGGGGTCTCCTTGGCGTCGTGAAGAGGCTCATGGTCTCCTTTCTCAGACTGAACCTAATTACCTCCTTCCCTATCCCATCCCCCCTTTTTCCCTTTCCTCCTCCCCATCCCTCCACTATTTTCTTCATATTTTCATCCTTTGGAATTCTCCCCACAGATATTCTAGTTCCTAGGTTCCCTGCCAACGTCATCAGTAAAGTTTTGTTGTAAACACAATGTCACAGTTCTCATACAACTTGAATAACATCCGAAAGCTTCATGTCTTATTTAACTTCTTGACTGCTTGTTTAGGTGAGATTTGTAAGGAGGTTGAAGATCCATTGGACAAGTTTGCCATCAGTTACATTTATATACATTCTATCTTATCTCTTATTGGTTAGTTGGCTTATTTCTTCTGAAGCTGACACAAGCAACAATAATTAAGGCTGAAAGTAATATTTACTTCAGCAGTGAAGGATATTTTAAAGTCACATCATATATACACTGACAAATACACATCTGTCGGTGTATATATTCTTATTTTTGCACTATGGTAACACTTATTGGAGGTTTTCAAAAAAGTCATTTTATATTTCCTTGCACCAGCTGAGCCAGTAGGTCTTGTCAGCTGGTGCAGTAGGTCTTGTCAGCTGGTGCAGTAGGTCTTGTCAGCTGGTGCAGTAGGTCTTGTCAGCTGGTGCAGTAGGTCTTGTCAGCTGGTGCATGCACAACCCTGAGGTCTTGGATGGTGGTGACACTGTGAAGTGCTTCATTGATGATACTGACATGTGAGGTTAGTACTTAATGTGTTGGGTAAAGACAGCTTGATGCCAACCAGTAAGAGAGTCACACGAGCATTTTCTACTGGTTATCACGCATTTCTCACTACGCAGTTTCGCCAGCCTTGAAGGGGGCAGTTAGTGTGCAGCAGTATTCCAGCTTAGAGAGGACAAGCGATTTGAAGAGAATCATCATGGGCTTGGCGTCCCTAGTTTTGAAGGTTCTCATTATCCATCCTATCATTTTAATATCAGATGCGGTAATACATTGTCGTGGTCTTTGAAGGCGAGATCCTCTGACATTATCACTCCCAGTTCCATCATATTACTTTCTCGCTCTACTGTATGGTTAGAATTTGTTGTATACCCTGATGCAGTTTTAATTTCCTCAAGTTTTCCATATCTGAGTAGTTGAAATTTCGTTTCATTGAACTTTATATTGTTTTGAGTGGCCCATTTGAAGATTTGGTTGATGTCCGCTTGGAGTCTCACTGTGTCTTCGATGGAGGACACTGTCATGGCAATTCGGGTGTCATCCACAAAGGAAGACACGGAGCTATGGCTTACATCTCTGTCTATGTCAGATATGAGGATGTGGAATAGGATGGGAGCGAGTACTGTGCCTTGTGGAACAGAGCTTTCCATTGTAGTTACCTCAGACTTTACTCAGTTTATTGTTTCTTGTATATGTGAACGATATGACGGAAGGGATATAGTCAGAGGTGTCCTTGTTTGCAGACGATGTGAAACTAATGAGAATACAAGCGGAAGAGGATAATGCAAGCCTACAAGGGGATCTGGACAGGCTGCAAGCCTGGTCTGACAAATGGCTCCTGGAGTTCAATCCCAGCAAGTGCAAAGTTATGAAGATTGGGGAATGACAAAGGAGACCGCAGATGGAGTACAGCCTAAGAGGTCAATGGCTGCAAAAACTCATTCAAGGAAAAGAATCTTGGAATAAGCATCATACTGAGCAGATCGCCTGCGGTGCACATTAACCAAATAACTGCTGCAGCATACGGGCGCCTGGCAAACCTGAGAATAGCATTCCATCATCTAAGTAAGGAGTCATTCATGACACTGTACATAGTGTACGTCAGGCCCATATTGGAGCATGCAGCACCAGTATGGAACCCACACCTGGTCAAACACGTCAAGAAATTCGAGAAAGTTCAAAGGTTTGCAACAAGACTAGTCTCGGAGCTAAAGAGAATGTCCTACGAACAAAGGTTAATGGAAGTCGACCTGATGACACTGGAGGACAGGAGAGATAGGGAGGAAATGATAACGACATATAAAATACTGAGAGGAATCGTCAAGGTGGATAGAGACAGGATGTTCCATACATGGGACAAATGAACAATGGCTCACAGTTGGAAGTTGAAGACTCAGATGAATCACAGGAATGTTAGGAAGTATTTGTTCAGTCACAGAGTAGTCAGGAAGTAGAATAGTTTGGGAAGTGATGTAGTGGAGGCAGGATCTATACATAGCTTTAAGAAGAGGTATGATGAAGCTCACGGAGCAGGAAGAGTGAACTATTAGCGGCCAGTGAAGAGGCTGGGCTGTGACTCGACCCCTGCAACCACAACTAGGTGAGTACACCTTTGTTGAGCACAAATCTGGGAAAAATGGCAGCGATAGAAAGGCACATCAAGGGCAGGTATTCGGAGGATCACATCAAATTCGTCTTCATTTGTCATGAAAAGCAAGGCGTTGCTTAACCGCAATATGTTTGTTAGATGTGTCGGGAACGGCTCGCTGAAGTCGACTAAGTTGGAACTTCTCGAAAAACATCACTCCAACTAACTAAAGACATAGATTGTTTCAAGAGGGAGTTATCAGCTCTTAAGGGGCAGCGTCTCGACTCAACAGTTGTATTCTACGACAAGACAAGCAATGAAGTGCACACTTCCTACATTGTTGCAAGAAGAGTTGCAAAAGTCATGAAGCCTCACACGACTACCAGCAACCTGGGCTTCTCTGTGCTGGCTTGTTCTAGCGAGGATGTAGCATGGTAACTGGCCGATATATCTGTCTTTAACGACACAGTTGAGAGACGGATAAATGAGATATGACAAATATACATGTTTCATCGTTTACTATACAATTGTATAAACTGGCCGATGTTGTAGTGTTTTCTCAGGTATTGATGTTCGCAGTATGCATGGTTGAGGGAGACTTCAGAGACGAGTTTCTGTCTTCTAAGACACTTGATACCACCACAAAGGCAGAGGATGTGTACGAAATTGTTTAAAAATTTCTTTGAAGACTATGGTATGGTGTGGTCACCACAGATGGCGGCACACTTGCTGCGCTACGGACAAAAATTGTTGAAACAGCAAAGATCGCGCTGCAGTGCTAATTGAATTTCGTTGTTTCATTCACTAGGAAGCATTTTTTTTTGAACTCATCAACCGTCTACGACTGATGCAGGGTGACCCGAAAAAGAAGAAACACTTTTACCAACACTCACTCCATCACTGTCTTGCTGCCAGAGGCACGCCAGTAAACTGCAGATAATCCCACAGAGGGCAGGCACTGTTCTTTCCACTTCTAGGACTCAAGTTTGACTAACCGGTTTCCCTGATTCTCATCATGTTACCTTGCTCACACTCCAACAGCATGTCAAGTCATAAAAACCACTTACCTTCACTCACTCGTAAATAACTCGTTCACACACGCCTTCTGGATGTCCAAGCTCCTCGTATTACCTGGACTTTACCTGGAGGAAGTTCCGGGGGTCAACGCCCCCGCGGCCCGGTCTGTGACCAGGCCTCCTGGTGGATCAGAGCCTGATCAACCAGGCTGTTACTGCTGGCTGTACGCAATCCAACGTACGAGCCACAGCCCGGCTGGTCAGGTACCGACTTTAGGTGCTTGTCCAGTGCCAGCTTGAAGACAGCCAGGGGTCTATTGGTAATCCCACTTATGTATGCTGGGAGGCAGTTGAACAGTCTCGGGCCCCTGACACTTATTGTATGGTCTCTTAACGTGCTAGTGACACCCCTGCTTTTCATGGGGGGATGTTGCATTGTCTGCCAAGTCTTTTGCTTTCGTTGTGAGTGATTTTCGTGTGCAAGTTCGGTACTAGTCCCTTTAGGATTTTCCAGGTGTATATAATCATGTATCTCTCCCGCCTGCGTTCCAGAGAGTACAGGTTCAGGAACTTCAAGCGCTCCCAGTAATTGAGGAGTTTTATCTCCGTTATGCGCGCTGTGAAGGTTCTCTGTACATTTTCTAGATCAGTAATTTCACCTGCCTTGAAAGGTGCATACGAAAACCTCCGTTACCCCCTCCGTCCAACTTTTCCTAGGACGACCCCTAACCAACCTTCCCTCCACTACAAATTTATAAGCCCTTCAAGTCATTCTATTTTTATCCTGCCTTTCTTAATGTCAGAACCACCTCAACAAACCCTCTTCATCCCTCTGGTTAGTACTTTGAAGAACTCCGCACCTTCTAATCACCAAACTATCTCCGAAAATGACGAAGATACCTTAGTTTTGTTTTAGGTGTTTGACATAGCAATTAAAGATGACTCAAGGTATTTACGTCTGCAACATGGGTCAGTAGGCCTATTGTTTCACCTCACGTGGTACCTATATATATATATATATATATATATATATATATATATATATATATATATATATATATATATATATATATCCTCTATGTTATTGTATTGTTTAAAAGGGTTCGATGAAGCTCCTGAAGAGCGAAACGTTGCTACACGTACTTTTTACAAGAAATGGGTTATCTTTCTTCGGGAATTCATCGACAAGAGATGTTAACAGTATTCCAGAGGATCTGCAGGAGGAATTCTAGGATCTGAAAATGATTTAGCGGCTCAAGACGAGTACCAGCAGTCGTCCATGGAGAAATTTTGGGCCAGCATGACTGGGAGTTACCTATGTCTGTCAGCACATGCAGTCAGATTTCTTCTATCCGTGTAACGGGATTTTTGTGTTTGTTACTCATTAAGTTGAAATAGAGGAATCGTCTTATAATGGAAAGCAATATTCAAGGTGCCTTACCAAGTAAGTCTACAAACGTTGAAAAGCTTGACTCTAAGATGAGAATTCAAGAATCGGCTAGAAAGAATTTTTTTCACTAGGATGTTAGGCGTGTATACGTTTTACTCATTTCTTAATAAAGTAGGTTTGTCCTCTCCGAACATTGTAAAGCTTTACAGTCAGAAGAGAATCCAAAAAAGTCTCTTACTAAATAAATTTTAAACCAAATTGTTCGTTCTGCTCTTTTTATCATTTTTCAACTAGGGGGTGATCCACAAAATTGTTTTGATTGGCCAGGTGGTCCGTGTTCCGAAATAATTATGTAACTACTGGAGAAGCATAGCAATACTTATTCCTGCAATCATACGAAGACTGGACGCTCCATATAGCGGAAAAAATCCCTAATTTCTTCTCCATGGCCCTCCCGGATCATGGAGAAGAATTTAACCCGGTAATTACTGCACCATAGCCATTGTTCCATAGCGACTGTTATAAATTATTAGACAACCGAATGTTTAAGGTGTACTTGGGAAGTAATGAGAGCTTGCTTAAGACGCACGTACGTTCACCGTGTTCTAAAAACATGTTAATTTTTCCAGTACAATCTACCTTGTTTATAATTACTATCGCATTTGCTTTGTTTCGTAAGGTGAAGTCCCTGAAATTTCTTAGTTCATGGTATAACTTAACAAATCTTTTAGGACAACTGTGGTGTAGAGCAGAAGTCTGAGCAAAGCTCAGACTTCTACAACACATTATTAGAAGAAAGGGATACTTACGTTCCTCTTAAGGTGCCCGTAGGAAGTAGCAAGACCTGAGGATGTGTAAGTCCTGACCACTTGTTTGAGATGTTTGTAGGAAGGGAAGTAGTGAGCACTGAGAGCACTTGTTTGAGATGTTTGTAGGAAGGGAAGTAGTGAGCACTGAGAGCACTTGTTTGAGATGTTTGTAGGAAGGGAAGTAGTGAGCACTGAGAGCACTTGTTTGAGATGTTTGTAGGAAGGGAAGTAGTGAGCACTGAGAGCACTTGTTTGAGATGTTTGTAGGAAGGGAAGTAGTGAGCACTGAGAGCACTTGTTTATTGTGTCTATGGGACGCAAGAAACTGACAATGTCACAGTTCCTACTATAATAATATACTTAATAAGTTTTTATTGGTAATTAATATCGCGTGAGGTTAGATTGTGTTAGTTTATGGTTGAATGAACATGACTTGTTGCATATGATTTTAGAAATGGCATATGATAGGCTGGATAGGGAAGCAATGTAACAGGTGTGTGGAAAAGGTGGTAGGTTAATTAAGAGTATTAATGAGTATAGCTCAAGTTAGTGTGTGTAGGAAAGAGGGAGATTATTTTCCAATAAAAGTAGACTTCAGATGTGTAATGTCACCATGGTTGTTTAACATATTTATAGGTAGGATCTTAAATGGATCTTGAATGTTAGAATGTTAGAGAGAGGTGTGGGATTAAAAGACATTAAATCTATTACAAAGTAGGAGTTATCACAGTTGCTTCATGCCGATGGCTCTCTGCTTTAGGAAGAGCCTGAAGTTAAGTTGCAAAGGTTGACAGACGAACTCAGGAGGATGTGCAAAGGAAAATTAAAAGTGAATATAGGATGAGAGTAAAAAAGTAAGTAAGGAAAGATTGGAGGGAGGGAGTATGGAAGTACTGAATATGTGCAGATATTTTGGAGTAGACTTGTCACTAGATGGGTCTATGAAAGATGAAGAAAAACATTAAATAGACGAAGGGAAATAAGTGAGTGGTGGATCAGAGGCATCTGTAGAAACAGAACGTTATCCATGGGAGCAAAATGGGAATGTATGAAAGTATAGTGTGTCTGAAGTATGGGTTTGAAACACTGTGGTGAGGAGGCTGAGGTGTGAATATTATGTAGAGAATTTTAAGATTTTGAGGCTGTTTAGACATTTAGAGAGGGTGGAGGAAAATAGGAGAAACTGGAGTGTACATAAATCTAGAGTGTAGGGAAGGTGGGGTAGGAGTCTTCCTCGGAAAGGTTAGAGGGAGGGGGTAGAGAAAGTTTCGTATGTGAGGGGCTTGGACATCTAGCAGGATTGAATGAGCATGTTGCGTATGAGCAAATGGAAGCAAATGGTTTTAATGACTTGACATGCTGTTGGAGTGTGAGCAAGGTAACATATATGAAGGGATTCAGGGAAACCAGTCAGACGAACTTGAGTCCTGGAGGTGGGAAGTGCTGTGCCTGCACTCTGAGGGAGGGGTGGAGATATCTGCAGCTTGGAGGGGCATCTAAGCCTCTAGCCAGACAGTGATAGAGTGATGGTGAAAGTGTTTCTTCTTTTTCAGGTCTCCTTGTCAGGTCTCAGTGAAAGACGACCTGTGTGTTATAAAATGAACACTAAGTTTAAAGCAAATTAGAACACAACGAAATAAATAAATTCTCACACGAATATTAATAAATTTTACTACGTCTTTGTGTGTTAAAACAACGTTGGAATTGTGAGAGTTCTGGTCTTATTTATTGCATTAATAATGATAAGAATGAATAAGAAAACAGGAAATCATCTGTTAAGTAAGAGACAGAACTCTTATACGGTAACTAGTGACATGGTCCTCAGACAAATAAACTAAAACCTAACAAATCCCCAGGTCCTGATGAACTGTTTGCAAGGGTGTTAAAGGAATGTAAAGAGGAACTTAGCATACCTTTGGCTAATCTTTTTAACACATCACTACAAACTGGCATAGTGCCTCATAAGTGGAAAATGGCAAATGTAATACCTATTTACAAGGCAGGTGACAGGTCCTTGGCTTCGAACTATAGACCAATAAGCCTTACCTCAATAGTGGGAAAATTTATGGAATCAATAATTGCTGAAGCAATTCGTAGCCATCTTGACAGGCACAGATTGATTAATGAATCTCAACACGGTTTTACAAAGGGGCGTTCCTGTCTTACGAATTTACTAACATTTTTCACTAAGGTGTTTGAGGAGGTAGATCATGGTAATGAATATGACATTGTGTATATGGACTTCAGTAAGGCTTTCGATAGAGTTCCACATCAGAGGCTATTGAGGAAACTTAAAGCACACGGAATAGGAGGAGGATTTTTTTTCCTGGGTAGAGGCATGGCTGACAAATAGGCAGCAGAGAGTTTGCATAAATGGGGAGAAATCAGAATGGGGGCACGTCACAAGCGGTGTTCCTCAGGGGTCAGTGTTGGGCCCCTTGTTGTTCACAATTTACATAAACGACATAAATGAGAGAATAAATAAAGACATAAGCAAATTTGCTGATGACACCAAAATAAGCCTTCCAATTCATTCTAATGAGGACAAAAGAGCACTCCAGGATGATTTGAATAGACTGATGCAATGGTCGGAGAAGTGGCAGATGCAGTTTAATATTGACAAATGCAAAGTTCTAAATGTTGGACAGGTAAATAACCATGCCACATATAAAGTAAATAATGTAGATCTTAATACTACTGATTGCGAAAAGGATTTAGGAGTTCTGGTTAGCAGTAATCTGAAGCTAACAGATTTCTTGGCTTCATATCTAGAAGTATAAATAATAGAAGTCCTCATGTTGTTCTTCAACTCTATATATCCTTGGTTACGCCTCATTTAGACTATGCTGCTCAGTTCTGGTCACCGTATTACAGAATGGATATGAATGCTCTGGAAAACGTACAGAGGAGGATGACAAAGATGATCCCAAGTATCAGAAATCTTCCCTATGAGGATAGATTGAGAGCCCTGAATCTGCACTCTCTGGAAAGGCGTAGAATTAGGGGGAAATATGATCGAGGTGCATAAATGGAAAACAGGAATAAATAAAGGGGATGTAAATAGCGTGCTAAAAATTTCCAGCCAAGACAGGACTCGCAGCAATGGTTTCAAGTAGGAAAAATTCAGATTCAGGAAGGATATAGGAAAGCACTGGTTTGGTAACAGAGTTGTGAATGAGTGGAACAAACTCCCGAGTACAGTTATTGAGGCTAAAACGTTGTGTAGTTTTAAAAATAGGTTAGATAAATACATGAATGGGTGTGGGTGGGTATTAGTTGGACCTGACTAGCTTGTGCTGCTGGGTCTGGTGGCGTGCCCCATCCTTGAGTGGGGATGACCAGACTGGGTGGGTCATTGGGCTAATCCGGGAGGGGGACATGCACCTGCTCCGCATGGGTCAGTAGGCCTGTTGCAGTGTTCCTTCTTTCTTATGTTCATATTAGTCAGTTACAATATTGAAGATCTTAAGTGAGCACCAGAAGTTGTGAGAACTACAACTGAACACCAGTAGTTGTGAGAACTACAACTGAACACCGGTAGTTGTGAGAACTACAACTGAACACCAGTAGTTGTGAAAACTAGAACTGAACACCAGTAGGGAGAACTAAAACTGAACACCAGTAGTTGTGAGAACTACAACTGAACACCAGTAGTTGTGAGAACTACAACTGAACACCAGGGGTTGTGAGAACTACAATTGAACACCAGTAGTTGTGAGAAGAACTGAACACCAGTGGTTGTGAGAACTACAACTGAACACCAGTGGTTGTGAGAACTAGAACTGAACACCAGTAGTTGTGAGAACTAGAACTGAACACAAGTAGTTGTGAGAACTACAATTGAACACCAGTAGTTGTGAGAACTAGAACTGAACACCAGTGGTTGTGAGAACTAGAACTTAACACCAGTAGTTGTGAGAACTAGAACTAAACACCTGTAGTTGTGAGAACTAGAACTGAACACCAGTGGTTGTGAGAACTAGAACTGAACACCAGTAGTTGTGAGAACTAGAACCGAACACCAGTAGTTGTGAGAACTAGAACTGAACACCAGTAGTTGTGAGAACTAGAACCGAACACCAGTAGTTGTGAGAACTAGAACTGAACACCAGTGGTTGTGAGAACTAGAACCGAACACCAGTAGTTGTGAGAACTAGAACCGAACACCAGTAGTTGTGAGAACTAGAACCGAACACCAGTAGTTGTGAGAACTAGAACCGAACACCAGTAGTTGCGAGAACTAGAACTGAACACCAGTAGTTGTGAGAACTAGAGCTGAACACCAGTAGTTGTGAGAACTACAACTGAGCACCAGTGATTGTGAGAACTAGAACTGAGCACCAGTAGTGTTATTGCTGTTCTTACTGCTGAACAGCGGTTTAATGCCGATGAAGGTAGCGTAGGTAGCAATGATACGGCCGTGGACTAGTTTGGCTTTAATTGGGTAGGAGTGAGTACACAACGGGCAGTGTGAGGGAGTGACCGCAAGCCAGTCCGTGGAGGGGGAGCACTTGTGTGTGTCAAGTCGGTCGGCCTCGGAGTGAGAGAGGGTGGGCTGTACTTCCCACTGACCTAGGTAGGCCTACAGAGGGCAGCACTGAATGCCGCGAAATATGAACTAGTCAGAGCAGACGGCTAGGCTGTGTGCTCTGACAGTACAGGCTGTCTACAGTAGTTGCGAGAACTACAACTGAGCACCAGTAGTTGTGAGAACTACAACTAAACACCAGAGGTTGTGACAACTAGAACTGAACACCAGTAGTTGGGAGAGCTAGAACTGAGCACCAGAAGTTGCGAGAACTAAAACTGAACACCAGTAGTTGTGAGAACTAGAGCTGAACACCAGTAGTTGTGAGGGCTACAACTGAGCACCAGTGGTTGTGAGAACTAGAACTGAGCACCAGTAGTTGTGAGAACTACAACTGAACACCAGTAGTTGTGAGAACTAGAACTGAACACCAGTAGTTGTGAGAACTAGAACTGAGCACCAATAGTTGTGAGAACTAGAACTGAGCACCAATAGTTGTGAGAACTAGAACTGAACACCAGTAGTTGTGAGAAGTAGAACTGAACACCAGTAGTTGTGAGAACTAGAACTGACCACCAGTAGTTGGTAGAGCTAGAACTGACCACCAGTAGTTGGTAGAGCTAGAACTGACCACCAGTAGTTGCAAGAACTACAACTGAACACCAGTAGTTGTGAGAACTAGAACTGAACACCAGTATTTGAGAGAGCTAGAACTGAGCACCAGTAGTTGTGAGAACTAGAACTGAGCACCAGTAGTTGTGAGAACTAGAGCTGAACACCAGTAGTTGTGAGAACTACAACTGAGCACCAGTGGTTGTGAGAACTAGAACTGAACACCAGTAGTTGTAAGAGCTGGAACTGAGCACCAGTAGTTGTAAGAGCTAGAACTGAACACCAGTAGTTGTGAGAACTAGAACTGAACACCAGTAGTTGTGAGAACTAGAACTGAACACCAGTAGTTGTGAGAACTAGAACTGAACACCAGTAGTTGTGAGAACTAGAACTGAACACCAGTAGTTGTGAGAACTAGAACTGAGCACCAGTAGTTGTGAGAACTAGAACTGAACACCAGTAGTTGTGAGAACTACAACTGAGCACCAGTGGTTGTGAGAACTAGAACTGAGCACCCTTAGTTGCGAGAACTAGAAATGAGCACCAGTAGTTGTGATAACTAGAACTGAGCACCAGTTGTTGCGAGAACTAGAACTGAACACCAGTAGTTGTGAGAACTAGAACTGAACACCAGTGGTTGCGAGAAGTAGAACTGAACACCAGTAGTTGTGAGAACTAGAACTGAACACCAGTAGTTGTGAGAACTAGAACTGAACACCAGTAGTTGCGAGAACTAGAACTGAACACCAGTAGTTGGAAGAACTAGAACTGAGCACCAATAGTTGTGAGAACTAGAACTGAACACCAGTAGTTGTAAGAGCTAGAACTGAGCACCAGTAGTTGTGAGAACTAGAACTGAGCACCAGTAGTTGTAAGAGCTAGAACTGAACACCAGTAGTTGTGAGAACTAGAACTGAACACCAGTAGTTGTGAGAACTAGAACTGAACACCAGTAGTTGTAAGAGCTAGAACTGAACACCAGTAGTTGTGAGAACTAGAACTGAACACCAGTAGTTGTGAGAACTAGAACTGAACACCAGTAGTTGTAAGAGCTAGAAATGAGCACCAGCAGTTGTGAGAACTAGAACTGAGCACCAGTAGTTGTAAGAGCTAGAACTGAACACCAGTAGTTGTGAGAACTAGAACTGAACACCAGTAGTTGTGAAAACTAGAACTGAACACCAGTAGTTGTGAGAACTAGAACTGAGCACCAGTAGTTGTGAGAACTAGAACTGAACACCAGTAGTTGTGAGAACTAGAACTGAACACCAGTAGTTGTGAGAACTAGAACTGAACACCAGTAGTTGTGAGAACTAGAACTGAACACCAGTAGTTGTGAGAACTAGAACTGAACACCAGTAGTTGTGAGAACTAAAACTGAACACCAGTAGTTGTGAGAACTAAAACTGAACACCAGTAGTTGTGAGAACTAAAACTGAACACCAGTAGTTGTGAGAACTAGAACTGAACACCAGTAGTTGTGAGAACTAGAACTGAGCACCAGTAGTTGTGATAACTACAACTGAACATCAGTAGTTGCAAGAACTAAAACTGAACACCAGTAGTTGTGAGAACTAGAACTGAACACCAGTAGTTGTGAGAACTAGAACTGAACACCAGTAGTTTTGAGAACTAAAACTGAACACCAGTAGTTGTGAGAACTAAAACTGAACACCAGTAGTTGTGAGAACTAAAACTGAACACCTGAGAACTAAAACTGAACACCAGTAGTTGTGAGAACTTGAACTGAACACCAGTAGTTGTGAGAACTAGAACTGAACACCAGTAGTTGTGAGAACTAGAACTGAACACCAGTAGTTGTGAGAACTAAAACTGAACACCAGTAGTTGTGAGAACTAGAACTGAACACCAGTAGTTGTGAGAACTAGAACTGAACACCAGTAGTTGTGAGAACTAAAACTGAACACCAGTAGTTGTGAGAACTAGAACAGAACACCAGTAGTTGTGAGAACTAGAACTGACCACCAGTAGTTGTGAGAACTAAAACTGAACACCAGTAGTTGTGAGAACTACAACTGAACACCAGTAGTTGTGAGAACTAGAACTGAACACCAGTAGTTGTGAGAACTAGAACTGAACACCAGTAGTTGTGAGAACTAAAACTGAACACCAGTAGTTGTGAGAACTACAACTGAACACCAGTAGTTGTGAGAACTACAACTGAACACCAGTAGTTGTGAGAACTACAACTGAACACCAGTAGTTGTGAGAACTACAACTGAGCACCAGTAGTTGTGAGAACTAAAACTGAACACCAGTAGTTGTGAGAATTACAACTGAACACCAGTAGTTGTGAGAACTACAACTGAACACCAGTAGTTGTGAGAACTACAACTGAACACCAGTAGTTGTGAGAACTACAACTGAACACCAGTAGTTGTGAGAACTACAACTGAACACCAGTAGTTGTGAGAACTAGAACTGAACACCAGTAGTTGTGAGAACTAGAACTGAGCACCAGTAGTTGTGAGAACTAGAACTGAACACCAGTAGTTGTGAGAACTAGAACTGAGCACCAGTAGTTGTGAGAACTAGAACTGAGCACCAGTAGTTGTGAGAACTAGAACTGAGTCTGTGTCTAGAAGTCCTTACATTCTCACGCTGCTCTCTAATGTTCTTTGTAAATAATTTTAACAGTTTATCCAAGTTAAAATTTTGACACGAAAGGTGATTTTAGGCTGGTTCATCTGTGATGGAAAATTAGTGTCCATACATTAAGCTACAATGTGAATACTTCATTAACGGTAGGTTGGCTCTGGTGGCCTGGTGGTTAACGCTCTGGCTTCACACGGCGAGGGTCTGGGTTCGATTCCCAGCCAGAGTAGAATTATTGGGCGTATTTCTTTCCACCTGTTGTCTATGTTCCCCATCAGTAAAATGGGTACCTGGGTGTTAGTCGACTGGTGTGGGTCGCATCCTGGGACACTGACCTAATGTGCCCGAGATGCTCAGCCTAACAAGGGGCTTTCTATACAGTAGTATATCATTAATGTCAGCTATACCTGTAAACCTTGTACATGTATTTGTAGTAAATAAAGATTATATTATTATTGTTACTATATTATGGGTGGATCAGGTTAAGAGTCCCTCCACAATAACGTCTCTCATCAGTCACAGTGACGAAGCAGGAGTCGAAAAAGTAGATTAACCTAATACTTTATAAACGACAACAGACACCATGCACAAAAAAACCATACCACGGGTGGGGTTACTATTTCGTGAGTCACGTACTCTGTAAAATACAGTACATATTTTTTTATGTATAACTGAAAGCGGCGGATATTCTTCTCTTAATTTTCAGCTGGGTCTAAACTTCCAACTTCGAACCTTGTTTGGATTAGAACTTTCGTGGAACCCACACTTGCTAACAAAAAAATCAGCAGAATTCTTACTAAGGACCAGGCAGTGATCCCACGTACACAATGTGTTTAACGATTAAGCTTTTCGTCTCGTGGGGAGAAAGAATGAAATATGCATATAGAATTTGTTTATGCAACACTAACACTAGCTCAAAAATCGCTGTTATTAATAAATTTTTTCCTCTTCAGAGAATAACAACAGATGAACAGCTGCCCCACTAAGTAGTAACCAAGCAATTATAAGAATTTAAGATGGTTTTTATACCAGAAGCTAATACAAACATTGACCAGTAAAAAATAAGGCTAGATATTTGATATATAAAGTAAAAGGACACAAGTGCAACTAATGTGACATTTTTAATGTGGCAACGTTTCGCTCTCCAGGAGCTTTATCAAGCCGTTACAAACAGAACATGGACACAGAGGATATATATAGGCTCAGAGTGAGGTGCAATACTAGTGGTATTAGTAGTGAAATAAGTTCTAGTAGTAGTAGTAGTTGTAGTAGTAGTAGTAGTAGTAGTAGTAGTAGTAGTAATACAATATGTAGAACAATTGACTCGTACAAGAGTAAAATTATATAAAAGCTATAACTTGGGTAACATAAAAATAGGTTAGACAAATATTTCTATTGGAGGCTGGATAGAGAAGGTCTGTTTCAATGTAATGTGCTATGTGTATTATTAACAGGAGAGACTATGTGATGGCAGGGTTTACTGTTTTCAGGAGGATTCTTCAGAGATGGTGAAGCTGCCTTTGTTTTGTTTAATTGTATTAGAAACAGCTATTAGTGAAGATTCAAGACACTTGCGTTTGCGGAAATTGGCTTCTTTGATCACTAATTGGGCATCCCTGAATTTCGTGAGATGATTGGTGGAATTTCGGTGTTGTACACAGGCATTGTTCATGTTATCGTTCCTACATGCATAAATGTGTTCATTGAGGCGGGTGTCGAGGTTTCTTGCTGTTTCACCTACATTAATCTTGTCACAGCCTCCACAGGGTATAGTGTAAACCACTGCGTTGAATGGTTCGTGGTGCTTGGATTTTGTTCTGGTTAGATCCTTTATTGAAGTGCTGGAAGCGATGGCGACTCTGGTGTTAGCTTGTGAAAGTACTTTAGAAACTTTCAGTGCAACCAGGCTGTTGGGAAGAATTATAACTTTGTTGGGAGTGGTGTTGGTGCGTGGAGAATTAATGATCTGAAGAGCTCTTTTCTTGCAATCTTTGATGAAAAAGAAAGGAAAATGTAACTCAGTGAATGTTTGGTGAATGTATGTACATTCCTCGTCAAGAAACTCAGGACTACAACTAGAGTCGGAACACTTCGCCAACATCATCCCTTCAAGCGTCACTTGGTCATGTTACGTGGACGACGTCCTTGTAATAACTCCTAAACGTTTTGATGTACGGAATCTTCAGGCAAGGCTCAACGCAGTTGAACCGGCTATCCAGTTTACACTAGAAGAGTCCAATGACAAGCTACCTTTCCTAGACGTCCTCATCCACAAAGTAACCTAAGATTTCAAGTTTATCGGAAACCTACAAGTAAAAATGATCTCACACACTTTTATTCCAGTCAAGATACCAAGACCAAAAGAGGCATCATCATCGGGTTTTTCCTAAGAGCGTAATACCGAATTTGTAGTCCTGAGTTTCTTGACGAGGAATGTACATACATTCACCAAACATTCACTGAGTTACATTTTTCTTCCTTTTTCATCAAATATTGCAAGAAAAGAGCTCTTCAGATCATTAATTCTCCACGCACCAACACCACTCCCAACAAAGTTACAATTCTTCCCAACAGCCAGGTTGCACTGAACGTTTCTAAAGTACTTTCACAAGCTAACACCAGAGTCGCCATCGCTTCCAGCACTTCAATAAAGGATCTAACCAGAACAAAATCCAAGCACCACGAACCAGTCAACGCAGGGGTTTACACTATACCCTGTGGAGGCTGTGACAAGATTTATGTAGGTGAAACAGCAAGAAACCTCGACACCCGCCTCAATGAACACATTTATGCATGTAGGAACGATAACTTGAACAACACCTGTGTACAACACCGAAATTCCACCAATCATCTCATGAAATTCAGGGACGCCCAATTAGTGATCAAAGAAACCAGTTTCCGCAGACGTAAGTGTCTTGAATCTTCACTAATAGCTGTTTCTAATACAATTAAACAAAACAAAGGCAGCTTCACCATCTCTGAAGAATCCTCCTGAAAACAGTAAACCCTGCCATCACATAGTCTCTCCTGTTAATAATACACATAGCACATTAAATTGAAACAGACCTTCTCTATCCAGCCTCCAATAGAAATATTTGTCTAACCTATTTTTATGTTACCCAAGTTATAGCTTTTATATAATTTTACTCTTGTACGAGTCAATTGTTCTACATATTGTATTACTACTACTACTACTACTACTACTACTACTACTACAACTACTACTACAACTTATCTCACTACTACTACTACTACCACTAGTATTGCACCTCACTCTGAGCCTATATATACCCTCTGTGTCCGATTATACAGTTGCTCTACACTCAAGAAGCCTCTCTTCGACCCCGCCGGGGTGGGGAATTTATATTCTACAAACGTCACACCCTTTTCACAATGCTGTCGCATCGTGTGAAAATCAAGCCTGTGAATGGTGCAATAAATGACTCCTCGAAGTTAGCTTTAGCTACCGTCATTAAGACCTGCCTGCAGGTCAAATTTACGGCAATCCACTCTCTGAAGGACTCCTTCATTGTCGTCTGCACAGACGACACGGAAGCATCAAAACTAATGGACGACTCTTCAATCAGGACCCTACAAACGCAATTCACTCTATCCCCGTCTCCATTTTTTAAGTCGAAACGTTCGGTCTTTGTGAAAAGACTGGACAATATCGTCACATCTCTCTCTCTACTGAAGCACTGAAGACATCTATTGAGGAACAAAACACCTGGGCCTCGGTAGACAGCATCTCCAAGATCCCCAACGCCTCATCTATGCTAAAGATTACATTCTCAGACATCCATAGCTGCCCAAGCTCTCTCTGACGGTCTGGCCATCTCATTTTACCACATTCACCCTAGTCATATAGAACCAGTACGTTTCACATACATCTCCCACTGCAGGACCTGCTACTCCTATAATCACACCACCAAGGACTGCCCCATCAAGGATAAGAAGTTTTGTTCAAAATGTAGGAATAAAGGACACGATTTCAGATCCTGCACCATTACTACAGCACCAACATGTCTTAACTGCAGCTAAGTGCCCACTCAGGAAAGAAATCATATTGAAGAAAACTAAAGTTCTGAAGAACGCCTCCAATTCACCGACATTCGCTGCAATAACCAAACCACAAACCGACACCACCAAGACTCTACACGCTAATCTACAGGCACCATCGCCCAGCAACTCCCTCTCTCCACTCCCCGACGGTGCTCCCTCCAAGGTGCTATACTGCATGGTGTATGCACACCTTGCAAACGCATCAAACCCCGGCACTTTCAACACACTATTAACGAACTATTCCGTCTGAACAACATACCTGCCTTCAATTTTCCGGACTCCACACCTTCAGCAGACATACTCAAGATCCTTCCCAACACCCTGAACTTTACTGCACCTGCAGACCTTTCTCTTGCTTAAGCAACTGCTCCTGTAACTTCTATAACCACTTCCACCGCTGACAGCGTTGATCATGCTACCTCAATCACCGCCTCCCACCTCTCCCAGCCTACTGTTACACCACCATTACACCTCTCCATTGCTCCTGTCCACCCTCAGTCACCTGCTACCACCATTGTAGATTAGCCCAATGAATCCACTCCAGAAGAGGAAGATAGCGACGACTCCAGTAAACCCTCATGGAAAAACCTTACCTTCTACACTTCTTCAAATACTGACACCATGACCTGTACTGAACTCTACAAAAGCCTTGGTGCTGGAACAGTCAAGTATGCATGTGAATCACCGCTTCACTTCAAACTCACCCAAGTTCTTCAGTTCATCAAGCCTCTTCGTTTCACCTTCAGTAACAAGGCTAAATTATACCACCTATCTAGAAGCAGCTTCAAAAAGTTCGAAAATGGCTCCATTGCTAACCTGCCTCCTCAGTTACTCATATAACTCCCATATGTGTTATACCCTCTGATGTGACCTAGCCTGCTGCCAGCTACTCAAGATTCAAGACTTCAACTACCACAAGTTCGATACAACAGTCGCTGTTATTCCTGTTCTCAAGTCTGCCCAACGATCGCCTTAACTGCTGGGTTAAGCTCTGGCTCTATTTCTCTGACTAAGAACACTCCTCTCCAGAGCTATTCTTCAACTGTCCCGTCTTCCCCGCTCATCCCACTGGGATCTTACCTGAATTTATTTCCTTTGCTTTTGTGTACTGTTTGTAACGGCTTGACAAAGCTCCTGGAGAGCGAAACGTTGCCACAATAAATGTCACATTAGTTGCACTTTTGTCCTTTTACTTTACATATTGTCGGTAATTCTACCAACTTTATTATATATTTGATATACTCTAGATGCATCAAGGTGCCACAGAAACCGTGGGAGAAAGATGCATCAAGGTGCCACAGAAACCGTGGGAGAAAGATGCATCAAGGTGCCACAGAAACCGTGGGAGAAAGATGCATCAAGGTGCCACAGAAACCGTGGGAGAAAGATGCATCAAGGTGCCACAGAAACCGTGGGAGAAAGATGCATCAAGGTGCCACAGAAACCGTGGGAGAAAGTGCCCAGTTCCTGTTTCACTGTAACCGGGTTTCCACTTACCCATTAACCAAGGTGTGCATTATCTAACAAGGCTATTACACAGTACTAACGGACGGGGCGATCATTATTTAATTCCAACTGCGATCAAGATGCCTCTATCTGGATTCCCAGGACCATGTTTCGTATCACATGTGTAAGTGTCAGCACGGAGCTCTGTGTTGCCGCTCTAGCTCTGGGAATGAATCATGTTAAGTAAGGAACGCTTCTCATGCTCCGAAGCATCACACCACGTTGTCTTAAATTACATAAATAATTACAATGACAACTGCGAAACTTTTAATAGAGATCTGCAGCTATAAGTAAAATAGACGTCATCAATGTACATAACATCACTGTCAATAATCAACAATAATGATATAAAAAGTCAAGCTAAAACCTGCCTGAATTGTCTTAAATTCAATATTTTATCAGTCTCCATAAAATAATTTTTATAGAGAGTGAATTTTAGTGGTTTAGTTGCACGTTATAACTAAAGTGATATTTACACACATTATTATTCCTTGTATAAGGTATTAAATTAACAGAAAGATGGGCGGCAGGCTGGAAACATGGTGCTGAGATTGAGAGTTCCAGAGCTCTACCGCCTGCCAGTCTTGGAACAACGGTTTGAACCTCTCGTCCATCTTTCTGTTTATTCATTGACAGTCGTTTATTACGATTTAATTTGAGTTCACACATGTTTCAAGCTTATCCTTTGAGAGAAGTTGTAATACATTTATGAGCGAGCAGCAAGTATTATTCTCACTTTATGTGGATTATCGTCACAGTCAGAGACTGAGTGCAGAATATAATGCATCAGTCATGCATCGTTCATACCGTGGCTGAGAGTAAATCTGTCAGGTTTATAAGACCAGAATTGCATGATATAACACTACAAATTACACTTCAAACCGTTATAGAGTTAATACCAATATAACCCATAGTTAATACCAACTTGACATAGTTAATACCAACGAAACCCATAGTAAATACCAATGTCAGTGATGCACATTCCTTGTGTATTGTCTAGTGTATCCATGAGATAGACATTATAGTCTGTATTTTGGAGCGCCACCTGGGCTAACATCCAAGTAGCAGTCAACATCCAGGCTTGGTCCAAACTGAATGTGTTGCCACACGCCTAACATTGTTTTTCCAAAGAAAAAAAAAAGCCGAGGAAGTATTATTCAACTGTGTCACTCAAACCCACTACACATCTCCACGACAAAAATAGCCTCAAAGTAGAGGAGACATGTATGTTATAACGTCTTCCTGGTGCAGCTTCCCTGCCTCTCACTGTCTGCTTCTTATAATGGTTCATTGTATTTCTCCTTTAGTCTGCATGTGTCTTAGTGTTCTGACTCCGTATTGTTGATACGGCCATGAACACATGCAGAAACCAAGCCAGTTCCTGTCTGCAGCACGTTCGTCCTGTCCTGGGACGTTGTGTCAGTGATCTCGACAAGTTTTCCTGCCGTCTCTGAGCTTTGCTGCTGTGGAAAGCCAAGCCAAATCTATGCTAAGCCAAGCCAGCACGAATAACTCAGTGTTTTCTTCTGCCCTACAAGTCTGTGAATATGTACTTGTTTAGAACTTGCCAATTACTATTAAATTGGCATAGTGGCTTATGTGGGTTCTACTAAGCCTTCAGACTGGGTTATCGAGTGTAAGGAGAGTTAGTGAGTGTAGGCATGTCTGGGGCCCTCAAGCTTGAACTGTTGTGTAGACTGTTTCAAACCCACCAACGAGGTCTGGCTACCATTGTTATCTTCTCCAATGACGTTGTTCCACCAAAGATCACAATTTTGTTTTAATTTTAACCACTACATCTCAGGTTCTTATTACTATTATAGTAGTGTTTTATCTCACAGTATCTCAACACTTTCATTATAAATACCTAGAATTTAACACAAATTCACCCTTTTATTATTTTTTTTTCAAAAATACTTGTATTACAGTATTAGCCTAGGCCAGGTGTGGGCCCTTGTTCTGCCCAGGGGCCAGGGGCCAGGGGCCAGGGGCCAGGGGCCAGGGAGCGGGTGGTGGGCCACACCTATCGCTATAGTCAATAAACAGAGGTAATAATAATACACACTGAAAGTTTATATATATTTATATATTTAATTAAGCAATATTATGTCTACTGAACATAACAGTTATGTTGAGACACTGGTATTGAACCTCTCTCTCTCTCTCTCTCTCTCTCTCTCTCTCTCTCTCTCTCTCTCTCTCTCTCTCTCTCTCTCTCTCTCCTTTTACACAGGGTTTGACAAGGTTAGCTTAAGGATTCCTAACTTTATTGACAGCTATTTTCAGGTTAAGGATTCCTAACTTTATTGACAAGCTAAGAGCTGTTACCTACATCAGCTCATTTGAAAGCTTTTTTTTTTTTTGTTATGAAACATACAAGTATTTTTATTGTTATGAAACACACTAGTAGGGAAGAGAATGAAGTTGGAGCCATCTGTGTGCCAGCATTTTCATTTGATCAACTGATTTTATCTCGCTGACATCATAATGCTGTACGAATGTGTTCCATACTCGAGTCATCCTGGGGGTAAATGATCTCACATGTAGTGATGTTCTGGAGAAAGGTACAGCCAGAGTGAAGTTGCTGCTCTCTGCCCGTCTTGTGGTATAGAAGCAGCTTGCTTCTCGCTGTCCTGGAGTACAGTCGTCTGCATATGTATGGGATTCTGGGTTAAGATGAAGGTCATTGAAGTAGACATTCAATAACAATGGTCCCAGCACGCTTCCTTGTGGAACACTTGCCCCAATAGGATGTCTTGCTGATTCCGTTCCATTATGAACTACCCTTAGAGATCTACCATGAAGGTAATCACTGAGGAGACAGCGTAGAGCCTGCAATTCCCAGTGCTTGCAGTTTTGCCAAGAGGTCCTGGTGCCACACCCGGTCGAAAGCACCAGCAATGTCCAGTGCTACCACACAGCTGACTTTGGATTCATCCAGTGACTGGTGCCATTTAGTGGCGAGATTTAACAACTGATCAGCAGAAGAGTAACCTTTCCTGAAGCCATATTGACGGTCACAAGTAGTGAGTGGTAGTCAAAAAACTCTGTAATTTGTTTTAAGACTATTGTCAAAAGGATCTTACCAGTGATTGACATGAGTAACACTAGTCGGTAGTTGCTGATTTCTGCTCTCCTCTTATTTTTGTGAACAGGGACTACATTTGTCTCTTTCCACAGAGAAGGCCATTTACACTGTACTAGGTAGTGCTGAAAGATGCGAGTTAGAGGTGCTGCTAGCTGGTCTGCACATCTTCTCAGCAATCTTGGGCTCAACTTGCCTGGGCCCACAGCCTTTTCTTGGTCAAGCGATTTAAGAAGGAAGTGCACCTCTTGCCTTATTATCGCCAATGACAGTTTTGACACAGTTCTTGCCGCTAGCCAAGGAGGGTTCCTTGCATTTAGGTAGCAAAGTGTTCAGTAAAGAGGTCCGCTATCTCTTGACTACTAGTAGAGGTGGTCCCATCCTGTCGATTTAGAGGTGGAATAAGTTCATCAGGCAGATAACCTTGTCTGTCCTTGACCAGGGACCACCAGGTATTGGAGCCTACCCTTCCTGATGCTAACTTTCTTTTTGTGTCCACCCTCTCTCTCTCTCTCTCTCTCTCTCTCTCTCTCTCTCTCTCTCTCTCTCTCTCTCTCTCTTTCTCTCTTTCCTTTTTCCATTCGCACCTCAATAAAAATATTAAAACTAATCTTCTGTTAAATTCGTTAAACATTAGTTTTCCCTGTCAGAATATAGAACAATCACCCTCTGGTCTGTTCTCTCAGCTGGAGCAGTGTTGTGCTGCTGGTCTGCTCTCTCAGCTGGAGCAGTGTTGTGCTGCTGGTCTGCTCTCTCAGCTGGAGCAGTGTTGTGCTGCTGGTCTGCTCTCTCAGCTGGAGCAGTGTTGTGCTGCTGGTCTGCTCTCTCAGCTGGAGCAGTGTTGTGCTGCTGGTCTGCTCTCTCAGCTGGAGCAGTGTTGTGCTGCTGGTCTGCTCTCTCAGCTGGAGCAGTGTTGTGCTGCTGGTCTGCTCTCTCAGCTGGAGCAGTGTTGTGCTGCTGGTCTGCTCCCGCAGCTGGAGCAGTGTTGTGCTGCTAGTCTGCTCCCGCAGCTGGAGCAGTGTTGTGCTGCTGGTCTGCTCCCGCAGCTGGAGCAGTGTTGTGCTGCTGGTCTGCTCCCGCAGCTGGAGCAGTGTTGTGTTGCTGGTCTGCTCTCTCAGCTGGAGCAGTGTTGTGCTGCTGGTCTGCTCTCTCAGCTGGAGCAGTGTTGTGCTGCTGGTCTGCTCCCGCAGCTGGAGCAGTGTTGTGCTGCTGGTCTGCTCCCGCAGCTGGAGCAGTGTTGTGCTGCTGATCTGCTCTCTCAGCTGGAGCAGTGTTGTGCTGCTGGTCTGCTCAGCTGGAGCAGTGTTGTGCTGCTGGTCTGCTCTCTCAGCTGGAGCAGTGTTGTGCTGCTGGTCTGCTCCCGCAGCTGGAGCAGTGTTGTGCTGCTGGTCTGCTCCCGCAGCTGGAGCAGTGTTGTGCTGCTGGTCTGCTCCCGCAGCTGGAGCAGTGTTGTGTTGCTGGTCTGCTCTCTCAGCTGGAGCAGTGTTGTGCTGCTGGTCTGCTCTCTCAGCTGGAGCAGTGTTGTGCTGCTGGTCTGCTCCCGCAGCTGGAGCAGTGTTGTGCTGCTAGTCTGCTCCCGCAGCTGGAGCAGTGTTGTGCTGCTGGTCTGCTCCCGCAGCTGGAGCAGTGTTGTGCTGCTGGTCTGCTCCCGCAGCTGGAGCAGTGTTGTGTTGCTGGTCTGCTCTCTCAGCTGGAGCAGTGTTGTGCTGCTGGTCTGCTCTCTCAGCTGGAGCAGTGTTGTGCTGCTGGTCTGTTCTCTCAGCTGGAGCAGTGTTGTGCTGCTGGTCTGCTCCCGCAGCTGGAGCAGTGTTGTGCTGCTGGTCTGCTCTCTCAGCTGGAGCAGTGTTGTGCTGCTGGTCTCCTCCCGCAGCTGGAGCAGTGTTGTGCTGCTGGTCTGCTCCCGCAGCTGGAGCAGTGTTGTGCTGCTGATCTGCTCTCTCAGCTGGAGCAGTGTTGTGCTGCTGGTCTGCTCCCGCAGCTGGAGCAGTGTTGTGCTGCTGGTCTGCTCCCGCAGCTGGAGCAGTGTTGTGCTGCTGGTCTGCTCCCGCAGCTGGAGCAGTGTTGTGCTGCTGATCTGCTCTCTCAGCTGGAGCAGTGTTGTGCTGCTGGTCTGCTCTCTCAGCTGGAGCAGTGTTGTGCTGCTGGTCTGCTCCCGCAGCTGGAGCAGTGTTGTGCTGCTGGTCTGCTCCCGCAGCTGGAGCAGTGTTGTGCTGCTGGTCTGCTCCCGCAGCTGGAGCAGTGTTGTGTTGCTGGTCTGCTCTCTCAGCTGGAGCAGTGTTGTGCTGCTGGTCTGCTCTCTCAGCTGGAGCAGTGTTGTGCTGCTGGTCTGCTCTCTCAGCTGGAGCAGTGTTGTGCTGCTGGTCTGCTCCCGCAGCTGGAGCAGTGTTGTGCTGCTGGTCTGCTCTCTCAGCTGGAGCAGTGTTGTGCTGCTGGTCTGCTCCCGCAGCTGGAGCAGTGTTGTGCTGCTGGTTTGCTCCCGCAGCTGGAGCAGTGTTGTGCTGCTGGTCTGCTCCCGCAGCTGGAGCAGTGTTGTGCTGCTGGTCTGCTCCCGCAGCTGGAGCAGTGTTGTGCTGCTGGTCTGCTCCCGCAGCTGGAGCAGTGTTGTGCTGCTGGTTTGCTCCCGCAGCTGGAGCAGTGTTGTGCTGCTGGTCTGCTCCCGCAGCTGGAGCAGTGTTGTCCTGCTGGTCTGCTCCCGCAGCTGGAGCAGTGTTGTGTTGCTGGTCTGCTCCCGCAGCTGGAGCAGTGTTGTGCTGCTGGTCTGCTCCCGCAGCTGGAGCAGTGTTGTGCTGCTGGTCTACTCCCGCAGCTGGAGCAGTGTTGTGCTGTTGGTCTGCTCTCTCAGCTGGAGCAGTGTTGTGCTGCTGGTCTGCTCTCTCAGCTGGAGCAGTGTTGTGCTGCTGGTCTGCTCCCGCAGCTGGAGCAGTGTTGTGCTGCTGGACTGCTCCCGCAGCTGGAGCAGTGTTGTGCTGCTGGTCTGCTCCCGCAGCTGGAGCAGTGTTGTGCTGCTGGTCTGCTCCCACAGCTGGAGCAGTGTTGTGCTGCTGGTCTGCTCCCGCAGCTGGAGCAGTGTTGTGCTGCTGGTCTGCTCCCACAGCTGGAGCAGTGTTGTGCTGCTGGTCTGCTCCCGCAGCTGGAGCAGTGTTGTGCTGCTGGTCTGCTCCCGCAGCTGGAGCAGTGTTGTGCTGCTGGTCTGCTCCCGCAGCTGGAGCAGTGTTGTGCTGCTGGTCTTTTCTCTCAGCTGGAGCAGTGTTGTGCTGCTGGTCTGTTCTCTCAGCTGGAGCAATGTTGTGCTGCTGGTCTGTTCTCTCAGCTGGAGCAGTGTTGTGCTGCTGGTCTGTTCTCTCAGCTGGAGCAATGTTGTGCTGCTGGTCTGCTCTCTCAGCTGGAGCAATGTTGTGCTGCTGGTCTGTTCTCTCAGCTGGAGCAATGTTGTGCTGCTGGTCTGCTCTCTCAGCTGGAGCAATGTTGTGCTGCTGGTCTGTTCTCTCAGCTGGAGCAATGTTGTGCTGCTGGTCTGCTCTCTCAGCTGGAGCAATGTTGTGCTGCTGGTCTGCTCTCTCAGCTGGAGCAATGTTGTGCTGCTGGTCTGCTCTCTCAGCTGGAGCAATGTTGTGCTGCTGGTCTGTTCTCTCAGCTGGAGCAGTGTTGTGCTGCTGGTCTGTTCTCTCAGCTGGAGCAGTGTTGTGCTGCTGGTCTGTTCTCTCAGCTGGAGCAGTGTTGTGCTGCTGGTCTGTTCTCTCAGCTGGAGCAATGTTGTGCTGCTGGTCTGTTCTCTCAGCTGGAGCAGTGGGTCTGCTCCCGCAGCTGGAGCAGTGTTGTGCTGCTGGTCTGTTCTCTCAGCTGGAGCAGTGTTGTGCTGCTGGTTTGTTCTCTCAGCTGGAGCAGTGTTGTGCTGCTGGTCTGTTCTCTCAGCTGGAGCAGTGTTGTGCTGCTGGTCTGTTCTCTCAGCTGGAGCAGTGTTGTGCTGCTGGTCTGTTCTCTCAGCTGGAGCAGTGTTGTGCTGCTGGTCTGTTCTCTCAGCTGGAGCAGTGTTGTGCTGCTGGTCTGTTCTCTCAGCTGGAGCAGTGTTGTGCTGCTGGTCTGTTCTCTCAGCTGGAACAATATTGTGCTCCGGCTCACCCATTAAGTCTGACAAATGGCAGTAACAAACAACGTATCGAAGTCGTTTACTACCTCGCTGTGTTTCAATATAACGTTTATTGCTACAGTAACTTCAGAAACATGAACGCCTAGATTTTAATGGAATATTCAGTAATATGAATATGCTGAGATACGTTAATGAGAGAAAGTAAGAGTAGGTGTTATGGCAGACCATGGTATTGCTGACCATGTTATGGCAGACCATGTTATGGCAGACCATGGTATTGCTGACCATGTTATGGCAGACCATGTTATGGCAGACCATGGTATTGCTGACCATGTTATGGCAGACCATGTTATGGCAGACCATGGTATTGCTGACCATGTTATGGCAGACCATGGTATTGCTGACCATGGTATTGCTGACCATGGTATTGCTGACCATGCTGCAGGGTAACAGCAGTACTGCAGGGCAACAGTAGTACTGCAGGCTAGCAGCAGTACTGCATGTGAACGCGATTAATTGGTATTTCTGCAAGCGGGGAATAAATGATAAACGTCTTCGGAGGCTTCTTACTTTGTTTGCAAAGTGGTGGTGGGTACACAGGCTTGTGTGTTGTGCCCATGGCCCGGGAAGGGCCATCCCACGAGGGAGAGAACTAGTAGGCCTTGTGTCTTGCTGCTAGGCCGCTGTGTGAGTGAGAGAGTGTGGGCCCAGCATCCCACAGACTTGGGCAGGCCCAGAGGGCAGCACCTTAGTGGCGCGAAATATGAACTAAGCTGGCAGACAGCATAGGCTGTCTACATACGCTCGGCCACCTACCTCGCGTCGTCCCGACGCGACAATACCGGTGGTTAAAAAAAAAATCGGTCTCTCTCGGGAACAGGGCACAGAACACAAAATAAAAAAACATATATATATATACATATGGACATGAAAAAAAAAACTTCCTACAGGGAGGGAAGAAAAAAAAACATGTGGGGTGTCCTAAACATCGTGGTCGTAGGCAGTGAGCGTCGAAGGGCATCACTGCACGCCTTCCTGCATCTAGACAGATACTGCAACACAGGAGACATCGCTGCAGCTGAGCTGTGATGTAACAGGGTACGGTCTCCTCTGGAACGGTGAAGCAGTCATCATAGGAGTCACTGCAGGTTTCACTCAACCTGGGGCACAACCTGCTGGTGCCCTCGAGTGAGGCGTCGACAAAACTCGGCAACTGGGCAGGACTTCTGGCAAGCGACTCAGGAGGACACTTCTCGACTGGTACTGTCGCTGGGCTGTCACTGCCGGCGAGCGTGGAGTGAGTCGTGGAGCGAGTCGTGGCAGAGACGACTGGGCAAAACATCTGGGAGTCGTAACATCATACACCAGACTGCAGTGAGCGAGCTAGCAGTCAAAGTGACATCATCTTTGTGCAGGCTGCTCACTGAAGCTTGTGACACGAGGCTGACACAGCATCTGCCGACAGGGCTAACTGCGGCTTGACGAGTGTCATTCTCTCGGCAGTTGGAGTTATAGCAGAGGTTAGTCTAAGCATCCCCAGACTTGTTTCTCTACATATAACTGCACTCTGAAGGTCTGGAGGTGAAGTGAAACAAATCTCGACAGGAATCGTAGCAGGTACGATTCTGCAGAACATCACGAGAGAGCATAAGAGCTTCCTGTACAAGGGGGCTCGCGGTCAGGCTGACTGATATCAGCTGTCAAATGTGCTGGTCACACTGGGTGACTAACACAGTGGTGCTACACAAGGGTCTGACCGCGGACCTCACTGGACACACGGAAAACTTTACACACACCCGCAGTACATGTGGTACAACATGGATTAACTAGCAAATGATGCTTTTCTGTGCACAAAACTGACACTAAGCAATACACTAACATGTGAGAACACTGACTGAGAGGAATTAATTAACACACAACATATATCTTCTCTCAATCTTCTCGACAATACTGAAATAATTACTAGAAACACTCGATGTGACATCATGTGATGTCAGGCTTGACGTCGCGAGGTGACGTCAGCAGACATCTCGAGGTGACGTCAGCAGGCATCGTGACGTCATGAAGTTGGGCAGCATCGTCGGTGACGTCAATGTGATGTGGGCAGCAGACCACAGCATGATGCCTGGGACATCTGGCTTGGTAACCCACATGGCTTGAAGATCCGCATGACATCGCCCACACCCCACGTGGTGTCGTGATCTATGTGGCATGCTGATCCACGTGGCTTGTTGATCTACAGGGCTTGCTGATCCACGTGGCTTGCTGATCCATGTGGCTTCCTGATCCACGTGGCTTGCTGATCCACGTGGCATGCTGATCCACGTGGCTTGCTGATCCATGGCTTGCTGATCCACATGGCTTGCTGATCCATGGGGCTTGCTGATCCAAGTGGCTTGCTGATCCACATGGCTTGCTGATCCACGTGGCTTGCTGATCCACGTGGCTTGCTGATCCATGGCTTGCTGATCCACGTGGCTTCGAGTGGCCTCGGGCACTCGGATACACAGCACTGGCAATGACTTCACACGAAAACACAGCAGAGAGAGTGAGTAGTGGTGAGTGGTGGTAGACGGGTGAGCGTGAGTAGGGCGAGCATGGGCGAGGCGAGGAAACGGTCTCTTCCTCACCCCCACAAACACAGGGAGACACGCTGGATGCAGAAATCACCACAAAACTCACCTCTGGCTTGCTGAAACAGCTGTGCTGAGCTGAACAACAACAGCAGAACATACAAGTGACGCTGAACACATGACTTGAGAAACAGCGTGGGACACTGTGGCGTGGGGTCACTGGGACACCACTTACAATTCTCGATGAAATTCGGCAAATTTCGGCTAGATCCTCCTTGTACCTGTGTCTGGATGCTGAAACGTGCAGACATGACATCAGGATAACTCACTGAGAGACGGATGCTTCTTGTATAGGGTGATAAAGTGAAGACTTCATACCTCTTCCTTCCTCTCTCCGGGCAAACACAACTGCTGCAACCACCGCTTCCCACCAATGTGAACGAATTGGTGATGCAGTGGCGTGGAGTCAATTATAGGGCTTCGGAGGATTCTTCTTGCCTTGCAATGTCGTGGTGGTGTGAACCAAGATTAATTGGTGTAACTGGTAGCTGGGAGTAAATGATTAACTTCTTCAGAGGCTTCTTACTTTATTAAGTCGTGGCAGGTATACAGGCTTGTGTGTTGTGCCCATGGCCCGGGTAGGGCCATCCCACGAGAGGAGCTGGTAGTAGACACTTCTTGATTGAGTGAAGGGTGTCGCCAGAGTGAGACAGAGGCAAGTCTGGACATACTGAAGTGGCAATACTAAGCTGGCAGACAGCATAGGCTGTCTATGCAGACAGTACAGGCTGTCTACAGAGGGTACACAGCTGTGTGTTGTGCCCATGGCCCGGGAAGGGTCATCCCACGAGGGAGAGAACTAGTAGGCCTTGTGTCTTGCTGCTAGGCCGCTGAGAGAGCGAGAGAGTGAGAGAGTGTGGGCCCAGCGTCCCACAGACCTGGGCAGGCCCAGAGGGCAGCACCTTAGTGGCGCGAAATATGAACTAAGCTGGCAGACAGCATAGGCTGTCTGTGCAGACAGTACAGGCTGTCTACTTGCATGTTAGGAACAATATTGTAGGCTAGCACAGCAGTACTGCAGGCTAGCAGCAACACTGCAGGCTAGCAGCAGTACTGCAGGCTAGCAGCAGTACTGCAGGCTAGCAGCAGTACTGCAGGTCTTGATTGAGCAAAATTTTGACTGTAGCCCGCAGCAGGTGATGACTCTAGCACACTGTGTTATTACCTGAAGTCTGGCACTGCACACTAGTGTAAGTTACTACCTGAAGTCTGGCACTGCACACTAGTGTAAGTTACTACCTGAAGTCTGGCACTGCACACTAGTGTAAGTTACTACCTGAAGTCTGGCACTGCACACTAGTGTAAGTTACTACCTGAAGTCTGGCACTGCACACTGGTGTAAGTTACCACCTGAAGTCTGGCACTGCACACTGGTGTAAGTCACTACCTGAAGTCTGGCACTGCACTGCTGATTCCTGTAGAGTGTTTCGGGTATCAACGCCCCCGCGGCCCCGTCCGTGACCAGGCCTGGTGGTGGATCAGGGCCAGCAGGAAGTTACTGCTGGCTGCAGGTAAACCGACGTAGGAACCACAGCCTGGCTGATCAGGTACAGAGTCAGGGTCAGAGACTTGAAAAAAACAACAGCCAAGATCGTGATGCATGAAACCCGAGCCCAAAAGTTTTTCATTGCCAGAAAACATAAAACTTGTAAGATAATATAAGATAAGAAAAGATTTCGTTCGGATTTTTAACCCCGGAGGGTTAGCCATCCAGGATAACCCATGAAAGTCAGTGCGTCATCGAGGACTGTCTAACTTATTTCCGTTGGGGTCCTTAATCTTGTCCCCCAGGATGCCACCCACACCAGTCCACTAACACCCAGGTACCTATTTGCTGCTAGGTGAACAGGACAACAGGTGTAAGGAAACACGTTGAAATATTTCCACCCGCCTGGAATCGAACCCGGGCCCTCCGTGTGTGAAGCGGGAACTCTACCACTGGGTCACCAGGAGGATGACTGGAGAGGTCACACAGTAAACATGTTATCCACATGTGTACCAAGAATACCTTGAAATGTCGGGATACAAGAAGCAACAGCCTACAATATCAAGTCAAATCATGCTTGGTTTTTCATATATAGTGAAGGAAGAAGGTTCTCTAAGCCAGCATGTGTTATAATACCTCGGATAAAAACACACGATATCCAACAAAGGTGACAAAATGAACATCAAAATGGTATATAATACCGACAGGTTGTTAGGTAAGACACATATGCAACAGTTAGACAACTTTATTCCGAAACGTTTCGCCTACACAGTAGGCTTCTTCAGTCGAATACAGAAAGTAGGCAGGAACAGAAGAGATGTGAAGACGATGTAATCAGTCCATCACCCTTAAAGTCGTAGAATTTGAGGTTGTCAGTCCCTCGGCCTGGAGAAGTTCAGTTCCATAGTCAGGAACTATCTGAAGGTCAAGCGACAGTGCGGAGACTTAAATACTGTCGGAAGGAGAGGTGCAGGGTAGTAGTAGTAGTAGTAGCAGTAATAGTAGTAGTGAGAGGCAACTGAGAGGTCATGTCCCTCTCAGATCCAACCCTTCTCAGATAGTTCCTGACTATGGAACTGAACTTCTCCAGGCCGAGGGACTGACAACCTCAAATTCTACGACTTTAAGGGTGATGGACTGATTACATCGTCTTCACATCTCTTCTGTTCCTGCCTACTTTCTGTATTCGACTGAAGAAGCCTACTGTGTAGGCGAAACGTTTCGGAATAAAGTTGTCTAACTGTTGCATATGTGTCTTACCTAACAAAGGTGACAAAAGTTATCGGGTTTTAACCTACCCTCCCTCCCCCCCCTCCCCCCCCCCCGCAAAAAGAAAAAACTTCGCAGGTCTCTAAAATGTTTCTTCACGTTCCGGCGGCTCTCGTTTTCAGGGAATTGGAGCCGTTTAAAGTAACTTCCAAAAATTCAGATTGTCGAGGTGGGATAAATGAGTTCATTAATTTGGTGGGAAGATTGTTGAAGTTATGTTGGGTCAAGTCAGCCTGTGGGACATTCCCTCTCACTGCAGAATGTTGGGTCAAGTCAGCCTGTGGGACATTCCCTCTCACTGCAGAATGTTGGGTCAGGTCAGCCTGTGGGACATTCCCTCTCACTGCAGAATGTTGGGTCAAGTCAGCCTGTGGGACATTCCCTCTCACTGCAGAATGTTGGGTCAAGTCAGCCTGTGGGACATTCCCTCTCACTGCAGAATGTTGGGTCAAGTCAGCCTGTGGGACATTCCCTCTCACTGCAGAATGTTGGGTCAAGTCAGCCTGTGGGACATTCCCTCTCACTGCAGAATGTTGGGTCAAGTCAGCCTGTGGGACATTCCCTCTCACTGCAGAATGTTGGGTCAGGTCAGCATGTGGGACATTCCTTCTCACTGCAGAATGTTGGATCACGTCAGCCTGTGGGACATTCCCTCTCACTGCAGAATGTTGGATCACGTCAGCCTGTGGGACATTCCCTCTCACTGCAGAATGTTGGATCACGTCAGCCTGTGGGACATTCCCTCTCACTGCAGAATGTTGGATCACGTCAGCCTGTGGGACATTCCCTCTCACTTCACATACTTTATTTCACTTTCCTGAATTGATGAGTAACTCGTCTCCTGGACCTCGGCCATTTTCCCAAAAATGGCCGAGCCATTCTGTAACTAGTATATGGGGGGGGGAGCGTGTGTGTGTGTGTTTGTATGTACTCACCTATTTGTGGTTGCAGGGGTCGAGTCACAGCTCCTGGCCCCGCCTCTTCGCTGATTGCTACTAGGTCCTCTCTCTCCCTGCCCCAAGAGCTCTATCATACCTCGCCTTAAAACTATGTATGGTTCCCGCCTCCACTACGTCACTTTCTAGGCTATTCCACGGCCTGACAACTCTATGACTGAAGAAATACTTCCTAACATCCCTTTGATTCATCTGAGTCTTCAACTTCCAATTGTGACCCCTTGTTTCTGTGTCTCATCTCTGGAACATCCTGTCTTTGTCCACCTTGTCTATTCCGCGCAGTATTTTATTTGTCGTTATCATGTCTCCCCTGACCCTCCTGTCCTCCAGTGTCGTCAGGCCGATTTCCCTCAACCTTTCTTCGTAGGACAATCCCCGTAGCTCTGGGACTAGTCTTGTTCCAAACCTTTGCACTTTCTCTAATTTCTTGACGTGCTTGACTAGGTGTGGATTCCAAGCTGGTGCTGCATACTCCAGTATGGGCCTGACGTAAATGGTATACAAAGTCTTGAACGAATCCTTGCTGAGGTATCGGAACGCTATCCGTAGGTTTGCCAGGCGCCCCTATGCTGCAGCAGTTATCTGATTGATGTGCACCTCAGAAGATATGCTCGGTGTTATACTCACCCCCAGATCTTTTTCCTTGAGTGAGGTTTGCAGTCTTTGGTCATCTAAACTATATTGTGTCTGCGGTCTTCTTTGCCCTTCCCCAATCTTCATGACTTTGCATTTGGCAGGGTTAAACTCAAGGAGCCAGGTGCTGGACCAGGCTTGTAGCCTGTCCAGGTCTCTTTGTAGTCCTGCCTGATCCTCATCCGATTTGATTCTTCTCATTAACTTCACATCATCTGCAAGCATGTGTGTGTGTGCGTGTGCGTGTGCGTGTGCGTGTGCGTGTGCGTGTGCGTGTGCGTGTGCGAGTGTGTGTGTGTGTGTGTGCGTGTGCGTGTGTGTGTGTGTGTGTGTGTACTCATTTGTACTCACCTATTTGTGGTTGCAGGGGTCGAAACTTAGTTGCTGGCCCCGCCTCTTCGCTGATTGCTACTAGGTCCTCTCTCTCCCTGCTCCATGAGCTTTATCATACCTTATCTTAAAGCTATGTATGGTTCCTGCCTCCACTACCTCACTTGCCAGGCTATTCCACTTCCTGACAAATCAGTGACTGAAGAAACACTTCCTAACATCCCTTTGACTCATCTGAATCTTCAACTTCTAATTATGACCCCTTGTTTCTGTGTCCCATCTCTTGAACATCCTGTCTCTATCCAATCCTCTGTATATTCCTCGCAGTATTTTGTATATCGTTATCATGTCTCCCCTAACCCTCATGTCCTCCAGTGTCGTCAGACCGATTTCCCTTAGCCTTTCTTCGTAGGACATTCCCCTTAGCTCTGGAACTAGCCTTGTTGTAAACCCTTGCACCTTCCCTAATTTCTTTACGTGCCTGACTAGGTGTGAGTTCCAAACTGGTGTTACATACTCCAGTATGGGCCTGACGTACACAGTGTACAGTGTCTTGAACGATTCCATACTAAGGTATCGGAATGCTATTCTCAGGTTTGCCAGGCGCTCATATGCTGCAGCAGTTATCTGGTTGATGTGTGCTTCCGAAGACATGCTCGGTATTATACTCACCCCAAGATCTTTCTCCTCGAGTGAGGTTTGCAGTCTCTGGCCACCTAGCCTATACTCTGTCTGCGGTCTTCTGTGCCCTTCCCCGATCTTCATGACTTTGCATTTGGCGGGGTTAAATTCGAGTAGGCAGTTGCTGGGCCAGGTGTCCAGGTCTCCTCATTAACTTCACATCATTTACAAACAGAGACATTTCTAAGTTTATCCCTTCCATCACGTCATTTACATATACCACGGGTCAGTCCTAGGACTGACCCCTGTGGGACCCCGCTCGTCACGGCGCCCACTGTGATACCTCATGGCTCGGTGTTACCTCCCTGTCAGGTATTCTCTGATCCATTGCAGTGCCCTTCCTGTTATACGTGCCTGATCCTCTAGCCTCTGCACTAATCTCTTGTGAGGGATTGTGTCGAAGGCCTTCTTAGAGTTCAAGAAAATGCAATCCACCCACCCCTCTCTCTCGTGTCTTACCTTGTCATAAAACTCCAGAAGGTTTGTGACAAAGGATTTGTCTTCCATGAATCCGTGCTGGTTGTCGTTGATAAACTTGTTCAATTCCAGGTTCTCTACGATTCTCCTCCTGATAATCTTCTCCATGACTTTGCATAATACACACGTCAGTGACACTGGTCTATATTTTAGTGCCTCGTTCCTGTCTCCTGTCTTAAAAATGGGGACTACATTTGCCGTCTTCCATACCACAGGTACTTGCCCAGTTTCAAGGGATGTGTTGTAAATTGTGGTTAGTGGCACACACAGCATCTCTGCTCCCTCTCTTAGGACCCACGGAGTGATGTCTGGTCCCACTGCCTTTGAGGTATCAAGATCACTTAGCAGCTTTTTCAACTCCTCCTCAATTGTGTGTATGTTATCCAACACTTGTTAGTATATTCCTTGCGGGCGTCTCCCTCTGTTCTGTTTTCTCAGAGTCCTTCCTGTCTCCACTGTAAATAGTTCCTTAAATCTTGTGTTGAGCTCCTCACATACCTCTTGATCGTTTCCTGTGAGTTCCCCTCCTTCTTTCCTCAGCCTGATCACCTGGTCTTTGACTGTTGTCTTCCTCCTAATGTGGCTATACAGCAGTTTCGAGTCAGACTTGACTTTCGATAGTATGTTGTTTTCGTACTGCCGCTTGGCCCCTCTCTTTATCTGTGCATATTCGTTTCTGGATCTTCGACTAATCTCCTTATTTTCCTGGGCCTTTTGCCTTCCATACTTTTCTATTTTCTAGTGCGCTTAGTTTTTGCCTCCCTACACTTTCGGGTAAACCAGGACTCGTTCTGGTCTTCCCATTATTTCTGTTGCCCTTGGGAAAAAACCTTTCCTCTTCCTCCTTGCATTTTGTTGTTACGTGTGTGTGTGTGTGTGTGTGTGTGTGTGTGTGTACTCACCTATTTGTACTCACCTATTTGTGGTTGCAGGGGTCGAGTCCTAGCTCCTGGCCCCGCCTCTTCACCGGTTGCTACTAGACCCTCTCTCTCCCCGCTCCATGAGCTTTATCAAACCTCGTCTTAAAACTGTGTATGGTTCCTGCCTCCACTACGTCATTTTCTAGGCTATTCCACTGCCTTACAACTCTATGACTGAAGAAATACTTCCTACTATCTCTCTGACTCATTTGTGTCTTCAACTTCCAATTGTGGCCTCTTGTTTCTGTGTCCCCTCCCTGGAACATCCTGTCCTTGTCCACCTTGTCTATTCCACGCAGTATTTTATAAGTCGTTATCATGTCTCCCCTGACCCTCCTGTCCTCCAGTGTCGTCAGGCCGATTTCCCTTAATCTTTCTTCATAGGACATTCCCCTTAGCTCTGGAACTAACCTTGTTGCAAACCTTTGTACTTTCTCTAGTTTCTTGACGTGCTTTATCAAGTGCGGGTTCCAAACAGGTGCTGCATACTCCAGTATGGGCCTGACATACACGGTGTACAGTGTCTTGAATGATTCCTTACTAAGGTGTCGGAATGCTGTTCTCAGGTTTGCCAGGCGCCCATATGCTGCAGCAGTTATCTGATTGATGTGTGCTTCCGGAGACATGCTCGGTGCTATACTCACCCCAAGATCTTTCTCCTTGAGTGAGGTTTGCAGTCTTTGGCCACCTAGCCTATACTCTGTCTGTGGTCTTCTGTGCCCTTCCCCTATCTTCATGACTTTGCATTTGGCAGGATTAAATTCGAGAAGCCATTTGCTGGACCAGGTGTCCAGTCTGTCCAGGTCTCTTTGAAGTCCTGCCTGGTCCTCATCAGATTTAATTCTCCTCATTAACTTCACATCATCTGCAAACAGGGACACTTCTGAGTCTAACCCTTCCGTCATGTCGTTCACATATACCAAAAATAGCACTGGTCCTAGGACCGACCCCTGTGGGACCCCGCTCGTCACAGGTGCCCACTGTGATACATCATTACGTACCATGACTCGTTGTTGCCTCCCTGTCAGGTATTCTCTGATCCATTGCAGTGCTCTTCCTGTTATATGCGCCTGATGCTCTAGCTTCTGCACTAATCTCTTGTGAGGAACTGTGTCAAAGGCCTTCTTGCAGTCCAAGAAGATGCAATCAACCCACCCCTCTCTCTCTCTTGTCTTACTTCTGTTATTTTATCGTAAAACTCCAGAAGGTTTGTGACACAGGATTTGCCTTCCGTGAATCCGTGCTGGTTGGCATTTATACTCCTGTTCCGTTCCAGGTGCTCCACCACTCTCCTCCTGATAATCTTCTCCATAATTTTGCATACTATACACGTCAATGACACAGGTCTATAGTTTAGTGCCTCTTTTCTGTCTCCTTTTTTGAAAATGGGAACTACATTTGCCGTCTTCCATACCTCAGGTAGTTGCCCAGTTTCCAGGGATGTGTTGAAGATTGTGGTAAGTGGTACGCACAACATATCTGCTCCCTCTCTAAGGACCCATGGAGAGATGTTGTCCGGTCCCATTGCCTTTGAGGTATCGATGTCCCTTAGCAGTTTCTTCACCTCCTCCTCATCTGTATGTATGTCGTCCAACACTTGTTGGTGTATTCCTTGTTGGTGTCCCCATCTGGTCTGTCCCCCCAGAGTCCTTCCTGTCTCTACTGTAAATACTTCCTTAAATCTCGTGTTGAGCTCCTCACATACCTCTTGATCGTTTCTTGTGAGTTCTCCACCTTCTTTCCTCAGCCTTATCACCTGGTCCTTGACTGTTGTCTTCCTCCTAATGTGGCTATACAGCAGTTTCGGGTCAGATTTGACTTTCGATGCTATGTCGTTTTCATACTGTCGCTGGGCCTCCCTCCTTATCTGCGCATACTCGTTTCTGGCTCTTCTACTAATCTCCTTGTTTTCCTGGGTCCTATGCCTCCTGTACCTTTTCCATTCTCTGTTGCACTTAGTTTTTGCCTCCCTACACCTTCGGGTAAACCAAGGACTCGTTTTGGTCTTCCTATTATTTCTGTTTCCCTTGGGAACAAAACTTTCCTCTGCCTCCTTGCACTTTGTTGCCACATATTCCATCATCTCGTTTACTGTTTTTCCTACCATTTCTCTGTCCCACTGAACCTCCTGCAGGAAGTTTCTCATACCTGTGTAGTCCCCCCTTTTATAGTTTGGCCTGTCCCCTTCAGTTCCTGTTACCTTCTCCACTTGTAACTCTACTATATAGTCAAAACTCAGAACCACATGATCGCTAGCTCCAAGGGGCCTCTCGTAAGTGATGTCCTCGATGTCTGAACTGCTCAGGGTGAACACAAGATCCAGTCTTGCTGGCTCATCCTCCCCTCTCTCTCTGGTTGTGTCCCTGACATGTTGATGCATGAGGTTTTCAAGTACCACATCCATCATCTTGGCTCTCCATGTTTCGGGACCCCCATGTGGCTCCAAGTTTTCCCAGTCGATCTCCCTGTGGTTGAAATCGCCCATTACCAGTAACTTTGCTCTGCTCGAGTGAGCTCTTCTTCCTGTGTGTGTGTGTGTGTGTGTGTGTGCGTGTGTGTGCGTGTGTGTGTGTGTGTGTGTGTGTGTGTGTGTGTGTGTGTGTGTGTGTGTGTGTGTGTGCTTGTGTGTGTGTGTGCGTGTGTGTGCGTGTGTGTGCCTGTGAGTGTGTGTGTGCGTGTGTGTGCCTGTGAGTGTGTGTGTGCGCTCACCTAATTGTGGTTGCAGGGTCGAGTCACAGCTCCTGGCCCCGTCTCTTCACTGGTTGCTACGTATGGATTAGTGATGTATCGGATATCCGCATCTGCCGAACATCCGCACAGTTTCTTACATCCGCATCAACATCTGCAAAATAAGTAAGACATCCTCATACACATCCGCATCTGCAGATATCTAAATTTTCACATCCGATACATCTCTATTATGGACCCTGCCTCCACTACGTCGTTTTCCAGACTATTCCACTTCCTGACACCTCTATGACTGAAGAAATACTTCCTAATATCCCTGTGGTTCATCTGAGTCTTCAGCTTCCAATTGTGTCCCCTTGTTGCTGTGTTCCATCTCTGGAACATCCTGTCTCTGTCCAACTTGTTGATTCCTATCGGAATTTTATACGTAGTTATCATATCCCCCCTATCTCTCCTGTCCTGCAGTGTCGTCAGGTCAATTTCCCTTAACCTTTCCTCGTAGGACATGCCCCTTAGGCCAGAGACTAGTCTCGTTGCAAACCTTTGCACTTTCGCTAATTTCCTTACGTGCTTGACCATTTGTGGGTTCTAAACTGGTGCTGTATACTCCAATATTGGTCTGATGCACACCATGTACAAGGTCCTGAGCGATTCCTTACTGAGATGTCTGAATGCTATTCTTAGGTTTGCCAAGCGTCCATATGTTGCAGCAGTTATTTGTTGATGTGCGCCTCAGGAGATGTGCTCGGTAGTATACCAACCCCAAGATCCTTTTCCTTGAGTAAAGTTTGCAGTCTTTGGCCCCCCTAGACTGTACTCTGTCTGTGGTGGTCTTTGCCCTTCCCCAATCTTCATGACTTTAAACTTGGTGGGTTGAACTCCAGGAGCCAGTTTCTGGACCAGGCCTGCAACCTGTCAAGATCCCTTTGTAGTCCTGCCTGGTCTTCCTCCGATTGAATTCTCCTCATTAACTTCACATCATCTGCAAACTGGGACACTTCTGAGTCTATTCCTTCCATCACGTCTTTCACATATACCAGAAACAGCACTGGTCCTAGGACTGACGCCTCTGGAACTCCGCTAATCACAGGCCCCCCACTCTGACATCTTGTCAAGTACCACGACTAACTGATGTTCCTGTCAGGTATTTTCTGATCCATTGCACTGCCTTCCCTGTTATACCTGCCTGGTTCTCCAGCTTTTGCGCTAATTTCTTGTGTGGAACTGTCAAAAGCCTTCTTACAGTCCAAGAAAATGCATTCTACTCACTCCTCTCTCTGTCTTACTGCTGTCACCCTGTCATAAAACTCCAGTAGGTTTGTGGCACAGGATTTCCCGTTTCTGAATCTGTGCTGTTTGTCGTTGATAAACTCATTCCTTTCTAGGTGCTCCACCATTCTTCTGTTAATCTTCTCCATGACTTTTCTTACTATACCTGTTAGTGACACTGGTCTGTAGTTTAACACTGCGTATCTGTCTCCTTTTTTAAAAATCTGGACTATATTTGGTGTGTGTGTGTGTGTTTGTACCCACCTATATGTGTTTGCAGGGGTCGATTCACAGTTCCCGGCACTGTAACTCACAGTAATTATTTATTGCCAGGAAATGAAAAAAGGGAAAGAAATAACTAAAATATTCTACCACCTTGGAGAAGTGTTGGACTAGATCAGTGGTTCTTAACCTTTTTCGTCCTATGAACCCCGAGACTCTTCAGGGTATTACCGTGACCCCTATAATAGATTTTGAAATGGTGAACCTTGTGAAAAGGTAAGATAAAACAAAATGATAGGAAGACCATCGTTTATTGAATATGCCACAGAACAAAAACCTTGAAAAATTCCACGTAGCCTCTACAAATTCCAGAACAATGCAAATTCCTCAGAATTATTGATCATACAAAACATACTTCTCATTCACTCAATGGGAGAGTTGAAATTGTTTTGCAGCCGTAAGTCTATCAAAGCGAGGAGCAGTACTCGTCAGGCAACACCTCACGTCAGCATCGATCACAAGCCTATTGAGTGCCTTCGTTTGCAGTGTTACCATTGCTGAGAATCCAACCTCGCAGCGATAGGTTGGCGGAGACTGGATCAGCATGGTCAGTGCAGCATCGAGAGAATGGGACAGTCGTCCTGCACATTTGCCCAAAATGTCGGGAGCTCTTGTTCAGTAAAGTCGACTTTCAGCTGAGAATTATCACGAATTTGAAGAAATTCTACCTTAGCAGCAATGTCAGTATGACTGATGACACTGTCCTTGACTGAAAAGGGTCTGTAGATCCATGCATTAGTACAGCGGTCGTCCAGTCCTGGAAAGTAACTTTCGATGGCGTCATTCACTGCCAGAAGATGAGCTGAGATCTCCTAATGGAAACTGCATTCAGCATCTGGCATAGAATCCAGGAGAGTCGTCATCTGGGTGAAGAAAGTTGTGTCATCGTCCTCAACTCTTTTCTGGTAAAGTTGAATCTTACACTTGAACGCTGCCACTTTGTCACGAGCTGTGTGCAGCACTGTAAGGTTTCCCAAGGAAACCTTACAATGCTGCACATATCAGCATTGCAATGCTGCTGCACAGCTATAATGCTGCTGCCGTAATGCTGCTGCACACAGGAGCATTCACTCTGGGAATTCACTTCAGAGAAGAAATCTGCCAAGTTGGCAACCTTTGTTACAAAACAGTCATCCTGCATCTTTTCAGGAAGAAGATTGTCCTTCGCGTAC